>NC_053117.1:23796543-24112793 GCF_010015445.1 Perca fluviatilis
TTTCTAATCGCCACAGTGGCAGCACTGCTGGAGAACGGCCAACGCTAAGAATGAATAGCTTTGTTAGTTTTCACACAGGCTGCCACGGTGATGAATAAAAAAAAAAAAAGAAATTCAGTTGAATGAGTTTATCTTCTTGACTTGATTGTTAAATTGTGAGGTTAGAAGAGAAACTCTCAATTGATTAGAAACAAAAATTGTTATTTTTTTTTTAAGATGTATGTTTTTGCTTCTCAGTATGTGTTTGCAACATCCAGGAGTTACAAGCATCTTTGTGTTTCCCAAAGCAAATTAGAGTTCATAGATTTCAGTTGAGCCATGGTAATAAACAATCTATTGCAGCATTCTAAACCTGGAGCAATCTATGGACTTGTAGCTAAAACATTTACCAAATTGTAATCTTAAATTGATACCCATGTTCTTCCTTTAGATGCATTCTCAGATCGAACTTTGCTGTTCTATTGACACTCTCAGCTACCTTTACAAACTATTTCTCAATCAATTCCTGTTTGGTGCCCACCACTATCTGTCTCCATTTTCCATCTTTCTCTTATCACCTCAATCAATTTAGCTGACATTCATTTTCTTTTCACTTCATCCTTGTGTATTCTTCCCTGGCAGTGCTATGAGCCTCACTTCTCTTCTTCTTTAGTTGTCAAACCTTCTTCATCATGACTGATTCAGCTGAAAACTTGTATTTTGCTTTAGTTGTTTCTAATTTCCTGCACGCTCTATTTAAGTATTTTTCTTCTTTCATTTCATCTACCTTGCTTCCCACTCTTTTTCTAAATCCCACTATTAGCTTAATGAAATGCCTATTAGCGTGTATGTTGTTCTTCATCATCTGCCGCCCTCTCTTCTGTGCTCCTTTTGTGACCCCCCTCTTTCTTCACTAAATTCTGTTAGGAGCTATACTCGCAGGCTGGGTTGTATTGTCTGGATGTGTGATTAATGACACTGCTGTTGACCTCATGGCTGAACATTAACGCAGAACTAAACCGATTGCATCACCATCTATCATCTAATTTCCCATGCTAAGCCGCGTCTACACCAGACTACAGCAAATAGATTCTCTTTCATTCTGTGTAGCTGGCACTTTTATCTATACTCCTGAGTACAGAGGCGTGTGTGCCCATGCACACATACACACGCATACCAAAGTTATTCCCTTGTTAATATATCTCCTTCTGAGCAATACTGATGAGGCAATCACGAGTGATTCAACTACAGAAATGTCAAAAATATTAAACTTCATCTCACCCGCTCTTCCTCTCTTCCTTTTCAGGGTTTCCTGAATGCAGTGTTTGAGAGGCTAAAACAGTTCTTGGAATGCTGTGAGTACCTGTCTCTTTCTCTTTCCTGGATCTCTGATCCAAGGCTTCTCCCTTCAGTAAACCCACTCAGTCACTGGTGCTTTATCTAATGCATACTGAAGACACCCACTTAAAAGGCTAGGAGATTTTATAACACCCAAAGTCTAGGTCTCATGATAGCATAGCATAATGTAGGTATCAAATTAAAAGTTCAGGCCGAGACATCCTAAGGGGGTTAGGTTTTAATCAAGAGTTTGTCTTCTAAACCATTAGGAAACAGAAGAGCTCTAAGTACAACATATGCCCACTGTACTATTATTTAAATGTATGAGTCTGACTCAAAGAATGACCATCTTTGTTATTGCTAGATGTCGATAGAGCAGGTTAAAGGCATCATGAAATGTGTCTTCCTGGAAAATCTTTGATGGTGACATCACCCTGTCAGTAGTAGTAGTAACATGAAATCCAAGCAATAAAAGTCTAAAAATAGAGCTGCACCGATTACAACTTTCTAGGCCGATTCCGATTTTCTTTGAGTTAGGCCAGCCGATACCGATTTTAGCCGATTCCGATTTCATTTTTTCTAACCACTTTTACAACACTTTTTGATGACGAATACCTGCGCTGCGCTTTGCTCTGCGCCCTACCTAGCGCTGCGCAGAGAGCAAATCACGTATCCTTTGTAGGCGGCTTTAAGCTAATTTTCTCTTTATAGCACTCGTTTTTTTAACTAGTCTGGAAGCTTACGTCATAACTTTGTATGTAATGTTAAACATTACAAAAGATGTCCTCATCCTAATATTAATACTATAGTTGCCCGGTGTTCTCCTTATAGTGTAATTGAAGCTTTACACAAGCTGAAGCAGCCACTTTGTTATTGTTTGGACAATCAACGAAGTTCAGCACTACAATCTCTATCGTCAAAATGTCTACGTACAGCAGCAGCGTCGCATCACAGAGTAGCAGGATTTCACTCATCACCTGACGAGACGATGCCGGGGGATTTGGTGTCAGATTGAAAAGCAAAAGTGCGGAAACCAATCATTTCTATCATATTTAATATATTTACCCTAAAACTTTTTCCCTACATGGAACTATGGTACAGCAATTTATATTTACTTCCTACTTATTCTGGTTGAAACGCATGTAAAGTTCCTTAGTTCTTAAAAAGGTTTCTTTGTTGCTTGGGAAAGTTCATGCTGGGAAAACACTTAATGAGTTAAACTGTTTGAGTGGTAGATATGTTAGCTCACTTTCATGCTCTGATTTCACTATCAGCTGCCCTTTCTTTTCTCCCATGAAATTTATCCTGGCCACACCCAGTGAGTGAGAGATTAATTTCAGACAATTCCACGAGCTGCCATAGTGGCAGATATTCGCAAAAATATCATTTGAGATATCTGCCAAAACTATCACTTCCCATATGTACTCTGCTGATGGCAAAGGAGACAGGGTCAGGGTCCTGTTGGTATTTGGGCCTGGCAGATAGGGGGAAAACAGCAAGGCAGCTTACAGCCGTGCTGGGGAGAAATATCAGCTCTGCACAGACTGATAAGGTCAGCTATATAAACTGGTGTATTTGGTGCAGTCTGAGCGGTCCATTCAGATGTCTGGCACTCCCTGTTAGACGTTTGTCATCCAACTGAGGTCGCCTATCCATTCCTGTCAGTCATTACATTGTTGAAAACCATTTTGCTGGGTTACAAATCTGTCAGAAAATATAAATTAATACCCCTTCGTTTCAGCGTTCTCTATTTATTTTTTGTCTTAATTTTCTTTATCTTTGCCTATGGATATTATTAGCAGGTTTTGTTGGTTCAAATGCATGACCTCATGGACTTTGATAACTTTACACAACTGCTTACATCACACACCTGCGAACAAAGAAACAGTTGCATGGGTCCAAAGTCAATTAAATGGAATGGTGTCTTGATCTACATGATCCATAATGTTACATATAAAAAAATAAAAGCAATTTTTGAGCCCGTTAACAATTTTAATTAATTTAGTGACACTTTGAATTAGTAGTAGCTGATAAAAATTTTATGTGTACAAGGGGAGAAGAAACTATGACCCTGTTTGTTCACAAATGATTGGAGGAAGGCCAGAGGCCGCTATGGTCTGCCGATTTCATCATCGAGGTCGACAAGGAAGTGAACTACAGTGGACATCTTTATTATTTAGCATCATGAGTTGTTTTTATGGAGCCAAAATTTACATCAGAGTAACTGAGTCATTCATGGTCATTTTTTATTTGTTACTTTACTTTATTATTTACACCAACGTAAGGGGCCCATGGGACTCTCTCTCAAGGCAGCAAGGTGAAGTGAGCACTTGACCATAAAAAAAGCGGAAATGTTTCTTGTAGTAAATAAGGATACATTAATCTCTGCATGTTTCTTAAGCATCTTTTTCCTTCTCTTTCTGTCCTTCTTGTAATTCTGCTCCTATTCATTCCAGTCAAGTTTTTCCTACCCTTTTACATGAGCTTCATCATGACTGATGTGACAAATAAAATCTAAATCTCAATAGACACCGTTGTTTCTCATGTGGGCTTCATGCATTGTACCTTTTTATAAGAGCGTAGGCTAAATACTGCAGGCGAGGAATGTTTTAAATTTCAATACATTATGCTGCAGTTCTGCCAGTGTGCCAGCATTAAGACACTGTTAACTCGTAAATCCTCAGATATTTGACAAACTAGTCTTGATGTTTTTTTTTCTTTTGAAAATAAACGTGTTTCTATTGCCTCTGCAAAAAAAGTGAGTGAACATTCCCAAAATGTCAAGACTTATTTATTTAAAGTGGCTATGAGAAACATTCAGTTTGTGTTGATTTGAGCGGCCCCTTTGGACAAAAGCTGTAGTGTTTTTACCACAACTGCTGTTGTAAAGATCTTTTACTTTTGCATAGCTGCAAAATAGTATATCCATGTTTGAACCTATATATCGTGGATAAATACTATACTAGATGCACAAATCTACCTATTATCTAGACATAGGAACAACAATAACAAAGGCAACAATAATGTGCCTGATTTAACAAAAAAATACATAATGTCCACGGGAGGAAAGCTTATATTACCCACTGTATTAATGAGTTTTTGTTACCAGGAGGTCATATAGCGATGAATGTTTTGCTCAGACAGAAAATCATTCATTTACAATAAGGGAAGGCTACTGACGTACAACCAAGTCTCGCATTGTAAAGTTATTTTATGAGTGAAATGGACATACTTGTCTTAAGAGGAAGAGGACCAATTCAGGGTCTGTTTTGAATCCTTTACAATCTGTTAAAAGCCAGACCAAGGTTGACTCGGGTTTTCGCCCGTTATCTGTCACTTTCCCTTTTGGCTTTTAGTTCTTCGTTTAATTTCCTTTTTCTTCTGTGAAATCTGTGACTCATCAGAATGTGTGGTTGTAGAGCCTGTCTGCCTGCCGTAAATCATTTTGTGACTTCGTGGGAAAAATGTTACCCTGGCAAAGGCATTAATAAAAACTATTTCAAAATAGCCTTCTTTTCACGGTTAGTCGGTTTGCTGTTGGAGGTCATTTATGATCGTCAGATGGAAAATTTAACCGTTTCAGAAACATTTAAAAGTTCCTTGTAGCTATTTTAATTTGATTCAAAAGCTTCTTTTATATGAAGGTTCGAGAATGATATTACTTTATATTATGTTACTGTATGTAACAATACTGTTTGGTTGTTTTGTGTTTCAGGTCGGCAGGTTGGTCCAGACAGCACATGTAGAGAAAAGCTGGAGAAGATAATCATACTGTACACTAAAGTTGTAAGTTTACTTGTATATGAATGTATATTAATACATGACAAATGTCTGTTTAATTTTTAATGAATGGGTTGTATGTTTTGCATCAAGGAAGTTACCAATTATAGCATCTAACAAATGTTCATCTCTCTCCCGTCCCTTCTGTGTTTGTCCTTCTTTTGTACATTTCTTTTCTCCCTTCCATGTAGTTGTTAGATTTCCTGGAGTACCATCCGTGTGCATTTATACCCCTAATCCAGCGTTCTCTGGAATTTGCCGTCAGCTACCTGTTTACACCTGCTGGGGAGGGAGTGACATTTGAACGCTTTATTGTTCAGTGCATGAACCTCATCAAGATCATTGTTAAGAATGATGCCTACAAACCTTCCAAAAACCTTGATGGTAGGTATGAGGGCTTTGGGAAAGAGGAGCAGAAAGTGTGGAGAATAAAGGATGAGTAAAGCGATAACACGATTGAGTAATTTTTGATTTATTTATTTTTTTAGCAGTGGGGGCAGGTCTGTCCGAAACAATACTCACGTTTTCCTCACGAACGTACAAACCAGACAGAATAAAGAAAAAGAATAACTAAAAAGTCTGCTGCCTCTCTAAAAGAGACATCAAAGCGCAGTGCCGCTCACTAAACAGACATCAGACTGCAGTATTGCCGTCCACCTGCGGGGGGCGTGGACAGGCTTTCCAACAGGCAGGATAATTTAAAAGGCAACCGCGACTACATTGTGCGTCTGCCCTATTTCTGATACCGTGCCGGCAGAAATTTTGCCGTGGGGAGCCGCCACTTCCAAATCAACATAGAGGAAACACTGCAAAGTACATGGTATTTCAGGTCTATGATTCAGAGGCCATCTGAAAACGCCACTAGCTCTTCAAAGCTGATCCCTGACAGTGTTTTCAAAAATGCAATGCTGTAATACCATCAGCGTCACAACACCATGGCTCATGTTTATTTCAAGCTGACATAGGCCTCCAGCGCTTCATTAGTCGTGGAGCACAGCACTGTGTCTTTGTTCTGCCAGCTAGTGTGCCTTATTGAAGATCTTTCTCCTAAGCAACTGTTAGTTGTCAGAGAGCTGAGCCACATTTTTGTGGTTCTTGTGTTAATGCATTGGTTTCATTCGAATGTTTGAGTGTGCGATGGTGGCAGAGTCAAGTTCAACTTCACTTTTACTCTTCCTCCTCTCCCTTCCTCCTCCCGCCCTCAGACAGTAAACCAGAGAGTCTGGAGGCTCACAAGATCAAGACAGCTTTCTTTACACACCCCACACTGACAGAGATTGGACGCCGGCTCGTCTCACACTACTTCCTTCTCACAGAGGAAGAGCTGGCAATGTGGGAAGAGGACCCAGAGAGCTTTGGTAATAGCACATCCCCAGATACACAGGCTGAATCCAAATGTGCAGACTTATCTGGTCCTGCAGACTCGCAGAGTTAACAGGCATGTTCTTTGGAAGTCCAGATTACCAAATTCTGATATTCATGAAGTCAGCACTGTTGGTTTGGATGCAGGCTTCACCAGAATTTATTGTGTAATGGTGATGCTGTATTCATGCATGAATGTTAGGTGTTGGACACACTTATAATAGCCCTAATATAATAGCCCGTTTGAATAGTCAAACGGATGGTTTTAATAAAACTTTCACCAATCATCTACCATTACCAGTGTTAATGCTGTGCGATTTAAATCAATGGAGCATTTTATTATGCAGATTAAACATTATGAACTTGTGAGCAGAAACTGAGATTAATCTAAAGCAGTAATGCTCTACACAACCACGTTTAATAAAGTGATAAATAAATATGTGGATTTATTTTTTCCTCTTTGGAAAAATGCTCAATGAAATAGATAAGAGAGTAAAGATTGGTTGTAGCTAGGTATGGCAGAGATTGGGATATCTGTGACAAATTCCTTAGCAGCACAGTGCCCTTGCAGACTTGATGTAATGACACTGAAGACTCAAATGCAACACTTAATTAACCTGAGACCATACGTACATAGAAAGGCCCTATGTGGTTGTTGACCTTTAGATTCAGTTTTCCAGTCAGACAGAACCACACATAAGTGTGTACAAATACATTTGCACTTTTTCTCAGACAAGATGTACAATGTTTCAGCTGAGCAGC
Source organism: Perca fluviatilis (assembly GCF_010015445.1). Classification (NCBI taxonomy): domain Eukaryota; kingdom Metazoa; phylum Chordata; class Actinopteri; order Perciformes; family Percidae; genus Perca; species Perca fluviatilis. The sequence continues at coordinate 23,803,765 of NC_053117.1, forward strand.
CTCCACTGTAATCTCCAGACCAGCATTTCCTAGTAGGTAACCATTTGCCATCTCAGAATACAGTATAGTTCAGGCCTGTAGCAGCATTAGCTTGACAGTCCTCCATAGACACTCACTCTTCTGATTATGCATGGGACACCAGCCCTCACACTTCTCTTCTTTCTTCTAGCTGTTGAAGAAACAGGCGGTGACTCTTGGAAATACAGTTTACGGGTATGTAACACACAAACACACACACACATAGTGCGTAGCACTATCCTTGTGGGGACCCGTCATTGACATAATGAATTTCCCTAGCCCCTTACCCTAACCCTAACCATAACCTAATTCTAACCCAAATCCTAAAACCAAGTCTTAACCCTCAAACAGCCCTTTAAAGTTGTGGGGTCCAGCATTTTGGCCCCCACAAAGCTGTCCGAACCCCACAAGTATACTGTATTCCCAGTTTTTGGACCCCTCGTATATAGTTAAAAAAGAACACACACACACACACACACACACACACACACACACACACACACACATTCTTGTATGTATAACTCTTGATACAGTTACTTTTTTACCTCTTTTAAACTTTGTATTGGCACATTGTGGTGCTCAGGATGGTTCATGGATCAAATGTCCCTATCCATCTATTCCTACCATGGTCACCAATTCTAATGGCTGATTATAGATGGCCTCTCCCTATCAATATACCACCAGCCTATATTTTTCCAACAGAACAACAGTTTGTTTGTCTTAATCCTGTGAAGCTAAATTGCCTTTTTAGAAGTGTCATCTGACCTCTTGCCATCAAGGCTGAGAGGGTATACCTACAGTACATGCTGTGTGATGTCACACACATGCACATACCCTTGTAACACACAGCACAGTCAAAGTTCTTATTTGCTTAAAGCACACTGCAGCAGAAAAAAAAATGGTGGCATTACAGTCTAGAGCTTTTTCGTTAACTAATTACTTCACAATTTAGAATTATCAAAAGAAACACTGAGCTAGTTGTTCTTGCTTTGAATTGCATCAGTGTTCCTTTTTGTTAGGTCAATGTTAGGGGGCTTTTGTTAAAAATAGCTCCCTAAAGCTGGAAGTTTTCAAAGATACCCGTCGATGGCTCTGCAGATCTGTGCAAAGAAGGCTAACTGTATTGGTTGCAGAGGCTAATCTTAGTTTATATTTTGTCCTAACCTAGCATCTGAATACACACACTCTCACACACACACACACACACACACACACACACACACACACACACACACACACACACACACACACACACCCCACCCCCCAACACATTCTTGTATGTGTATGTATAACTCTTGATACAGTTACTTTTTTCACACCGTATATGCCCTCTTTTAACCTTTGTATTGGCACATTGTGGTGCTCAGGATGGTTCATGGATCACATGTCACTATCCATCTATTCCTACCATGGTCACCAATTCTAATGGCTGATTATAGATGGCCTCTCCCTATCAATATACCACCAGCCTATATTTTCCCAACAGAATAAGAGTTTGTGTTTTTCTTAATCCTGTGAAGCTAAATTGCCTTCTTAGAAGTGTCATCTGACCTCTTGCCATCAAGGCTGAGAGGGTATACCTACAGTACCTTACATATCCAAAGCGACAATTGCTATATATAAGAGGTTGCACACCTCTGGAGCAACTAGGGGTTAAGTGTCTTGCTCAGGGACACATTGGTTGATGTATCACAGTGGGAATCGAACCCGGATCTCCCACACCAAAGGCATGTGTCATATCCGATGCGCCATCACCACCCCCCACAGTACATGCTGTGAGATGTCACACACATGCACATACCCAGTAACACACAGCACGTGTTCTTGAATCGGCTCAGCCCATGTTGTCAGATTTCTTACACCTTTTATTTAATATTGATTTTTTTTTTGTTACGTTAAAAACCCAATAAACTACTGAAGGTGGTTGGAGTACCTTTTCTCTATTTGAACACACACAAACGGACAAATCCCCTGACAATTTCACATTGACTTTTTATTGAACTGGGAGCTCCAAGCGTGGCCATTGTTTGTCTGTGTTTGTGCATGAGCCTCTTTGTATTTCATGTTCCTTCTTTATATAGAGGGTATGCACTGACATCACTTGTTCATGTGCTATTCCCCCCCACCACCATGTGCTATTCCCCCCCCACCACCACTAAGTGCCCAAACAAACCAACGCAGGCTGCTAAGAGATGGGAGAGCTGGGAGAAAAACAATGATTAACCATCTTCCTTTTTGTCCCCTCTGCTCTCTTCTTTTATTTAGCCCTGTACAGAAGTATTGTTCCTGGATATCTTCCACAACTACAACCAGACACTGATACCGGTGCTACTGGATATGGTTCAGAATCTCCAGGGTCAGTTAAATGTCAATTTAAATATTATTCAATGCCAAATAGAAAGTCTGCTCTTTTTCTTTTTTTTTTAGCAAACCTTTAACATCCTTTCAATGCAAAGAAAACATGTACTCATTGTCAGTTTATTCGGTATACCAAGCTAAAAGTATTGCTTTCTTACAGTTCTGCATTAAATCTTACCTTCATAAAGTTCAGGTTTGGTTAAAGCCGTTTACATTACATTTTATGGTTGTTTTGGAGGCTGTTAGTGGTCAGATTTTTATACTAAGTTTTATTTATATATATATATATATTTATTTGTCCACCTCTATCATAAATATCCCTTTTTTTCAATTTTATCTAACTTTCTATATTAATTATTAGAATGTTTTCTGTGTTATTGCCTTTGTGTTTGAAAGATGCTCTACAGATAAAATTGCCTTGCACTGCGCACACAGTATGCCTAAGTTTCCCTGAAACACAAAATGGGCCTCAGATGTCAGACCCTATATCCCATCATGAAATGTAGCCTTGCCTCAGAGTAAATGATACATATTTCATATATCAGGAAACTGCAAAGCATCTAGGTTTGTTTGTGTTGCTTTTAGCAGTCACAGTATGTTAAACATACTATCTATAGGTTTGACAGCACCTTCAAGTTCCCTGGTGACAACCTCCACCATTACAACCATTCACAACTCTCTAGTATCACACACACACACACACACACACACACACACACACACACACACACACACACACACACACACACACACACACACACACACACACACACACACACACACCACTGCGACTGGTCCCCTGGTGGTACTGGAGTGTAGTTTTTGTTCTGTTGCTGAATTAGCAGCACCATCATCACTCAAATGACCGGATAACCAGGTCTGCTTCTGGCCTGCCTACCAAACTGCTTTTGTTTTTAAGTGACAGAGTGGAAATGCTTTCTGTTGGAGCAAGGAATACGCCACATTGGTGTAATTCTATGGTTGAAGGGAGGCAGTTACTGATTTCGAGAACTGTGTACACAACAAGGACTAATCGAGAGGGCGAAAACAGACCGGTAAAATGATTGAGACAAGACTGTTATAGTGGAATCCAGGCCGTGTTATGATGTGGTCACTGGGTCTATTAAATCACACAGATTGTTTATTATTGAATTTTTTTTTTACTGTATGCATGTTACTATAACTAATAAAATAATCTAGAGTATGTGTCTGTCTTTGCAGGCCCAACCAATGTGGAAGACTCCGTTCAGTTGCGAATGAAGGATGCAGGTGAGTCAAAAGGCTTCACCTACTCTTATATCTCATGTAACTCTTCTATATTACAATAACCACCGTCATTAGTCATGCCAGGTGTATTAAATGACTGATTTGGACTCATAAAAAGAGTCTGATTTTGTTAAAATTACTATTTTATCTTTAACACAAAATGTGAAGGTTGTTAAATTTGCTTTGTTATTGAAATTCTCCAACCACAATCCCAAACAATGCAAACAGATGGAGAAGGGAGAGCTGGGTAAATTGACTTTTGAATTAAGAGAGCTACACGATGCATAACAATCATTTGGCTAAGCTATAAAGTCTGAATAAGAAATAATAATTCTTGTGATACTGCTCTCTCACTTAATCTCTCATGTCCATGGACATCTTGTTTCCCTCCTCCTTTTTTTCTTTCTTACATTCTCTCTTTTACTCTCTCTACCTCCTCTTAGTATTTATAACTGACAGGTCAGGGCTGCTTCTCTGGTGGTTTCATGGCATACACAACTAAATCAGACAGTTGGGATTGCCTACTATTAGGGCCTCTGTTAAAGCTGGATGCCTGCAGAGATCTCAGCAGTTTGCTAACAGTGTTGATAAAACAGCAGAACTCAACTGGATGATGAAGCTGCGCTGTGGCAGCAGCAGCAGTGACATATAATTGTGGCTGTGAGAGCTAAAGCTTGTTGAAGAGCCAAAGGGGCACTTTATAACAGCAGGTGCTGATTTGTTAATAAGTCAATAATTATAATTGTGCAGTTAAAAGATGGTCAAAGTTTTTTTCTGACTCTAACATATAACTGAGCTTCAATGAGCTAGACAGTAGAAAAGTCATATTAGCCCATCCTGTTTGTCAAATTGTAATAGACTATGTACTGTACTATGTGACAATTATATTTGCTAAAACAATTAACACCTGCTTAGACCCTTTTTTTATAGCTGACATATGCTGCCAACTGACATTCAATGAAGTATAAACCACCCTGAAGTGTTTACATATTTTTTAGCCCTGGTATGGTCTCAGTCTGACATTTATCACTATCCTATCATTTGACATTTTAATAGTGATGCACCGAAATGAAAAGTCTTGGCCGAAACCGAAAACCGAAACCGAAACGCCGAAAGAAATTAAGCCAATTATTAGTACCATTGCATTTATGGCTATGACGGTGTACTAACTTTACTAAAATCAAGGCATTGCAGTTGTATAAATTAATATTAAAGTTTAATAAAAAAAATATCTAGCAGAAATATGGCTACAATCTGATAGCAGTATACAGTAGCCTAAGAACAGAATAGCTTACCTGTTGTTGTTGTTGTTATTATTATTATTATTATTATTATTTGAGGCACTTTCTTACAGGATTTCACTGAACATATCCGACAACGAGGGTGCATTCCCCTCATCTGGTGCAGAGAGACGAGTCTTTTTTTCTGCGCTTTGATCTCCTCCTGCGCTGGGCTCTGCTCCGTGCGCGCTCCGTCTCCTCGCGGGTTCTCCGCATCCATCGCGGCCTGGATCATTTCTCGTGCGCCCTGCTTTATTTCCGCATCCAAGTAATGGTCTTTATAACGCGGATCAAGTACAGTCGCGATGAAGTGCAGAGGATCCGAATAGCTCTCACTGAAACGTGTGCGGACAGACTCTAAGAGCGTACTTTTCATTGTTTTCACTCCGTGGTCCGTCTCAACCTCTTTGCTTAGGAGACGATTTGCAGGTGGATCGGGTACTGACACACGTGCAGGTCGCGGTTTCTGTTTGCGTCATCACAACATTTTCGGCCGTATTGTTTCGGTGATAAAAGTATTTCGGCCGAAAATTTTCGGTGGCCGAATATTCGGTGCATCCCTACATTTTAATGCTGCACTTGCAGCACGTTAACTTCCTGTTTCTGTAATATCATACTTTAAAACTAAGTAAGTATATTTTAGTACACCATTAGCCCTCTGAGAGGCCCTTTTAGACCGCTAAAAACACAATTCCAAACTTATGAACATATCATTTTGGTGACCCAGAATAATATAGCAGTGCTAATAGACCAGGAAAAATGCTTTTTACCTCAAAGGGAAACTAAATTGTGTCAGTATCGACAAATATAGGACTCCCTAAACAACAACAACACAAGATAATCAAAGTACTAATGAGGAATTAAGTGAAATTCCAGACGCTACAGAGCTTAATAGCTTCCTTTTCATGCCAGTCCAAAAGAAATATGCATGTTACTCTTCCTGAGCGTTTTAACTTTCCTCTCATAGCTTTGGTTTGGCCACTGCTTCAACACCTGTGGGCTATCCATCCATGTTTTTATATCTTTCCCTTGCTTTCTCTGCTTTGGCGTTTCTCTTCTTTTCTCTCTCTCTCACACACACACACAATCACATACACTTGCATAGAGATAATGTAGATCCCAATATGCTCTTGCACAGTGACAGCCTTGCATAATACAAGATAATTAAAGTAATGGAAAAAGTTTCAGTTCCTCTGTGTTAAATCTCCTCCATCCCTTTTATGTCTTTGTTCTTTTCTACTCTTTTTCCTCCATCCGTTATGCTAGCTCAGAATTCATTACTTTTAACCATCATTGTAGGATAAATACATACATACAGTATCTCACAAAAGTGAGTACACCCTCACATTTTAGTAAATATTTCATTATATCTTCATTGAAATATCTTCCCTTCACCATACCTAGAGATTGGCATGGTTTTGTCGGTTAGCCTAATAGCTGGTTTGATTTGCATTGAGAGATGATTTTATGGAAAGTACCCCATGCCAATCTCTAGGTATGGTGAAGGGTATGTGATGATGTGGGGCTATTTTAATTCCAAAGGCCAAGGGAACTTTATCAGGATGCATAGTATCCTGGATCCATGAAATAACTGGCCTTTAAAAATAAAAAGCTGCCTGCCTTTATGGGAATTTAACATAGGGGTGTACTGACTTTTGTTGCCAGCGGTTAGACATTAATGGCTCTATGTTGAGTTATTTTGAGGGGACAACACATTTACACTGTTATACAAGCTGTACACTTAATACTTTACATTGTAGCAAAGTGTAATTTCTTCAGTGTTGTCCCATTAAAAAATATAATGAAATATTTACTAAAATGTGAGGGGTGTACTCACTTTTGTGAGATACTGTACATGTGTTGCTATGGTAGCATAACCGAGGGAACATAAGATGGCTGAACTGTAACTAAGTAGTCCCAGGGTAACACAAGCTTACCATGGTTTCTGAAGTAGGCGGAAGTGCTCAGCCTATATGATTAGAGCTGACATTTTACCCTTTTCAACTCCCTCTTTGTGCATATAAGCTCATAAGTCCTTATACTATAACTCTCAATTAAACACCTTTCATAGTTTACACTATACTTAGCATCTCTGTCCTGTTATTACAACTCTTTGTACTCTTTTAGCTGCTATATCATATAAAGTTAAGCTAGCAATACAGTCCAATTTCCAGCTATTCAAGTAATGCAATGCTCTTGGCTAAAGCTCTTGGCTTTAATATTCTCAGTGCTACTGTGACTAAATAATTATGATATTCTGACTGTTATTGTGGTTGTTTTGTCCGCAGTATACAATGCAGTTGGACTGGCAGCTTATGAGCTCTTTGACAACGTGGACTTTGACCAGTGGTTCAAGAATCAGCTTCTTGGGGAGCTGCAAGTAGGCCATCACAGGTATGGTGCATTTTTTTGAAACATTCACCTATTTGGATACATTTTAAGTAGTTTTTGCTAAGAATTAATTCCATAACAGCCCACAGTATTTATATGGAAAAGTATTAGCATGTGAACAACATTACTGAACACCTAAAATGTTTTCCGGTGCAAATCATCCACATCCTTTAGTCATCTCCTCTCTGATATAGTCAACAATTAATGTGGTGGGCTTTCCTATGGATACTATACAGGTGTTCTATAATTTCCTCTGACCTCTTTGTATGCAGTAGTATTTTTAAATGCATCACTGTTAGAAAGGTAATGACTCTTGAGCACATCACCTTTTGCCTCACCAATATTGCAATGAAAGGCACTTCCTTTTTTTAAATGGCTTGTTTAACTGTACGTGAGCTCACTTTGAGACATTAGTGGTGTCTCATTCATTGCATAGTTAACATTCCTTTCAGTGTAGCTTAAGCTAATTAACTATTAACCTCTGTCCAGCTATTGATAACTGCCAGCAGCACAGTCAATGCATGCCAAAAGGCTCATAAGTAGCCAACTGATGCTTGGAGTCAATGTCTAAGGTAACATTATCAACTGCTGCTTGTATTCACACAATCACTCTACAAGCAGCAGTCAAATGTGTCACAGCACCAGCACCATAACAGGCTAATTTAAAAACAAAATACTAACTCTGCAAACCTCATCATTCTAAAGACAGTCAGACAATAAACTGTGAGCTAACAGATGACTGCATTTAAAAAGTGAAAAAAAAGGAAAGTGGCCAGAGGTGAGGTATGACAGTGATATGAAGAACAAAGAAGTGCCCTGCTCACACAGACCCAAAGACAATCAAAGCAAAAAGCTAGTAGCATTCAAAAGGTCGGCTACTCAGGCTGGTGCTGACGTCAGAGTGCTTGCGTGCTGATGTCACTGTGGCTTTGGTCCCACACAGGGCAGGTGCGAATAACCCCTCCACTTTGTACCTGGGTCCCCATTGCTTTGGTCACTTTTTAAGTTCAGCTCACCTCCACATCATAGATTTGTTTTATATTTGAACAAACTGAGCTCATTGAGACACAGTGACTACAAGGAACAACTTTTTCAAGTTTCGGGGCAATTGGAATAATTGTTGTCAAGATAACGCAACTGTTTAGACAGGAGGTTGCTATAACTTGCGCATTTTTTTCAACTATCAAAATTCTTTGGAAAACTTTACGTCATGAGGGTCAACAGATAATACCGGCAAAGATTCAAGAAGATTAAAATCACGGCCTAGGACTAGTTCGAAAGAATGTAAAACACATGAAAAATGCATAACTTAAAAATGGCAACCTTCCGGTTGGGCAGAGCTAATGAAGCTAAATGGGAAATATGTCCGCAATGATTAGAGCAATATGTGTATTAAATCTGGTGAAGATCAGAGCAAATATGTCCAAGTTAAGGCCTTCCACGCATTAGGGGGCACTATGGAGCCTGCTTACAGGTATGGGCCAAATCGCTGTACAGTCTCACAAAGCTCCCAGGTGTTTATTTGGTGCCAATTTTTGTGAGTTTTTGTATATATTGAGGACGTCAAAAATGTGCCCAAGGGCTAAAACCAGTTAGGGGGCGCTATAGAGCAACCATACCACTCCCAAGCCTAAATGTAAATTCAGATGAAAGAGTTTACTATTCTGCACATGTCTGCAAAATTGTGAGAGTTTTCGTGCATCCTAAAGTCCTCAAACACCTGTATGTAAAATGCAAAATATCGCACGAAAACCAAGATGGCCGACTTCCTGTCAGGTGGAAAAATTTCAAATGATCAAAACAAATCCTCCATGTACTTCAAGATGAGACCTATGTTCCCTCAAAATTTAGTATATTAACTTCTCATTTTTTTTCAGAATTCTGAAGCTCGTTTGGGGGCGCTATGGAGCCCCTGGCAACGCTCAAGCCCAATCGCTACAGAACTTTGTAGTTTTTGCCATGTCTGACTTGTGTGCCAATTGTTGTGAGTTTTCCAGCATGCTAAGTGACTGTGCGGAATAATAATAATCCTTACAAAAACAGTAGGCCCCTTGCAGTTTCACTGCTCATGCCCTAATAATCAGATAAAACACATTAGGCTCAAGATCCTGATAAGAGAATAAGTCTCACTTTTTTTTAACTAGTAAAGCAGTGTAAACATGGAAGTACCATGATGTCTTCCCAATACAGAGCTACTCTCAATAGGGATCAAAACTGTAGTTGTGGAGTTGTTTTAATAAAATACACTGTGTATGCTGTGTTGATGGCAATATAAGCATGTCACCCAATGCAACAGTCTGGCTCCAGGCATAAATTATATCAACCTGTGGCTAAAACACTTAATAGGTGTTTGGAGGATAAATTGATTGTTGGTTAGTCTTCTCAGTGAAATTCATTAAAGGATAACTCCATCCTTATCCTCCACCTGCCAAATAATGCCTTTTTAAAACGGAGGGGTCTTTGGATGATAACCTATTGCTTGTGCTAAGAGGATTGTGTTTACTTTAAGTGTTTAGATGTTCCCACAGTCTTTTAAAAATGCTTCTGAAATGAAAATGTAAATTGTGCACGGATATCATTCAGCATTAGTGATGATGTCCCTCACTGAGTGGAGTTTTTTTTCTTCTGTAGCAACCAGATGCTTGTGTTTTCTTTTGCAGGCACGTGTGTGTATTGGCAGACTTGGTTGCATGCTCCTTTGCCTTGCTTGTCTTCATGCTGTCAGTATGTCATCATGTTTTACAACCTGTCACAAATAATATCTTATACTCATCTCCCAGTGGAGTGCATTAGTTACAAGAATATACTTCCTACATTTCACAAAAAAAAACCTGCTGGTCAAATATATGAAGCCATCACATAAAGAATCGGAGAGGGAACACAGTCATACAAAGAAGACACTGTAGGAGATCATCACTATTGCTTTTAGTGTTACGTTTATTGAGCTTACCACAAGTCAAGTCAAGTTATGGAAAATATATCTCCCAGTAACTAAATTAACCAGTAACTTCCCATCCAGCCCACAACTTCTTCTATCCATGTTTCTCTCAAAGAACTTACATATGTATTTGATCTAAAAAACACTTACTTTAAAGCATCTTTTTCAGAACCCCATATGCTGCAATCTATACACATTCAAATGATCTGTAGGCACTGCAGGTTTATTTGATAAGCTGGGGAACTGAACTACACATTATCATACCTGCAAACTTTATTTTTGTTTCGTATCTTGTCACCTTTTTCACTACTCTAGAGTTTGCAGGTCTGATTATGTATAAGGTACATTCACTCAGCAACGAGAAAGTTACAAATCCCTGTTCCATACTATGGTGGCCCACGATTGAAAGAGGTGTCACACTTTGTGGTAATGACTCAACAAGGGACCTGTAGTATCAAAGCTGACCATGCAGACATCAGTGCTTTGCACGACTGCTTAAGGTTTATAGGCGAATGTTTCTTTTTACTGATGCTTTCAAGTTCATTCCAAAGATGTTCAGGTGGATTGCTATCGGGGATTTGTGGGGACCAGGCCATTAAAGCAGCACTAGAGAACTTTTCCCGCTTTGGTCCCCCTACAGGTTGGAAGCAGAATTGTCCATTACATTACATTATGCAACCGTGTTTCATCTATGTTGATATTACCGCAGTGGCCCGCCATGGTAACATTTTTGCCGCCACAGTATCAGAAATAGGGCAGATGCACAACAGGGTTTCCGCTATGTACACCGCGCACCGCCGCTCCTTCAGCTGTTTATGAAAAGTCATAAAGTCGTAATTACACGACTTTACTGAACTCAAGCGAACTGTCATCGGCTCTCTCTCCCCTTTAGGGTGAGCAACTGGAACAGTGACAGGATGTCATCACTCGCGAAGTCATGGCAACCAAATAAACAACAGGGCGAATACTACTTGTCACTCAATCTTAGGCAAAGTGACATACAGCGACGAAAGCCACGACATGAAATCCGCACTCACGCGGGTCCCGTGAAATATGACAGCTACAGTTTATTGGAAAATAGCATTGTGGACACTGAATTTGATGAATTTACTGTTTATCAGACCCCAGATGAGACAAGAAGCTAATGTTGACGGTCCCTCTGCCTTTGACTCCCCGCTGCAGGAGACGCTGTAGTCCTCTGACACGCTGTATTAACGTTACGGTTTTAAAACCGTTTTCCAGGTTAGTCGGTGTGCATACCGCTCAAAACCAACATGAAAAACGTAGATAGTAATGTTCACTCAGCGTTTAGTTTTGTTGTTAACTGTGTGTAAAATGAGCGGTGACGTTAAATCACCCTACAGTACCGTCTATCTGCTGGATGGTTTCAAGGTAACGGTCGGCAGCTAACATTAGCAGATAAGCCTGTACTTTTAATCCTAGTGCCTGGAAGGCTATGGTTATGGTTATGGTTAAGGTTAGGGTTAGGTGCCTTGAAGTCAAAAGTCGCAGCGCTGCCTTGAAGGAGACGTTGGGGGCTTAAAACACCATCAAGCACAAATGTGTAGTCTTCAAATCATCTTATCTGGCACACAAAAATATTTTTTTCTTAACAATACTTTTTCTGTGTTTAATAAAATTTAAAGTACAAATGAAATAACATTGTCCCCTCTTTTCGTAGTCAAAAATAATGTCAACGTATGTAAAAATAGTATGGCCTGCTGTCAAAGAGAAGCGACATGGCTAAAATGTTTTCCCAACTTGGCAATATCTCACGAGAAGCAGAAGGACAATAATTATATTAGCATCTGCCAAAACCACACATTTGTTGCTTGATTTACATCAGACAGAACAGAATAAAATACTAAACATTAACAACAATATGCTAAGCAGGAGAGGTACTTTTTATTAAACAAAACTAGTACAGTTTCTGTGGAGAAACCCGTAGCATTAGACCACCTTAATTAATGTTGTCCTGATTCGTGGTATTGGAGGGAATGATAATTTTTTTCATTTTCATTGAAAAATATAAAAAATTAAAAAAATTGAATTGATTATAGTATGATGTTTGCAAGGATTTCTTTAGGCTGTAGGATGGGATTTGTATGCTGGGACTTCTCTGATGTACCACAATACCTAATTCCCAATGGTTTGACACATATTTTGCCTTTAACAAATATTGCACCCCCCTGCGATTTGGATATTGCACTTGTCCATATTTCGATAAAATTGCGAGTAATTGTGCAGCCCTATACTACAGGTGGCAAATTTACTGTTTTATCATTTGCTCTGCATAGAGCTGTAATGAAGTCTGTTCTAGCTGAACATTGACAGCCTTAGGGCTTTTTACAGATTAGCCTAAACGAAAATACGGAATATTTCTGTGTTCCAACCTATCACTTCAAGGCTGACATGAATATTTGTGTTCCAAACATTCCACCGAAAATTAAAGGTTTGCGCCGTCACACAATAATCGATTCATGACAGAGATTCTTGGTCTCAAGAACTAATTTTATAATGTTTAAAAGCAAGATCAGAATTACTTACTGTATAGTAACTGAAAAATCCTTCTCTGATTTACGTCAGCTGATTCTTAGCCTCCATGTCGTCCATTGTAATCTTGAAACATAAAACTTGTCTGGTATTATCCCTTACCGTACGTTGCAAGCTGTGTATGTATTTACTTGTTTGCTTGCAGGTTTGGTAATCTTTTCCATATTGGGCTCTGATAGTGTCATAGTGCCTCTTGTAGGTATCACTGATTTAAGTCTGAGCCCTGTGTAGGTCTGTCTGTATCACTCGATATGAAGCAGCAACAGTCTAAATATTAATAACCTTATCTTTCAGGAAAACTATTGTATGTGGCTGAGCAGTTTATCAGTGTTTTAAGCCCCCGCGGTCTCCTTCCAGGCAGCGCTGCCTGGAAGGCACTAGGATTAGGCAATGGTTAGGGTTAGGTGCCTTGAAGTCAACGGTCGCAGCGTTGCCTGGAAGGAGACGTTTAAAACGCCATTGAGTGGCTGAGCCTCAGGTTGCCAATAAGCTCCCTTGAAGAAAAAAAAAAGGTTGTCACTTTTTGGCATACTGACTACACAAACACATGTACTTTATGCACAGTCATATTTGCACACTTACCAGCACACACACACATTTAGAGTTTGACTCGCTGTCAATCATTTACTCCTTTCTGTGCCTCGACCGAAAGAGTGGTCATACCTGTGATGAGTCATCATATCTGAGAGCAGAGAGATGACAGTAAGTCATTTTTGAGCACACATACTAACACTCCTACTTGAACACAGCCACACACACCCTTAATATCACTCATATTGACATCCCAGAATAGCCAGAAGGAGCTTTGTCACCTAGATAGACAGTGAGATACAGTTACAAAGTGTGTTTCATCATTCTACTCTGACTCTGCCAACATAGAATGGCTATGAAACATTTTGGCATTTTGACATCACCTTTTGTGGCTTGGCCTTTTGTGTGGAGTTTTGTTAAAAAAGTCAGTCCCTCTCCTGCATGACCCATAGATGCTATAAATTGACTTTATTTTTTAAAGGCCAGTTATTTCATGGACTATGCATCCTGATAAAGTTCCCTTTGCCTTTGGAATTAAAATAGCCCCACATCATCACATGCCTTTCACCATACCTAGAGATTGGCATGGTTTTGTGTCGGTTATCCTGTTACGACCTGATGTCTAGGGGTTAACCGGACGCAACATAACAGGTTATTTTAATTCCAAAGCCCAAGGGAACTTTATCAGGATGCATAGTATCCTGGATCCATGAAATAACTGGCCTTTAAAAATAAAAATCTTCCTGCCTCTGTGGGAATTTAACATAGGGGTGAACTGACTTTTGTTGCCAGCGGTTTAGACATTAATGGCTGTGTGTTGAGTTATTTTGAGGGGACAGCACATTTACACTGTTATACATGCTGTACACTTAATACTTTACATTGTAGTAAAGTGTCATTTCTTCAGTGTTGTCCCATTAAAAGATATAATGAAATATTTACTAAAATGTGAGGGGTGTACTCACTTTTGTGAGATACTGTATTTGAGGTGCCGATCAGGAATGAAGTAATTGAATCAGTGAACGAAGTCAAGTACCTCTGCATTATTTTGGATAAGAATAAAAAATTTGACAGACAGCTTACGTACATCTGCAAGCAGGTCAAACCAAACCTTAACGTTTTTGTTTTATTACAAGGGATTTGTCATGTCAAACTGCAAAACTATACATGCATGCAATGATACGTATTTTCATATTTATCATATTGCATCACATCATGGTCACAAACCTCTCCAACCACATTAAAGCCTATTGTTTCAATATACAAACATAATAAAAGTTATGGACCAGAAACCTATGAGATGGCATCACTGCAACATTTTAAAGCATAATCTTCTTAGCTTCGACAGTTTCATTGATTTTAATTATCTCAAACTGGTTTTTAAATGTCTGAATAATCACGTCACCCCTGTTTAAAAAAATAAAAATAAAAATGGTTGTCCACATGGATTTCCCATTTGTTTGCCAGAAGGATGATCAGGGTCGCTGACAGCTGTGCAAAGTTATGGAGGAGGAAACCGGTTTAGTGTGAATGAGTCATGTCTAACCTTTGACTGATGAACAAATGAACCTGCCTTTGTGTTTCACTTTGCCAGCTCAACCACCCAGCTGTACCCTCCCCAGCTAAAGAAGATATTTTGTATTTGTTAGTTACAGACATGCACACACGCATGATGAGTTGAAAAAAACTAATTTTTTTTTTATTGTCTAACAAATTACGCCAAAACTCCACCACCAAAAAGCGCAAGCCTCCAGAAGAATTACCTTTTATGTTGGTTAGTGGAATTTACCTGATGAAGGTCTGAGACCGAAACGTTGTATTTTTCTAAATAAATTATTGCTTGCGTATTGGTCAGTGTGCGGGATTTTCTCTAAACAATGTTGGTTAGTGTGACAGCCGATAATAATCTGCAATTTGATTATTTATTCTTGATGTCACGACTTTTTATCTGAGCATCAGTATTTTGTTGCCAAGCTGTTGTTTGGAACCTGGATTTAGAGAGCTCTGGAAATGTAGCCAGGGCCATTGTCCACTGGCACTGCCTCACCTGCTATATCATGTTGGAACCATCCCATATGTGGCTATCTCCGTAAAAGCTTGTAGAAAATCCCATCTGGCTTCCTTTGTTTTCCTTTTAAAGTAATTGGATGGTGGTTTATTCTCCTTGCAGGCTCCACTGCTTCTAGTAGTTTAATACAGGAGTGTCTAAGTGCCATATTGTGCTTAAGAGGATGAGAAGTCAAGTCTAAATAGCATGTAGTGTAATGTTGTCAGTGAAGGTAATCTACAGGCTATTTAAAGGCTAATCTAAAGTTTTACTTTTCAAAAATGCTTTTGGCAAAGACTTTTTTGAAATGTATTTGGAAATCAATTATACCGATTATCTAAACAAAATACATATACAAGCTTTTGTGCATAATTATATACGCAAACTTTATTTTTTACACACGCACAGTCTAATGCACACAGTGTTGTTTTCCATCTCCAACTCCTGAGTCATGCTGCTGTTGGTATCTTCTGGCTGGTTGCCCAGACTGGTCTCTGGCTCCCTGTGGATATTTCACAAGAAGCCAACAAGAGTGTCACCTCCCTCGCCCCCTCTCTATTATCCTCCCTTCTCTCTGTGCCTTCATCCCTCCATCTGCTTATTTCTGTCAAGCCAGTCCTCGGGATACAAACAAGGGCAGATGCACAGGGACACTTCTTGCCTGCCCGATAAAACGGTTGAAAAACCATCAGTTCCCAACATGTAGTGCCTCACATTTGGGACATGCAGCGCAGGTCATTTTAATTCATATCACACACTACTCAACCTGAGTGGATTTTTGATCATTCTAGTTTTTGAACTAGGTTATTTCCCTTATTTATTTTTTCTGTAACTGGTAACCATGTCCCTCCAGGCTCTGCTGGCATGCATTCATTCAACACTAAAACCGCTGGGCTTTTTAGGGGTACTACAAACCCAAGGTTGTGTCTATATGTGTCTACATGTGTTTTTAACAGGTATTGACTGTCCTGCTATAAATATTTTTTGTTTTGTATTGAGCACACTGCACCAATTCCTAGCAACTTTGTTCTATGGCAATACACTATTGAATTGAATCTGGATTGAATCTAACAGCTTGAACCCACACAAAAGTGCTATACTATTAGCAGTGTAAAATGTGCCATTTTGCTATCTACCTTTTTATAAAAAAAATATATTTTCACGCTGCCACCCGATGCAATAAGTCATTTTCGCTGTCGTTCAGTTCACTACACACGTTATGCAGGTTTCTGTCAGTAACTCCTGCAAAAAAAAACTCCATATATTTTAATCATAATAATACATTTTTATTTATATAGCGTGGTACTCAAAGACACTTTACATTAAAACCAGCACATTAGCACATTTAAAAACCGATGTGGCATTAAAACCAACACATAAAACCAGTAACTAACAGTACATAATGTGGAAGGCTAATCTGAAGAGGTATGTTGAGTGATTTGAATTTGTCCAGGTCAGTACAGTCACGGATTTGTATGGGTAGGGAGTTCTATTTGATACCTATAAGGCATTAAAAACAAATGCTGAAACATTCGCTGTGTTCGAAACCGTTCCCTCATTCACTCACTCACTTTTACCTATATAGTGTTTATTAAATAGTGAACTATACAGTGAAGGCGTGACCAGCATCATGAAAGCAAACCGAAACAAAAATACTTCTAATACGTCCCTGAAACAAACTGAGCACCCAGGAGGAAAGTAAAAGGTTGTATACAGTATATGTTGCATGTTACATTTCCACTGTTTAGAAACGAAAGCCGCTCAATTTTTCCTTTTCAGTTTTCGCGGTTGCTTCTGCTTCTTCTTCTCCTCCGGGAAAACACGACACATTGCATTGTGGTAAACGGGGGTAAAATGTAGGGTACGTCGTATGTACACTCAAGTTAGGAGTGCATTGTGGGTATTTTATAGTGTATTATATAATGAATGAAATTAACTGCAAACCACTACAAAATGGCGAACACACTATATAGTGCACTATTTTCATGATAGGGAACCGTTTCGAACACAGCTAAAGTAATCAATTTAAGCATTTTTATTTTGGCAAGTAAACGAAAATGGTTAATATAATCACAGTGCAAATGATTACTTTCACATTTTGTCTTACGAAATAATGACAATAACTCAACCACCATTTATATTTGTCTCTCCATATCTCCTGTGTGCAGTGCGTCTTTCAGTCCAACAGTTAACACACAACCTGCCATCTAATTGCACACATCCACACCAACCTATAATAATACAATTTAGAAGCATTAGCGTTTTGTTCAAATGAGTCCCATAAATAACATTCCTAATATTATTTTAGTGTAATATTGCACACACTGGACTGCTGTGATGACTGACGAGATGCAACTTTTATAGTCAGACACAAAATGTGATTAGTATCGCTGTCATTTCTAACATTTCACACATTAGTGTGATAATAAGTGAGTGAATATCGGCATGCAAATGAGTTTCTATGTCCCATTCATTTTCTCAATGCGCTGTTCGGCCATCACACAAATGCATGAGAATACCTACTTGAATCAACACTTCTCCTCGCGACTGAAGGAATGTGCACGATATGTATTTAGGAAAAGTCAGGATGGGAGGGAAACATAGCAGAGACAATGACAGAATAATTTACATTTTTTAATCACAACGTTAAATGGCGTGGGCTATGGCGGTTCTAGTGATAAACAAATACACAAACTCATTCTTAACACACACTTTCTAGTTCTTTTTCCTCACTACTCAGTCTTATGTGTAAATCCCACCGCAGTCTCCAATATCCTGTGTAAAAGTGCATCTATCTTTACCTCTCTGAGGACTCTTACTTTAACCCATACTTTGGTTGTTCAGTTCATTGTGCCACCAGACATAGTCTTGATGTTGGATATGTGAAATAAAAGATGACTGTGATATGACTCTCTCCCTCAGAGCACACATTATACTGCAGTCTCCAACAACTTAAACTCATCAAAGCAATTTCAGGATGAGCCATAAGCAATGGCAGATTTCATCATTTGAAGTTTTTTTTTTTTTAATGGATCCATAAGTACTGTGGCTGCATTGTGGAGATACGATTAGAGAGTTCATTTCTCTAAGTTATGATATGAAGAGTGCAGAGAAGAAGTTTGTTGAAGTATTTCTCAATAACGACAAATAACTCCTCTCCCCTCCCTTCTTTCCTCTCCAGATACAAGTTGATTCGCCGACGAGTCATCTGGCTAATAGGACAGTGGATCTCTGTCAAGTTCAAATCTGACCTTCGACCTTTACTCTACGAGGTCATCCTGAGCCTCATGCAGGATCCCGACTTGGTGGTAAGGCAGCTAAAGACACAAAGTTGTTTTTGTAAACTGCTTCTTGTGACTGGAGTGGCAGCTTCCCCAGAAAACATTCAATTTGAAATGACTGAAATGGGCCCTTAGTGAAAGTGCACAGTCAGCAACACAAACACATTTCTCAGTTAAACAGCACGGAGCCACAGCTTTTATGCTGCCAATTTTCTACAAACAAAGCAGAACATAGTTAGTCAGTGATTGGGGGAAGGTTTTGTCATCTAATTTCTCAACATACTATTTTCTTCTGTATTTTCTTCTCCATTCCCTTTTTTACAGAGTGAATTTCTGTGAATAGTATTGTTTAAAAAGCTAAAGCTTTCATTTACTCATTAACATTTTTATTCAGTCATGGCCTTGATAAACTGCAGTGTGATCCTATTTGTGGATAAGTGGATATTATAATGCCATAGTCATACTCAATTCAAATTACATTTCGCCATCCTTGGGTTTCTTGCCTCATGAGCCATGCACTTGATTAATGTGTTTTCTTTTAACAGAATTTATATGAAAGAATGTGGAAATATCCAAGCATTATTTACAATTTAATATAATCTCACCAATAGATTGAAGTAGCTGGGTTCAATCTCTCTGTGTCTAACTGCCTCTCTTACTTCATAAACGTTTATTTGCATTCCTCTTAGTTGCAATACATATAGAATGTGAGGATGATGTAATTAAGATTATATTGTAATTAAGATAATAAGACATGCAGGGCAGAGCCCACGCAAGCACCATGCCCTGATAATATCAATGAGATGGATGGAAGCAAAAACTCAGTAACATTTGTGCAGCGCTCTAATGTTAATTGTATGTCCCCAGTTAGGACGTGTATGATGCATCATTCGTTTTGGGTACTTTGTTTACATTAAGGGTACAGAAGCACACATGGCGACACTAATGATGTTAAATGGTATAGCTAGGTCTATTGCACCTCATTTTGTTTTCACAGCCATTTAGACTGCAATGGGGCCTGATGCCACCTGTTGCTATGGTGACCAATTAGCTGAGGCAGGTCATATCTCTCATTTCATTACTTTGGCTTTATAATAAAATCATAAGCATGCAGCTGTAGTGGTATTATACTTGTTTATGTAGCATTATATAAATTTAGCAATTAGCTCCCTATGCATTGAGCATTTAGTGGCTGATTTTGAAGTCCTTTTAACAAACTTAAATGTCACATAGGCCCCCAGGGTATTATATAATTGGGTGCGTTTAAATGTAGGTGCTTATAGTCATCATTAGGTTTTCATTTCACTCTAGTGAAGCCACATGGATATGGAGATAATTCAATGTTTTCATTGGTTTTACATATCTCCTAAATACCCAACCAACCAAATGTATAGTTTAAATATGTAACATTAGATTCAAGACACACAGTTTTGTATGATCTAGTGCCATATATTGGAATTTATTTCAAGTTTTACAAGAGGAATAATGGCTCGCTGTTAGATCACTGACCAGCTCACCAATCATGTTGTGGTTCTTGATCAATATTGTCTGGGCCACTATGAACCTCTTGAGCAGAATTAATTATTCATCTTAAATTTTTAATGGGCTAATGGAGAAAACGTCTCTCTATCCTTTAGTCCAGTTGGTTATCAATATTGCTATTGCTTTTCTGCGGTCCTTGTTCAGATGGAAAGATATACAGTTATATTTATCTCTGACATTTCAGTTTCTGTATTTTATTAAAAGGAATAATTGGCGAGAGAGACATGTAAAAACTGTAGATTAAGTAAAGTTGTAGTTTTATCAAAACGGTCATTTAACACGTGGGCTAAATGGTGTTCCTGAATGATGTTTTGGTGCCTTTTGATTTCTTAAAAGTGGTCTTTTCTCAAACAAGAACGGTCTTAATTAATAAACTTGTGCTTATTTGGTGGAAGAGAGAACCCTAAACAACACTTTCTGTACCTGCTTAGTGTTTTTAATTATTTTTACATTATTATTTTTTCTGCTTATTATCTGCTTTTGTAACCACCCCAGCCCCATGCCTTGCACAAAGATCAGTCTGCTACATACAGTATATTTCTCCTAAACACCAGTGGTATTAAACAAAATCTCCCTAAACTAAAACATGTTATTGAAGATACTAAACAGATAAAAAGATAATTTTCGAGTTTAGTGCCTTAAAGGTCCCATGGCATGAAAATTTCACTTTATGAGGTTTTTTAACATTAATATGCATTCCCCCAGCCTGCCTATGGTCCCCCAGTGGCTAGAAATGGCGATAGGTGTAAACCGAGCCCTGGGTATCCTGCTCTGCCTTTGACAAAATGAAAGCTCAGATGGGCCGATCTGGAATCTTGCTCCTTATGAAGTCATAAGGAGCAAGGTTACCTCCCCTTTCTCTGCTTTGCCCGCCCAGAGAATTTGGCCTGCCCGTAAGAAAGGGAGACATCATGGCTTTCAAACGAGCAAAGTGGCAGTTGGTCAAGGCCACACCCCCACCCTCCATCTTGCACCAGGGCTGAATTTCAGGAAAGATACTTCAGATTAGAGATGGCCCGATACCATTTTTTGCTTCCCAATTCCGATACCTGAACTTGCGTATCGGCCGATACCAGTGTGTCATATATTTTATGTTTTAACAACTGTATACTACTATCCCTGTATGGATGTGATATGATTTCTATCTTTGTTGGTCTGGCTCAGGTTAAACTCTTTGTGAAACATGAACAAACACAAACAAATGAATTCCACAGAACTTTCTTTTATTATCCAGTTTGACAGTCAGTTATAACGGGAAAAGAACATGAATAAACTACTTTAACATAGATTTTCTTTAGGGCTTTATTACGTGGTATCGGATTGATGCATAAACTCCAGTACTTCCCGATATCAATACCAGCGTTTTAGGCAGTATCGGAGCCGATACCGGTATCGGACATCTCTACTTCAGATACAGTATTGGGGGACCCCTTAGGCCTATATAAAAGCATCCAAAGAGCAACATGTCATGGGATCTTTAATATTGAGGCCACGGTCACCTGGCATCCATATTAGATTAGGTGTTTGCCTGACTGTCTTAAGCAACAAATAGGCTTGTAGGGAGTTATGAGCTGGGTAATATAATTGTTAGACAAGGCTGTGCCTTAAATGTGATTGGTGAAATCTTCAAATTAACCCATAATTATCTAAAGTAAGTGTATTACGCCTCTTCTTCCTCAGGAATCTACAGCCTTCTTTGCAAATTTTCAGCCCTTGTCCTGCGCAATGCTATGATGTGCGTCGCCTCCCCCGATAATTTGTCATCTTAGCCACAAATCCCGTACGTCAATTCCCAAGCAGCGCTCAGACTTCGTTTCAAATTACTCGGGCACCAAGTTTGAATGAGAGACTGAATATAGTCACCGATATAAAAAAAAGAAAAGAAGAAACCACCGTAACATTTTCATTGACCTCCATGCTGCTTTAAAAGCGGTCAGAGCTTATATCTATGAAGTTCAGTGGCGAAGATATCAAGTGACCACCACTGAGGTGCCCTTGAGCAAGGCCCTTAACCCCAATCGCTCCAGTGGAGCTGCTCAGTGATCAGGCTGTGATGTACTGGGCAGCTTCCAGGTATGAATGTGCAACTGTGTGAATGTCACAGGTCGTCATTGCAAATGAGAAGTTGTTCTCAGTCAACTCACCTGGATAAATAAAGGTTAAAAACAAACAAAAAAAACACCATTTTCCGGCATGTTCGTGACATTGAATGTGACACCATCGTCTACTGGCAGTTGGAAAGCAGTCTATCGCCTATTTTTAGCGGGTTTTCCTGCTAGCATATACACACTAATTTTGGTGGAAAAAGGGAATGACATTCATGAGCTGAATTGTTGATCACATGCCAGTTGCTTGCAGCCTTCTACTGTATTGTGCCAGTTTTTCTATCCTCATTTCCTCCCAATACATTCTCCTCTCGCTAACAGCTGCATTCTTTTCTGATTTTGACTCACAGATTAGATCACAGAGTAAAAGCTAAAAATAAACTTGGTGGCAAATCTAACTTCTTCTGTTTTTAGGCCATTTGTATTCCCAGTGGTAGGTAATAAGTTGTGACGTTTTAGTCAACAGTTTGTCCCATTTCTGCTCACTTTCCCTCGACTGCAGGAAGGCATTGAAGCATTCTGAATATGGATTTTATGCCTCAGAGGCAAGCTCATAAAAACATGATGGGATTGGATTTTCGTTACTAAATGCACTATCCTGACTGACAGTGGTTTTGAACTGCAAACTATTGGTTGGAGTGAATTGTAATCAACTTTTCTTAAGATCAGAATTTGTCTCAGATTCCCAAATTACATCAGGAGGCTTTTTCACCATGCCAAATATAAATATTTGTTGTCAGTGTAACTCTTCCAATCAGTGTGAAATGAATAATTTTGTGGTTAAATTATCTGAGAAATCTAGAACACTAAGCATTAATCATTTCTTTCTCTTTGAAAAGCTAAATTTTGGTGCTCTAATTCCAGTGATTTTAGTGATAAAGTGTAGCTACAATTTGTGCAAATTATTGTTGTTTATCTGCTCTAGTAAGGTCTGGCTACACCACACATACATTCTAGGATAGGAGAAAAAATGCTCTGGGTTGTTTGCATTTCTTTAAACCAATCCCAATCGTCTTGTGCGGTCTTGGTGGTCTTAGCGGTCGCTAAGCTCAGTACACAGCGACGATGGCTTTGCATTTGCACCGCAAAAGAAAACCCCCACATAAAATATAACATGAGTTCAACAATTTAATACAGTAACGTGGGCTATTTAAATTTAGCTGGATACATGGTTAAACGTGTGTTACTTTGTCCACAGCAATCCCCACCAGTCGGTCTCAAATAGTAAATGCCGCAGACATATTCCTTCGAAATCTTTACCATCATTCCCCGAATGAACCAAGCAGGCCTGCCTTATTGCACAATCCAGATTTTTTTTTTTTTTTAAACCTCGCCATTTTCAGTGTGTAGCTTGCTAGCTCAAAGGTTGTTGTTTACCGAAGTGAAGGGCAACACACCGAGAGCGGAAGCGGAGGCAGGCAATTATCCTGGAAAAGTCCTTTTGTTGATCCAGACTAACATCCAGGTAATAACTGTCATTTGTTTACATCGGTGGAGCACTGGTTGAATTATGGTTGCATTTTGGTTAAATAACATGCATGCAGTTTTTGCTGGGAATAGTACAGTAAATTACAAACTGATGCATGCAGCTATCATTTTTTGGGGACCTGGTGTTGCTTTTTAATGAGTTGTTGCCAAGTTGAAGCTTTTCTTTGGCTTGTTTGGATTCAGTGAGGTGGTTCAGGTAAACTTTTAATCCCTTCAGTTTATAACTGCTGTTTTTTAGTATCCCTCAAAGACATTTTGAGACTGAACTAGAAAATGCATTTCCTGCAGAAAATGCGTGTGAATGCTGAATAGCTAAATTGCTAAAGTTAAACTGGATTAATGGCTTCAATCTGTAAGAAGTTGTGAGAATAGTTGGAAAAGTGGGAATGGTTTGAATAAGTCTGAATTGCATTGACAAGTTGAATAACACCACTAATGTAAAAAATGTGAAAGCCCCCGCCCATCTCTAGAACTTAAGGTAATTGTTATGCAGTTCTCCCAGATTGACCCAGGTGATCTCTGAATTGTCATACCAGGAGTATACCCATGTTGACTGGGTTGGTTTGAATTTCCAAAAGGAGGGTTGAACCCTGATCAAACGACCCTGGTGAAACCCTGGTCATTGGTGTTAAAATGGTGTAACAGGCAGGGCATCTGTGCATCGAATTGCCAGACCTATCTCCACAACAACACCGTGTACACAGCTCGCAGTGTGAGCTACGGTACTGGCTGTATTAAAAAAAGCAGATGCTGTGTAAAACGTTAAGGGTTTGCAGTGGTGGTTTAACTGGGGCTTGCCGTTTCAGTTTTGTTGTGGCATTTTGGTGGAATAAATCAGCTATTTGTTCAACAACATTCGTGCTTTGCATCAGACAGCGTTTGTGCCACGCTGTGTGATACGCTCTGATACATACACGTGTGTGTGTGTGTGTGTGTGTGTGTGTGTGTGTGTGTGTGTGTGTGTGTGTGTGTGTGTGTGTGTGTGTGTGTGTGTGTGTGTGTGTGTGTGTGTGTGTGTGTGTGTGTGTGTGTGTGTGTGTGTTTGAGTGAACTGTAATGTTGTGTTAATCTTCGTATTGCTGTATGTAGTTGCAATTTAACTGTCTGGTGAAAATGCTGCGTCATGCTTATTAATCAGTGGCCATGTTTGTAAACACAGGAGATTATTTTGATCTCTGTAATCATCTAACGACTGTGTCACCTGT
Source organism: Perca fluviatilis (assembly GCF_010015445.1). Lineage (NCBI taxonomy): Eukaryota > Metazoa > Chordata > Actinopteri > Perciformes > Percidae > Perca > Perca fluviatilis. The sequence goes on from NC_053117.1 coordinate 23,828,768, forward strand.
GTCAAACTGCTGCCATTAAGGGACACAGAGAGCGACCTGTCAAAAGAAGCCTCAGACAGCCTAAACTATAGGTGGCATAAGTAAAATGACCTCATCGTGAGCGCCAGAAGGCCTTTGCGAACATATTGGTATGTCATTTCTGTAGATAAAAATAAAAAATGACTCTGAAATTGCAGTTTCAAAATACTCTGCGTTTGCGTTTTGTCTCAAGAGTGGATGAGGATAAATAACATTATCGTCAATGAAAGATGTCGCTCTGACGCAGATAATTCAAAAGCTATAAGTCCTATAGCTTACGTGAGCACATTGGCTGAAACTAGACAAGAATACCTGTTTTATTTTTTGGTATTTGTTTTTTTTAAGATAATTTTTTTGGCTTTTATTTCCTTTATTTAAAGGAGATTAAGTCCGGAAAGTGGGAGAGAGAGGGGGATGACATGCAGCAGAGGGCCGCATGTCGGAACCGAAACCGCGGCCGCTGCGACAAGGACTGTACATGGGGTGCACGCTCAACCTCATGAATTGTGGGCATGAGAGCAATTTATAGAGAAGGGACTAAGATGATTTTTTTAAGGCTCTGTGCTCTAGCGATGACATCATCCACTGTAAATGATGCAATACACACCCATTATAAACGCAGAAAAATCCTGAAACGAACACTAAACTTTGATAGTGATTTCACAAAAACTGTAAAACATCAAACTTCTGAGATATAGCCACTATTGAGGTGACATTGCCAAACACATAGCATGTTATATGTTTAATATAAAAGACAGTTTGAGACGATGCGTTCTTCCTGTTATTGCTCAACACTCCAGCACAGAGGCTACCTGCAAGGCTCCAAAATACCAGCTAGAAATAAAAACCACAACAATATAACCACTTTGTATTAAAACAATCTCCGGACAAGAAAACCTCATAATGCTACAACTATTACAATAATATTGAAAAATAAAACTAATTGAGCTTTAATTTTATTGTTTATGGTTTAGCTCAAACACCCCTTATTTATTCAAAAGAGTGGAACGCGATCCTTACTATTATTAGTGTATAAGTTCAAGTCAGTTTAAATTAAAAAAATAAGTAGGCATATGCACTGCTGTGTCCTATGTGTTCCTATTAGTGTTATGTGGAATTATCATTTCTATATTATTGTAGTGCACTGTATATGCCCAGGTAGATGGAAATTAGCAATTCAAATTATAAAGGTTGGTGTCTCCCCTTTAGTCTACATAAAATGTCATAGCATGTTACCACTTTATGTACAACTGTTAATTTATCATACAGACTGAAACTCAACTTCTAATAAATCAGAAAACAAATACACCAAAACAATATGAACTAAATACTAAATCTAATGTATAGCCTATGGGTAGCCTAGGGTCTCAGAGTATGACTGTCCGAGCGACGAGCTTGCGGCCCCTGCAGGTGCTTTATGGAGCTCCGAAAACTTCGAAAACTTTGGAGCAAATTGTCAATTCGGCAAAGATTTTTGCAAGACTGCCTATATTCGAAATCTAAACCGTTAATTTCTCGCCTAAAATGTTCTCAGAAGTGAATTTAGTGATGAATAAGATAGCGAAAATTGTTAAAATGTTCCTTTTTGGGCCGTCTATGTACCGGACACCCGACCATCATTAAATGCCGAAATGAATGTTGGGATACGGGTACCCAGGGCTCAGTTTACACCTATCACCATTTCTAGCCACTGGGGGACCATAGGCAGGCTGGGGGGACTCACATTAATGTTAAAAAACTCAAAGTGAAATTTTCATGCCATGGGACCTTTAAACCTTTCATATGGAAATTCTTTTTAATGAATCAATTTAATGCCGTATTCCATGGAAACGTAAATTGTCTTATAATTGAGTAACTCAAATCAGTGCTGTTGGAAGTGTATAATATTGATGACGTACGCTCCTTTGAGAAATCCATGTTAAATTATGGTGATTGTGTGTTTTTAGACGGATAGTATCACAGCAGCCTTAGAGTCTGCTTGCTTTCCAGTGCTTCTTAAACACATACTATTCATAATTAGTCCAAAGAAGCATAAATGTCATCATGAATTTTAAAGCTGAGTTCAGTAACTTTGCTTTGATCATCCTCTGCAGCAGTGACAGGTTGTGCACTAAAGATTTGGAAGTTGTTTTTGTGGGAGGTTCTTTGAAAGATGCTGCTTATTTAAATCGGCCATTTCAAAATTGTGAAAATTCACCAGCTAGTGAAGTGTGATACTACTAAACGTATGCTTTAGTTTGAAGCGTAAATATAATCATGGTGCAAAATAAATATCTTCCAGAAACTGACCTACCTTTGAAGTGAATTGTTTGGCATTAAAAGTATGAAAAGCTGAGAGTCAGAAAAGAGAAACTCCCAACCACTGCAATTGAGACGCCATGAAAATGTATGATGTCTTCAAAATTAATTAGGGTTTACCATATTGAATAGATGTGAAAAATGTGCACATAGAGAAAACAAGAATTGATATGATTTATTTTTCCAGCCAGTATTATTTAAAGCAGAATAGGCAACTCTTTGGGGTAGAATATTAACTTAACGGATCTGGTGTCCTTGCCAGGTACTTCGTTCATCACATAGAGGAATACAGACCAAACCTGCTTTATTTAACACATGATTGCTGTAATCGTGACAATAAAAACTCTTAATCTACAGTGAGTTATTCAAATTAACATATAACTAAATACCTAAAAAAAAAATTTAAAAAAAGATTCTCAAACTCTTTTGAGTCTTGTGACAAGCAATAAAACGAAGAAAAAACCTTAAACACCCCTTGGAAAGATGAGGGTATGGGTCCTAAGACTTAAGAAATAATGTACGTAGCTGTGTTAGGAAATTAAGAAAAAATAAAGTAATTACATTACAAAGCTTGCAAAGACCTTTCATAATTTGGATAGTATTGATAACATTTGTCTGTGTAAAGCACACACACACACATCCACACACAGATTTCTACTTTCAATGTGCTGTAAAATTGTCTCGTTAACCTTCTTTAATCTTCTCTCCTCCATCTGATCAGTTACTCTCTGGTGGACATTTCCACCTCCATCTCTCTGACACGGCTAGATTACACTGCTAGAATCTTTAAGGGTGGATGGGGCCCCTTCCTTTTCATAACAATAGACAGCCTGCATTTAGCTAACTTGCTGCAGGTGCGCACTCCTAGAATGTTCAGCTATTAAAAGCTTTTGCTATAGCGATAACTCGTTGTTGTCGGCTTTCTGAGGCTGCCATTAATGGAATATGTAATTATAGTTTTTATATTTGGTTGATATGGTGCATGTGCAGCTGTGGCAATCTTCTTCTGTTCATGTTTGTCTTTTCTCTCTACTTTTCTTCTCTTTAGTTCATTACAAACACTGTATGTCTTCTCTCTTTGCAGCTTTGATAAGCTAAAATGCACTGATAGAGGCCTAATTTATAAATTGCTTTTCAAAACTGTATTTTAATCTTTTTTTCTCATAGGTGCGGATTGAGACAGCTACAACCCTGAAGCTCAATATCCTTCCCGTACTTAATGTATATACATTTTCAGGGCATAATTTTTTGCAACAAGTAATTTGATCATGCTATTCTTATATTTGCTATTTACGCCTCACTGTATCTGATGGCATACCATTTCCATCAGTCCTTAGCTATGCCAAAGCAAATAAAGAATGCTTAAGTGTGTGCTGATGAACTGCTTCGCATACCGATGCTAAGAAGTTTGATTTCATCCTTAACTCATGACCACCTGTTGATGACTTTGAGTTCCGGACAGAGCAATTCCTCCCAGTGAGTACATCTATCAAGAATGTGGAAATAACTGTATATGCTTTTAATTTGGCGATGAGTAGAATCCACATTTCACTATAATCAATGAATAAAGTAACATTTTCACCTCTCCTTTTACCCCTTTTTCTAACTCTTAAATTCTCTTTTCTTTGTTTAGTACCTGGAGTCTATCTTTGGGCTGCTCTTCCAGTTGTTGCAACAGGTGACAGAGTGCGACACTAAAATGCAGGTGCTCCATGTCATTTCCTGTGTCATCGAGAGAGTGAACATCCAGGTGAGTTCTGAGTTATTAAATAAAGAAATGTTTGGAACATATTACTCTTCCTACTATTTGTTTACGATCATCAGTTGCAGTATGTAAATTGAAGTTGAGTCAAACTCTAAAATGTCTATGAAGGAGCCCTTGTTTTGGACATCTTGGGTGATATACACTCACCTAAAGGATTATTAGGAAAACCATACTAATACTGTGTTTGACCCTATCCTATAAATATGGGCCAACATTTCCAAAGAATGCTTCCAGCACCTTGTTGAATCAATGACACAAAGAATTAAGGCAGTTCTGAAGGCGAAAGGGATCCCCCCCACCATTACACCCCCCCCACCACCACCAGCCTGCCCAGTGGTAACAAGGCATGACGGATCCATGTTCTCATTCTGTTTACGCCAAATTCTGACTCTACCATCTGAATGTCTCAACAGATATCGAGACTCATCAGACCTGGCAACATTTTTACAGTCTTCAACTGTCCAATTTTAGTGTGCTTGTGCAAATTGTAGCCTCATTTTCCTATTTTTAGTGGAGATGAGTGGTACCCGGTGGGGTCTTCTGCTGGTGTAGCCCATCCGCCTCAAGGTTGTTCGTGTTGTGGCTTCACAAATGCTTTGCTGCATACCTCGGTTGTAATGAGTGGTTATTTGAGTCAAAGTTGATCTTCTATCAGCTTGAATCAGTCGGCCCATTCTCCTCTGACCTCTAGCATCAACAAGACATTTTCGCCCCCCAGGACTGCTGCATACTGGATGTTTTTCCTTTTTCAGACCATTCTTTGTAAACCCTAGAAATGGTTGTGTGTGAAAATCCCAGTAACTGAGCAGATTGTGAAATACTCAGACCAGCCCGTCTGGCACCAACAACCATGCCACGCTCAAAGTTGCTTAGATCACCTTTCTTGATCCATTCTGACATTCAGTTTGGAGTTCAGGAGATTGTCTAGACCTGGACCACACCCCTAAATGCATTGAAGCGGTTGCCATGTGATTGGTTGTTTAGATAATTTCATTAATATGAAATGTAACCGGTGTTCCTAATAATCCTTTAGGTTAGTGTACTTTTTTGTGAAGAATAACACTGAAAAAGTTGGAGTCATCGATTTGTACTCTGCAGGGGAAGCTGTAAAAAAACATTGACACAGATACAAAACATCTGTCACCATGTACTAGACCCAGACCACCAAGGTAAAACAACCGTTGAACAATCGATTTTTCACATCCAGCGACACTGGGACCGACAAAGTCCAATTCTTGACTCTTTGTAAATCACAAGGCCGAAGACAGCCCTTGTTCTGATGTCTGCTCTCATTTACCCTGATGATACAGTCGCCCTTCTGCCACTGCAGTGCTTTTGTGGCCGTATGGATTTTTTTTTTCTTTTTCTGAGTATCCAATAAGTTGTTCTAATCCACTTAACTGTCAACCTTTAAAAAAATGTACCCTCCTCTTGACCCCCCCACCCCACGCTCTTTTCAGCTCCGTTTTAGGCACATTCCCTTAAGCAATCCCTTGACTTAAATCTATTACAGAAATGGCTTTCATCATCTTTGGGAACTGTCAGTCTGGTTAAGTCTTCCTCAGTCACTGACCCTGGCTAAACTTCTAGAGTCAGTGGATGTCCCATTAATATTCTGACTCTTCTCAGAAGGGATTTCAAACCCACAAAGAGTGGCAGCAGCTGAGCAAACTAGGCACTGAAACCATGAGTGCAGCCTGTGTTTAAATGAACATGACAGATATGGTGAGATGTAGCTCTTTTTCCTGCTGTCAGTGTTACAGATGTCATCCTAGGCTAGTTTGTGGATCTGTTTTCTCACCTTTTATCTTTGTCCTCAAGGCTGTACGTCGTATTTCTTTTTTACTGTTCCTCGGTCTCTAGCCAACTCCTTATAAAGGTGTAATGGAGCAAAAAATCACAGTATGGGGTCTGCTGCCCGGCCACTTGGACGACAGGGAGCATAAATCAGCAAAAAAATTCAGTGCTTCACCCCAATGTCTTAGAGTTGGCTGGCTGCACAGCAAATGTACCTTAATTACACAGTGTGCCATCACATTTTCCAATTTCACACAGGAATCCGAGTGATGCCATCCTTTTGGTGTCTGACCGCCCAGATGGCCATTGTATGTTGTGATTATATCACAGCTAAGGGGTGTTGTTCGGCCCGACTCGAAACAGTCATCAAATATGGCAATATGGAAGTTATAGTGGCGTTCCAATAGATTCAATAGATTTTTGTTAATAAATAACAATTTCACAATAAAATTGGCCCTCCTGGGCTGGCTGGCTGCCTGCACATACTGAGGCAGTTTTTGGACACAGGTAACATTAGCCTACACTAGCAGCTAGCATAGGCTATTTCTGTTGCCTAACACTTAAGATTAAGTTCGGATTCACCAAAGGCAAACAATAACACAAACAAGCTAACCGATCGAGACAGCAGTTGACCAGCAACTAACCGATCAAGGCAGAGGTCAAACAGCAACTCCCTTTTTCTGCGATGTAAAATTACTGGTTTCTGTTAATTGAGTCTGTGGTTTTGAAGAGCGCATAGATAGCGGCATCAGTTCCCTGTCGGAAAGGGTTAGGGTCAGACATGGAGTGATCCTTATTGCGCAAACAAATTAAAGGTCATATTATGTGGTAAGCTGGTATATTTTCAAAATGAATACTGAATAATCTGAGCATCATTATGTTACTTTACACATGAGTTCAGTTCTGATTGTTGTTGCTGTAGATGCTATAAATCTATTAACACTGTCAGCCAATTTGGCTTCCATCAGCACTTTTACAGACTGTAGAGTTGATTTTCCCTGTTTTACTAAGATTGTTTTAAGTGTTGTCAACTCCCTGTCTAGTATTTTCTTCCCACATCTATTCCACTGAAGCATGTTTTGAAGCAGTGGATTTATTTAATTTGTAGTGTTGAGCAAAGCAAAAATGGCTTTTTTGGGAGTTTTTTGTTATTTAATTTAGTAAAATATTAAGTTATTTAAAAAATATATATTTTTGTTTATGTATTTCTTCTTACGCTCATTTAAATTTGTATGTTCAAGTTGAGAAATACACATTTCAAAATTTTTGTAGTTGGTGCATTTTCTCTGATAATCAAAGTAGACTCATATTGCCATTATATTGCAATTGCGGTATTGTAAATTGCAATATGACTTTTTCTCCAAACTGTGCAGCCCTAGTTGATTGAGGCATAGGATAAGGGAATTGTCTTAATTCACTGCAGGAAAAACAAAACATACAAAGCTTTGAGGGGAAGTGTTACATTAACAGCACAGTTGCTCACTTATTTTTACTGAATGTTAAAGGTCCCATGGCATGAAAATTTCACTTTATGAGGTTTTTTAACATTAATATGCGTTCCCCCAGCCTGTCTATGGTCCCCCAGTGGCCAGAACTGGTGAGAGGTGTAAACCGAGCCCTGGGTATCCTGCTCTGCCTTTGAGAAAATGAAAGCTCAGATGGGCCGATCTGGAATCTTACGGTTACCTCTCCTTTCTCTGCTTTCCCCGCCCAGAGAATTTGGCCCACCCATGAGAGAGAGATATAATGGCTTTCAAACGAGCAAAGTGGCAGTTGGTCAAGGCCACACCCCAAAAGCATCCAAAGAGCACCATGTCATGGGACCTTTAACACACTTTCAGGCCAAATAAGCTTGCTCTGCTGGGATGCTTAAGTGGTTACTAAGTGTGTTTAGGTATTTTATGGATATACTACTTTGCTTTGACTGGAACAATTCAGAGAACACCATTGTCCTGTCACTGCTCACCAGGGCTGGACTGGGACAAAAAAATTGGCCCTGGCATTTTTGGCCCAGGCGGCCCACACCCACCGTGATTGGTCAGACACATTCCCTGCAGACAGTCCTCTTAAAATATGCGTGCATGCTATGATATGAGTTGCCTAGTGTTCAGTGTTCATGTGATCGTTTGGATCCTTTAAGAGGGGTCTCAAGACTTATCTGTTGATCTTACATTTAAATAATTATTTCATTCTTAGAGTTATGATTTGTATATTTATGGTATTTTTATTATTGATATTTTATATTGTATTGACATTATTGTTATTACTATTTTGCTTAATATTGGCTTAGTAACTTTAAAAACAGTTTACTGTTAATTTTAACTATTGTAAGAGTCATATTTTGTCGCTTTGGACACAAGTGTCTGCTAAATACAATAACCATAACTATAACCCTTCCCAAAAGCTACAATAAAGCTGAGAGTAGTATATGCCCTGGAAAAGAGCACCAATACAAGAGAAGCTAATTAAGCCATTCAAGGAACACTGATGCCTGATTTTATAGATCACACAGACTTTTCAGCTACCCAACCTAACCGCTAGCATTTTCAATGTAAGCTTAAGCAGTTAGGTTACCTGACAGCCACTAACTTTAATGTTACAGCCAAACTGCTGTTTGCACACGAACACACGAACACACGAACACACGAACACACGAACACACAAACACACAAACACACAAACACACAAACACACAAACACACAAACACACAAACACACACACACACACACACACACACACACACACACACACACACACACACACACACACACTTCCTTACCACATTGTCATCTACTCTCTCTTCCATCTTGTCCTCACTCGCTTCCATGGCCCTGACACGGTTACTCTCTACTCTCTACTTCAGGTAATGCTGATGTTGAAGCAGCTACTACAGCCCCAAACGTCCGAAAATTTGGCACCTTTTGAGGAATCCGCCTGTAGATTCTTAATCTTTTTCTCCTGTAATTTCTCTGAACCTCCCTTGCGCTTTGGTGGTCGTTTGTCCATTTTAACGTGGATGCTAAACTTCCAGCATAACTATTACAGCTCGTGTCTCAGGGACGGGAGGCGTGGCCATAGTGGGATTCGTAAATTTGCGGCCCGGGGTGGGGGTTCCTGGATTTGATTGGGTCAGGCCAGTGTCAATAAAGAAAATTAACCAATGGGCCGCTGTGAGTTCTTTATGGGCCGGCCTGGCCAAAAAAATAAAAAAGGCCTATTTATATCGGCGATTCGGCCCAAAAGTGCTTCGGCCCACCGGGAAAATGCCCGGTATGCCAGATGGCCAGTCCAGCCCTGCTGCTCACAAATAAGACTTGTATCATCTGCATCATCAACAACCGACTCTTACATAAGTTTGATAGTAGTAAAATAGTTTAGTTGTTGTGGAAGATACAGGTTGAAGCTCACAGTATGTGTTTTGCATCTTATTTTTCATTTTCTTGTGCTTCAGATTCGGCCATACGTAGGCTGTCTGGTGCAGTACCTGCCCCTGCTCTGGAAGCAATCTGAAGAACACAACATGCTACGATGTGCCATCCTCACTACACTCATTCACCTGGTACAGGTATGGTGCATCCCCAACTTCCAATGTTTGTGTCATGTTGAAGAAGGCCCACACATGCTCAGTGTTCATGCATGGAAGCATCCTTGTCAGCCAAGCAGAATTCGGCAAGTGTATTATGGTTATGCACCACCTGCAGACAGTGTGTGTGTGTGTGTGTGTGTGTGTGTGTGTGTGGTGTGTGTGTGTGTGTGTGTTACATTTGCTACCTGGCTTAAATACAATAATAAAACAAACTTAAACATAATTGTGTTACTATAAACTCCAGTAAATATAAACTACTTAAATATAGATGCCATTCAGCTAATGGCTGTAAAACACCAAACACGTTGATTAGAAGAACAATAAAAACAAAAAAAGGTATTTATAATCATCTGTGAATGGGGTACAATTTAAGGCATTACTAGACTGCACAACAGCGCTGTTGAGCAGCTTAAGCCTAGATGTTTGTCTGTGCAAGTCTTTTCATATGGTTGCTGTCAGATAGAAATTTACTGCCTGAATCAGCTGCCTTACCAAACTCAACACTCACATGATTTTGATTCAATGCACAAATTTGGCTGGCTCATCATGGTTTTGCATCAAGCCTGGACTAATCTCTCCCAGGATCACAAGAAAATAGTCCATTACCAAAACTATTGGAATAAGCAAAACCTTAACAAAAAGCTATGGACATCGAATACAACTTGACAGGGAGGTTTAACTTAATTAATGGTTCTGTGGGTTAAATAGCTCCTTTAATGTATAGTTTATTTATTTATAGGTTCTGCAGCACTGTTCAGTGGATTTGGCAATATGTGTGATTTTACTTGTCTGGCCACATGTTGCTGAGGTGGAGTTCAAAAATGTCTGTTAGGGAGACCTGGGTCAGGTGCATTTCCCCAAACGGCTGGGCTACTGTGAACCCAAGTTTTATTTTATTGTTTTGACCTTGCCCTCCCCTGCCAGAAATGATGACTTGGCTGGATACAGCAACATGAAGAGAGGCTCCGTCTGTCTTTCCTGCTTTGTTATTCTCAGATTCAACTGCTCACACAATAACCAAACAAATGGTTTAAACCTCAGATTAACGGTCAAGTGCAATGTAAAGATTCTGTTGTGTTTGTAGGGTAACTTGTATATTTTATTTGCCATAAATTGCCTCAATATTAATCAGGTTTATCACTAACTGAAGTTAAGAAGAAAATAGCCAGAGAAAGAAGCCTCATTCCCCACAGCATTGAACCAGCCTGTCTCAGCCTGCAGAAAGATTTGGACCCCTATGTGCCTGCGGCTGCATTACTTCACAGATGAAACGCTCCGTGATAGAGACACACTCCTTTGAAAGAGTAACACATCTACAAGTACACCACTGTGGGAGCCACTGAAGGCCTACAGCTGAAGGGGCTTGGATTAGCAAATTGTGTAACCACATTCTATTGTAGATTTTAATATATAAAATATAATGCTGACAAAATAAAAAAATAATTGTGGTTGAAGTTCTAGACTTACTTCTTGGTTCAGACTAGTTCCAAGAAAACTATTTCAAATTTAAGAGTTGCTGTTCTACAAAAAAAAAATTTGTTTTTTTTTTTGTGTTGATTTTTTTTTTTTTTTTTAAAAATTTTTTTAGTTTTTTTTTTTTTGCTATATATATTTTTTTTTTTTTTTTTCTTATAAAATAAAAAAAAAAAAAAAAAAATTAATATAGAATAATAGAGCATTATTGTTAGTTAAATTCAACAACAGGGCTGGAGCTCCCCTACACAAATTGGAGATGGAGTAGCAGTATAGGCGAAGCAGAAAGATGTGTACTGTTCATCATTGTTTTCTTTACCTATAGATAAATATTAGCAGGGAAGCAGAACTCAAATCGCAAATGGTCCCTGTACATCCAGCACACAAAATACTGGATGACTGGAGATTATTCCAAAAAGAGAGACTTCTAATAATCATTTAAGGCTGAGTATATATTAAGGTGTGCTGGAGGGGAATACATACATTTTATTCCAGCTTTCAACCTCAATGTAAGAAACCCATGTAATGAAATATACCATTGTGTTCGATATAATGGATTTTTAAAATGTAAGTAAGTAAGTCTTCAACTGTGTTCCCAGCTGCACTGTCCTTGACTGTCCTCCATGAGTTAAAAGCCATGTGGTACTGTAGAAGTCAATATGACCCAATGCCCAGCTGCTCATTCCTCTTCCTCATCTTATACTAATAGGCACATACTTATGTCCAATGCATGTCCATGTGTAACAGATGGGTGTGGCCATTACACTTTAAAGAGCAATTCTTCCCAAAGGAAAATTTCATCATTTCCAACTCACCCCTTGCCACCTGAAATGTGTATGTCTGTAAAATGTGTACGACAACTAAATGGACATTGAGTCAGATCGTGCAGTTTAACCTGAGCCTTTTCTGAACCAGTAAGTAAATTGGCACATTCTGTTTTAAAAGAGCCATAAAATTAACATAAAAAAATCTTTAAACAACTCTTTCACCGTAAGGCACTTAAATTGCAGCCACACATAAGTATAAAATGTGTTATACTTTACTTGAAGTTATCTACATAAGAGTGACATGACACTGTCATGAACGTGTCATAAACATTATAAACAAGTCATAAACGTTTATGACATAACACTTCTTTTATTAAGTGTCATTTGGTTTTTGTCATGACATGTTAGGGTTAGCGTTAGGGTCCATGTGTCATGACTGTGTCATGACAGTGTCATGTGTTTATGACCGTGTCATGTCACTCTTATGTAGATACCTTCAAGTCAAGTGTTACCACAAAAAGCCACGATTTATGACATTTCCTTGTTGTTGAAAGTGGGAACAGTTGCACACGGCCTGCAGCGTGCTTACTCTACTACATGCATCTTACATTTATTATATTATAAATTATATATTAATATATAAGAAGTTATGCTCTTGCACCAGAAGAGTAGCATGGGGACAGTGTGCCCACAACAGAGCATGTAAGCGGAGCGCGAGCCAGTGAGGAGCACGAGCAGGAGGGTTTTGAAATGAGCAGAGAGGATTCTTAAAGTGTTGGAGCGTTGCCTTATCTCCCGCTCCAATATTGCTTCGGTAACGGTCACACTATGAGTTTGAAGCATGTCCCAGCCCGTCTCTGTGTTACTGCAGCACAGTGGATGAACGGCGCCCGCCCCTCCTCCCTTTTAGCTGGTGGCGCTTCGGGCATGAAGGGAGGGTGGGCGCTTTTCATCCGATAAATACAACACAGCTTTTTTTGGAGCGAGCGGTGATTGATTTGAGTGGAGTTCAGTGCAGAGCGATATTGAGTGGAGTGGCTTTAAAGCAGGGGGGCGGAGGGAACGAACAGCTCCATGAGAAACGGAAATTCTCCCTGCTCCACTCTGCTCAGATGGTCCGCAAGAAACCCATTAAGCCATAGCACATAAAGTATCGTTCTCAAAACCCCTGAATTCTGTCAGGTTTTCCTAATTTGGCATTGACTTTCTGTATCTGTTTTCTCACAGGGTCTGGGGGCAGAGTCTAAGAATCTGTACCCTTTCCTTCTTCCTGTCATCCAGCTGAGCACCGATGTTTCCCAGCCGCCGCATGTGTATTTGCTGGAGGATGGACTAGAGCTTTGGTATGGACACACATGCTCCACATGCATATACATTACACATTTACACAGTGACATCTTGTTATAATTCACATTTTTATAGACAACCACTCTAGGCGGTGAAGCTGTTGATAATTCATGGTGCCTCACAATCTTGCCTTTATGTAATTGTTTTGGCCACTGCTAATTCCAATCTCAAGAATCTGCTGCAAAACAATATGCTCACTTTTGCAATTGCATTACGACCGCAAAAAGGTTTGCTTTAGTAGAAGATGATTTCCCTGTCTGTGGAGAGCTGCAGTGTCCAGCGTGCTGCCTGTGATTGTAGTGCAACGCCACAGTCTTATGTCTCTTTTGTGTTTTTTATACTGCCTGGTAAACAGTCATGCCCTATTTGTTTGCTTTGTTTACAAAATCAAAGTCATTTTCTTTTGCTTTTATCTTTTATCAGCTGATTTTCCTGCCCCTCTGTGGGTCTCTCAGTATCATTCTATGTTGTTTTTTTTCTACTAGTCCAGTGCCTGTTAAAAACAGGCCAATTGCTTGGCCTCCTGTATTGCTGCTTGCAGCTTTCTCCAGAACCATTGTACCCCGAAATAACTTACAGAAGGCCCTCAAAGTAGAGCACTGCAAGGCAGCTTATTAGCCATTAAAGGCTTCACCACAGAATATGGCCAATCCCAAAGTCCAACACTGAACAAAAAACGAGACAGCCTCCTAATGCTACAGCCAGAAGTACAATCTCTTACAGAGCATTGTGGAGTAAAAGCACAGCATTCACAGTTGAGGATTTTATTCCAGTCCTCCTGTCTTCTATACATTTTCTAGCTGTGCTGAAGACACGCTCGCAGTCGCTGCTGCTGCATCTGGTGGGGACACTAAACACCGTGCGAGCCAGTCTCAACAGTCGCGGTAGCATGGTCTCACGTTCCACCAGCGCTGCACCTCTCATAGTTTCTTTTAATTAATTGGATGTTTAAAACCTGAAAAGGAGAAGCCTGATACAGGCCCAATATTCATGTGAGCTAAGACCTGAAGCCCATCCCAAAGGTGGTAAATAAGTCGGGGCCCCATCGGTCTGAGGCTGAAATGCAGGGCTTTTCCTCAAAGCACTTAATATGCAACCCAACTGTATACTACTGACTTACTGTGTACTTCTACTTTGGAGGAAAACATTGTACTACTACCTTTACCTGACAGAGAACATTGCAGATTCAGATTTTACTCACAAAATATCGCAACTAAAATATGATGTATTATTATTTAATAAACTATCCAGGATTGGAGTTGAAAGCTCCACCTTGAACAGACATTAAGTAAGTGATAATGCCTCTATTTTTTAGGGATCGACTGATACTTGTTTTTCAAAGCCGATACCAATTATTAGTAGTTAAAGCTTTAGTGCGTAACTTTTTAATATTAATAAATGTCCATTACATTCAAGCCATTGCCAAATAAGTTGCTACAAAGCTAATTAAGACTATCAGCTCCACACAACTCTCTCTGGATTTCTATGTATGGCTATGTTCAGAAGATTTTGTCGTCCGTTGACTTTGCCGCGCAGATTTAGGTTCCAACACAACACTTTGTTTAAAAGCTTTAAGCAATTATTTAAGAATTTTGAAACTTTCATGATAATACACAGTAAAAGATAGTCAGATAGTGTTGTGGGCGGGACATTAAGTCAGACTCAGTGGTGAGCGAAACCGAAGCAGGGGGACTGACGCAGAGCTGTAGCCGAGCCAAAGTAGCGCACTTTTTAATTATATTGCCACGCTGATACAGATAATCTGCAAACTGCCAACAAATGTGCCGGTAATCGGCCAGTGCCGATTATAGGTCTATCACTACTATTTTTTATTTTAAGGGCGCTTTCACACCTATAGTTCGGTTAACTCAGTGCGATTCTATGGTAAAGTTGCAACATCGTTGCATTTTACTTTTGGTTCGGTTTGCGTTCAAACTGCACATGGTCAATTGCACCAAACATTGTAAACAAATGTCACACAGTCGAAACGGTTAAAACAGACCAAACTGCTCAATTGTGAAAAAAACCTAAGTAAACATTTGAATGCAGGACTTGTACTGTGCGGTTCTGAGCAGTTTTAACATATGGCATAGATAGGCAATTGCCTGGGGTGTCGTGAGAGCCATGAAACCCTTCTCTTCTATTTTAGAAACAAATGCGTAGGGCTGCCGCTATCGATTATTTTAGTAATCGAGTATTCTACCGATTATTCCATCGTTGAATCGATAAGAACTACTTTTGTTTTATTGAAGAGCAATAATATACAATAGTTTCATTTTTGGAAAAAGCAACATTTGTATTGCCTACATTGCTTACAATATCATCTCTCAAAAAGCTAAACATATTAAGTGCATTTAAGTGCCATATTACATTGGTTTTAAAGAAAAAGAATTCTGAAATGCAATAACAACCTCAAACTAACATACATTAAACATACATAAACACTACCTTAAGTTGTGCAACTTAACTTTCAGAACTACAAGTTTCAACCTGAGACTGATCTTTATATAGGCCTGTATGTTGGGTATCGTTTTTTTTCGATTCCGGTGCTAAATCGATACTTTTTAAAACGGTGCCGGTGCCTAAACAGTGCCTGAACCGGTACTCTTCAATAAAGTTAAAAAAAGGGTAGTAAACAACAGTCAGTGACTTGTTTATTGCTAAGGCCATGGTCAAAATTAAAGATTTAATAATAATGTAATAACTATAACAATAACTTATTTCACCAGTATATTGCTGTTGAACCCCAGATGGGAAAAGGGTATTTTACAATTACTGTGAATGCACCACGAGGCTACCTGTTTTAAGTGAATGCACCGTCTGTGCTGTTTAATTCCGACGACGGCAGCTGCAAGTGAACGCACCGTCTGTGTTGTTTAATTCCGACCATATAAACATACTGTATATCTATGAATTCCGACAACGGCAGCTGCTGCGCTGCAGTGCAGACTGTTACATCCCGCTGTTGAAGTCCTCCACAGTGAAATACAGTCACACTTTACACTGTTTAACGTTAGCTGTCAGCATTTTACCATTGTTTAATCCAGCTGCTAGCTAAAGGTAGGCTAATGTTACATGCTGTCAGGTGTAGTGTAAAGTCAAGCACCGAAATGAGGCACCGAAACTTTCGTTCTTATTCGGTCTCGTTACTACCGTTTACGTCGGCACCGGTTCCCTATTGGCACAGAGTTTCGGTACCCAACCCTACCTATATGTAAATATTAGTTATACTCAAACTATTTTCATTTATATATATTTGATTACAAAGTCACACAGCTCTGCTACACTTATGCTAGTAGATCGTTGATCAGCTGTTTCTCTGTGAAGAGAGTGAGAGAAAATGTTGCGCAACAATCAGCTGTTTTTCCGAAGGGATAGTCAACAAGTCGGCTCTTTAGATCAGATCGTGGTCACCACTAGATATTTTCTTGTCTTTGTTTTTGGTAGTTGTTGTGTTTGGTGTAGTTTCATGGTCCATACGACTCTGTGATTTACCTTTGTCGGGTCCGCTTCGTGGAATGGATGATTAAGTTAGACTCCATGCTTTCTGTTGACGTCGTGCTATTATTGAGGTAAGCTAGTTTGATTTTGGAGTAGGCACACTGTACAGAGTTTTCGTTTTAATTACGTTTGAACTGATTCCAAACTTTGTACACTCTCAATTCGAGTTACTCGAGGAATCGTTTCATCCCTACAAATGTGTAAAACCGTTGTCACTGTACTCACTGATTATTCAAACAATCATAGGATTTATGACATGTTTCTTTGTATGTATACTTTGTATGTATATTTTTCTTTACGTAAAACCATTAACCTTTCCTCTGCCTCCTTCTTTTTACACCCACTTTTCTTTTTATTTTATTTTGCCACGTTTAATCTATATCTTCTGTACTCCTTTCTCACAACTCACCCCCATTTTGTCTTTTATTCTCTCTGTCTCATTCTCTAAATGTTTTTCTTATTTCCTCCCTCTAATCATGCAGGTTGGTGACTTTGGAGAACAGCCCAGCCATCACCCCGGAGCTGCTCCGAATTTTCCAGAACATGTCAGCTTTGCTGGGTGAGCTAACATGCGGTTTCTTTGTGTCTATGTGTGTGCAAATGGGTTTGAATTTTTTTCCCCGACTTCATGGCGTTTAGCATTAACATATACATTAACAATCTGAAAAAACGAACCATCATTATACAGTATGATCAGATACTTTCAAATCACAGAGAAGCTAAATGAGGACAGAAAGTTGATGCAATTCATGGACATGGTATTCATTTTCTTAGTTTTATTATCACTTCTGGAAAGTGTAGCTTGCAAACATCACATTTGTGGCTTTGCAGTAGCTGTAAGGCATCAGGGCCACTACTCTGGGTCTGTAGGCAGCTGTGAGTGGTGGCAGATTGAATGGAAGTGGCTGGATGATTTATCACAGGCCTGGAGCATTGGGACACCTCACTTGCTGTCACCACACACACACACACACACACGCACACACTCTCTCACACTCACACTGTGTGGCCTTCAGTGTTATGAGGAACAGTATTGATTTTGGTGCCTTTGCACCTAACGAGTGAGTCTGACTAATATGAACACTACTGTAGCCTGATCGGGTTACTGGAGCATTTCATCACTTATTGTGTGCATAGGGAAACCATGAGACACAGAAGAGCAAGGGACTTACAAAGATCATCACGGATGGATAAAACGGAGGGGGAAGGATATGAAGAGAATCGAGAAAAAGGGAAGATTACAAGCAGTTGTTGGAAGAAAATGAATGGTTTAAGAAGTGATGGCAGCAAAATGATTGAAGATGAAGTGACAAATTGTAAAATAATAATAATATTCACTGGAGGTGTGCTCTGAGGAGCTTTTGACATGGATGCATGAAAAGATAAGAGAGGCCATTTTTATCTAGCCTGGCTCCGTCCTCCTACGTACTTCACTCAATTTTCATTTTCCATCAATACTCCGTCTGGGTTTGTGGTATATTCTTGGGTTTTCTCAGACCAAATCTTTGGCTGTCCAATCAGCGAACAGAGGGAGTGGCTGAGAACGATGACGTTGAGGTCGTGACGTGCGCTAGTTTGAGTTGTAGTTTTGTAATGGCGGCGGAGAAAGATGCAGCCCGTTGTGGCAATGCAGCCGAATATCCAGAAGTTAAAGCCCAAGCAAGAACGGTCTTTGCTGAGTTTTGTTGGTGGCGATGATGTTGTGGCCCTCCTCCCCACGGGGTTCGGGAACAGCTTGATTTTCCAGCTCGCTCCATTAGTTGTGAAGGCGTTGGCTAAGGTGAACGCTAGCGATGCTAAGCCGATAGTTGTTGTCGTCTCCCCTCTTGTGAGCCTGCTCCTACCAGGCAGTACGTAGGAGGGCGGAGCCAGGCTACCAGAGTGGCTCTGGGCAGATCCAATAGTTTTAAACTTCAACAGAGTACCTGCCTTCAAGGAAGTTAACACTTAATTAAACACTCAATGGAGAGTGGCCAGAGAGTCTGGTAGGACCACGCTACTTTTTATCTAGATCTGAACAGAAAAGCTAAACCGGTTATATTTTAAATAGATCACAGTCAATTACAAGGGGCTTGAAGGTGACAAAAACAACGTCTGCAACCAAGGCATGCAAAAGCCCAGCGTTGGCAAACTGTGTTTTTTTTAAATCCAATTTTAGGTGTGTGGGAAGGGGTTGTCACTGTGACTCAACAGCAACAATGCTGAAACCTTTTTTTTTTTTTTTTTAATCTTTTTTGGGGGCATTTCTGCCTTTTTATTGTAGAAGAAAGCTGAGATATGAAAGGGAAGAGAAAGGGGGGGGGAAGACATGCAGGAAAACCATCACAGGTTGGACTCGAACCCCGGACCTTCTGCGTCGAGGAATAAACCTCTGCATATGTGCGCCCGCTCGACCAACTGAGCTAACCGGCCACAATGCTGAAACATTTTATGGAGCATTAATCATATCGTTTCTACAAGCAAGGACAATAAACCTAGTCAAAATGAAAATAAAATAAAAGTTGATTTAAAAACACAAGTGCATTTATACACTTATAGAAGTCTGACAGTGGGACTAGCAGAACATCAGTCCTTAACATGATTGAAGATCTTTCAAGTAATGAGTACACACTGATCAGCTCCCATGTGTGTAAGTGGCTGGATTAATGATGGACTGAAGGAGGGGAGAAGGAATGTAACACTGAAAAGAGGGTGTAAGATCGAGAGAAGATGGAGGGAAATAAAAGACAACCCTTTAAATTACAATACTTTAATAATTAAAGGTGATCTAAGTGATGTGACGCGTTAGAGCACCTTTTAAGAAAATAAGTGGACAGATAAGGCAATGTAGGGTTAGAGGTTGACAGATGGAGTTGGAAGCACAGAATCCAAGAAGGAAGGATGTGTAGAAAAGATGAGTTCAGTAGAAGTGAGGAGAAGGTTTGGTCACAGGTCAGAACTGAACGCTGAACACGAAATAAGTGGAGAAACACTCTTGCATTTATTTACATATTTTAGTGAAAAACCTCAGAGGAAATCAACTTGGCTTTTGTTTTTTTACTCTTTTTCGTCAAACTGGTCAGTCATTATCTTTGGCTGGTTTTCACCAGAACATTCAGTGATTCATTTATTTAGTCCATGGAGAGCAGTAGAGGGATGTGGGCCATTGAGAAGAATCGGGTCCCCGGCCCTGGGGGGGGGGCCCCCCCCCCTAAAAAACCCCCCCCCCCCCCCCCAACACAACCACAAAAAACCAACAAAAAAACACACCCCCCCCCCCTCCCTCTCTTATAATTTTTTTTATTCTTTTTTCCTTCTTCCCCAAAAAACCAAATAAAAAATAATTTTTTTTTTTGTATCACTATGCACCAGCTGACTCTGACACCACGCCTGGCTGACACATTTCAGCCGTGTGTGCTGCACTGACTAGTGATGATGGAGAGTAAGTAGGGAAGTTGTTTTCCTTGTTGGCATCACACTGATTAGAGTGAGCATTTGGAACTCAACACGTCTTGCTATTTCACATTAAAAGCTCTCCAGGGGGGGAAAAGCATTAATAGCTACTGAACTGCTAGAGGGCTTCCCTCTGAAACAGGTGGAGGAAATGTTGAGTTTGCTTTAAAAGCAGAGAGCAGCAGCAACAACTAATTAACACATTAATGGGAAAATAAAAGAAAACATGAGTGCGTTTTATAAATGTATAAAGTATTCTTAGTTAACATACGAGATTAAGAATAAAGGTCTGTCTCTATAAATAGCCTTCAGCCTTCATTATTATCATGTTTTATCAAAAGATTATCTGTTTAGTTTATAACATTTAAAAAGAAAAATGGTAAAAACCGGGAGAAACTACACCCTCACATCTAAGAAGCTGGGACCAGTAGGTGTTTGGGATTTTTGTTTGACTTAAATAACTAATCGATTATCAAAACAGTTAATTTTCAACCATTTGTTTCTGTATTAATAGCCTGCCTCGCTACATTTTAAGTTAAATAAATGAGAATAGAGACAAGGTAATTCAACATGACCTTGCTGAAGTGGCTTTAAAGTAATAACAGAACAAAATGTGGCAGTGCAAAACACTGCTTTATGATCACCCCATTAGTTAGCAATTACTAGTGCAGCCAAAGACATGTCAGACCATCCCCACCAAGATCAATGATACTGTATTGAGAGAGGTTTCAGTCTCATCTTTTGCCTGTGAAAGATTGTGGTCACGCAGTTAACTGCCTAGCTAATGTACTCCATGGATCAATCTGGACATCCCCTTTAGAAGGACAATCTTTTTATTACAGGCTTCTCAATGAGAAGTAATGACAGATTACAGCTATCATAGATGTTGGATATATCTGGCCATATTTACTGGAATATGACCTATGTATAGGGTTGGGTACCGTTTGGATTTTTACGATTCCGATGCCGAACCGGTACTTTTAAAACGATTCCGATTCCTAAACCGATTCTTGAACAGAGTTTTTTTTTAAATTGAAAAAGATTTAAATTGAACAATATATTAACGTTTTAAAGTACTTAAATATATAATAAGTAAACCTAAGTCACCTAACACATAACTACAATAATTTAACAAATAACAGTTACACTATTAACAAGTAACAACAAAATAAATGTTGAGTTGGTTAGCCAACCAGCTTCAAACTTTAGCAGTTCTTTTGCAGAAAAATGACTATATTTGCCTTCTCGGGCAAGATACTACACCTCTCCTGACTTATGGCATGTCCTGCACAGGAGAGAACTCTCTCCGATAGTGTCCAAGAGGTCTGTATACACAGGTAGGAGTTTGAAAGGGCAGACAATTTGGGGAGGCTGTCTCGCCTCCCCCACCACCAGGCTACAGGGTCTTGTCCTGAACGATAGACTAGCAGAGGAAGTGTAATATGTTTGCTAGCGATCACGTGCAGTCAGTGAATGGTTAATGTGCTTTTACGTCCGTTTTGGTGAACCCAGAGGGAAAATATGCCATTTTAAAAGTAGCCTACATTTACGGTAGCTAGCTAACTGTAGACTACAGAGAAAGTGTAATATATATTTTTACGTCCGTTTCGGAGCGTGTACAAAAAGCCATCTATCAGCAGTGATTGTAGAGTGTATGTCCAAGGATAGCGCGGACACTCGCTTCACACCGCGAGCGGGCACGTGCGCCACTGCTGCTGTCCGGAGCGACAGAGGGAAAATATTTCAGTCGGAACCGAAATGAAGAACCGAAATTTGCGTTCTAATCCGGTCTGAATACTACCGTTTGCGTAGGAACCAGTTCCATAGTGGAACCGGGTTTCAGTACCCAACCCTACGTATGTATGTATGTATGTACGTACGTACATGTACATATCTTAAGATTGATTATATGATATCTGTAGCAGTTTTATTGTAATTTTGTGCATTTATTTAAAGTTTGATATCCTAATGATCCATGATCATTATCCTTTTTTTCTTTGTAGTCTAAATCTCTTAACATTTATGTGCCCTGTTCAACCTTGAGCTGCAATTGCATCAGCTAAAGTGAGATGCGCAAGAAATTTTGTGGGCACAGTGCTGGGAGGTTTCTGCTTTTCTCATCATTGCTCATCTCATACATGGGTGTCTCACTATAAAGTAAAAGGTTTTGCCACTTCACTGAATCCCTTGCTGAGCTTTTCTCGCTTTTCTCATGCATGATTACTCGTCCGTGACTTTTCAAATGGCACCAATGGGAGTTAGCTTCTCATCTTGTAAGTGTACCTGTTGCGCTTGTTGCTTTTCATTTCTTTGCAGCGAGTCATTTGTATAGAGAAAACCCTGGCAAAGTAAGCTGTATCTGAAAAGCTGCAGGGTTATTTTTTTTACTCTTAAAGCGTAACTCTTGCCAAAATGCAACCTAGGGTCTTTTTGTGAATGTACCCGAGTCAAGCCTTTTAAAAGCATAATTAGGACGTAAGCGCCACTTTTAAGATTGCCCGTATTTTCATTTTCGGTCAAATGGCCTTTTGAATGGGAGTGCTAGGGGCACTACTATGATCGCATCAAAATCACTATTTTTAAAACACTAAGAAGGCTCGACACAACATGAAACTTTGCTCGAAGTATCACCAGGGGCTCTACACATGAACTCGAGCATTGAGAACTTTGTTTGTGTACATAGAGTTTACTAAAAAGAGAGGTTTTGAACAACTCACTTTAGCAGTTCGTTTTTCCGCTCGCCGCCATCTTGCCAGTCAAAAAGTGTTGATCTCCAAATGCGAATGAACGGACTCCATAGGAGGAAATGTCATTCTTATATGAGGCTCCTTTTTCAACTACAAGGTCAATATTGTTTTTCACTAACAACAAAACAACAAATTATCGGTGCATTTATATGGAACTAAGCTTTAGGAGCTTTCCATCTTTACTCTCATCCCTGTTACGTTGAATTCGGAGATCAACGCTTTTTGACTGGCGAGATGGCGGCGAGCGGAAAAACAAACCGCTAAAGTGAGTTGTTCAAAACCTTTCTACCCCTGGTGATACTTCAAGCAAAGTTTAATGTTATGTCGAGCCTTCTTAGTGTTTTAACAATAGTGATTTTGCTGCGGTCATTGTAGTGCCCCTATCACTCCCATTGAAAAGGCCATTTGACCGAAAATACGGGCAATCTTAAGGGGATACTTCACCGATTAGCATTAAGCTTTGTATCAGTAGAAACACAGTAGTATTTTCGAATGACCGTGCTTCCCTCCCTCATGTCCCCCTGAGACTAGATTTCTCTGTATTGTGGGTCTGGAAAAAAGCCAAAGTCATCGGCGGCATTTTTGCCCAGAGGCTATGGACTACAGCCAGCTAGTTCCGCATGTTTTCAACCCGCCCATAGGGGGTGGGACTGTCACTACCCGATGCGAGGCAAGTGTCAGCCATCTTGAAGCTGAGCTAAACAGGCTGTCTCTTTTCAGCAGCAAACTTTTACAACAATTATGTGCATTCAAACTACCGCACGTGTACCACCGGGATACATTGGTACAGATCTGAGAATATGCAGGAAACTTTATTACAGACGGAATACTCGACACTACGCGAGCTTTGCCTGCTACGGAGACCAGCACCTCAGCTAGGTGGAAAGCTAACGCTAGCCGGCCACCTGTCCCATCAATCCTGCTTGCAAGTGTCCGCTCATTAGACAACAAACTGGACTACATCCAACGCGAGTTCAGAGACTGCTGTGTTTTTGTGGAAACGTGGCTGAACAACAGTGTACCGGACTCCGCTATCAAGCTACCAGTCCTGCTAGCCTTCCGAGCAGATAGAGATGCTGCTCTGTTGCCGGGTAAGACTCCTGGAAGTGGGCTGTGTAAACAGGGACTGGTGCAGAAATGGGGTGCTTGTATCCAACTAACTGCTCACCGCTGGTGGAGTTTGACTGTTAAATGCCGACCATTCTACGCAAATTCACTTTTCATTTTTCAACACATTCATACTCTGTTTAAATCACACCAAGCGCTAATGCTACCAATGCATTAGCTGAACTTTACGGAGTCTATAATGTGTGTGCACTAAACGTAGCCTATTTTGTATGTCGTTTTTATACATTTTAAATGTGTAACACCACTTTAACGGTGAAACATTGTTTCGTGTAAATGATTGAAATGACAGTAAAACACACTTGAGTTGACTGCCTCACTGTATGTCTGTAACCGTTAGGTGTGGCTTGGGAGTGGACTCGTAGGAAAGCAAAGCAAGTGCATTCTGGGAGTTGTCTTTCATCCACATAAGCCAAAAATAAATTTTCTGGCTTTTCTCGGTCTAGAAGGCACCAATTTCTAAAGAAATTTCAAATTTCTACTACATAAATGACCCAATGTAATAGTAATACATATTCATCTTTCCAACGGTGAAATATCCCTTTTTAAAAGTGGCGCTTACGTCCTTATTATGCTTTTAAACGAAAGTTTGGCTCGGGTACATTCACAAAAAGACACTAGGTTGCATTTTGGCGAGAGTTACGCTTTAAGGTCTTCAAGGAGTTGAGCTTTAATAAGGTAGCTATGCAGAAAGCTGTCGTCAGCATTTTACAATATAACATGGTTTGACTTCTATTCAGAGGATGTCCTCTTTAAGTTTTCTTCATTTTCAGGTTTTAAATTAAAAAGAAATAAACAATAAAAAGGAGAATAGTCAGTTTTCCAATATATATTTATTAGGGCTGTCAAAATTAACGCGTTCATTTTTCGGGAATTTTTTTTATATTTAACTCGTTAAAAAAAATTAACGAAATTAATGCAGCTGTGTTTGTTTACTTCATGTGGCGGCTGAGAAACGTAATACGTCTCCATAAGAGCAGGCGGCGCTACTCTAGGAGGGATTTACCTGATTGAAGTAGGCCTACGGGCCAGTCAAGAGTTGAAACATGGACCAGTAAGATCCCAAAAGAGAAAAAAGATGATGTGTTAGAATCCAGAAATGAATGAGCACGGGCTATAAACGGGACCGAAAGTACTAGTTCCGACATGTTGTCTCCGTCAGGAGAGATGCGCCACGGTAAGCTGCTGTTTCGCTACATGCGCCGTGCTGTGCTGCCGATATATGCGTGCGCGATTTGTTTGCTTGATAACTGTTATGTTGGTCACGCTGATAAAACCTTATTTGCAGTCTGATGTTTAACGCTGCGCCTCGATAAGTATCCGTGACTATATTCCAGTAAATGTTTGAAATTGGTGCGTCTCACTGTCACACAAGCTACTTCCTGATTGCGGTGCTGGAAGGGAAATGTAGTCAATCGCTTTACATTGGTAATGGATTGCTGTGCACAGCGTCGCTATCTAAAACTACACTCAATGTTTTCCCTTTAGGCCAACATACACCTTTGTGGTTTTGGGTTACTGGTTTAATGTGTAACATTGATATTGATATTGATGTGCATTTCTGTGTTTAGATATATGTGCTTTGCTTAGTCATTCAGATTAAACACAATGTATATTATAATATTTATGATATTAAGTACTGCCTAGATTGTAATTTATATTCTCTCTCTCTCTCTCTATCTATATATATATATATATATATATATATATATATATATATATATATATATATATATATATAATATACCATATCAGAATATGGTATATTAGGTATGTGGCTAATATTGGGGGTGGTGACAAAAATCTGCTCTCAAGTCGGACAGTTTCTAGCCGTTTCAGCAGCCTTCAGCAGGACTAAATAAGCCAAATTGTTGCTGCTGTTGTTCTGAAAGATATTAAACATTCTGAACTTAGCAGAACCTTTGCTTGTTTGTTTTCTCTTCATATTTGTAAAGTTAAGTGATTTAGCATTATTTAAATATCCATTACTACAAGCTTCAGTCTCAATTTAAAAATGCGATTAATCGCGATTAACTACAGCAAATTGTGCGATTAATTAGTTAATTTTTTTTAATCGATTGACAGCCCTAATATTTATGCATTTAAACCTCCAACCTAGATGTCAGATGTGAGGCTCATTTTCCTGTTAATGTTGATAACCGAAGCGGATTGTACAGCACATGCCCAGGGCTATAAAGGATGGACTGACTAAAGCTTAATCAGTGCTTTAGCAGCTGTGTATGTGTCTATTTGATTATAGGGTGTGTGTGTGTGTGTGTGTGTGTGTGTGTGTGTGTGTGTGTGTGTGTGTGTGTGTGTGTGTGTGTGTGTGTGTGTGTGTGTGTGTGTGTGTGTGTGTGTGTGTGTGTGTGTGTGTGTGTGTGTGTGTGTGTGTGTGTGTGTGTGTTTGTTTAGAGGTGGCGGTTGTGTCCTCACTCGCCTTGTCTTTGTGAAAATGTAATTGCTTTTGTAGTATTGGTTCTGCAAAATAGGCTTTTCTGTTTTAGAATAATACTCTACAGGGGTTCTCTTTCAAGCATTCGTTAGGTATCTCACATATGGGGTACGCCTTCCCGCATATCCCTCAGAAGCACTTTCTCACTACGCCAGCCATTATTGGCTGGCCACATCTGACGTGAGGAGCACAAGGGGCGGTCCCCTATATAACCCACAGCCCGTGCGCCTTACCGTCATTCAGCTACCTCTTCTAGCTCAGAAGCGAACATCGTTGATACTGGCAGGGTCTATGCTAACTGTCCATAGAGTCATGCTCACAACTCGCTCGCTGGACCCTGGTCCCTATTCAGCGGTACTCAACAGATAGGCTTGTCTCCACACAACTGTCATAATAACGGCTAAGGCCTCATAATAATAACCGGCCTGTCCCCTGTTTGGCTGCTATATCTGGTCTGTCGTTTAATGCGCGGCGCTTACGCCTGGTGTCAAAATCATTATCTCCCGGATGGGATTTGCCACTGGTGTTGGAAGCTTTATCAGGACCACCATTCGAACCCTTATTTGAGGTGGGTGCGAAAATGCTTTCACTTAAGACAGCACTGCTTTTGGCGTTCATGGCCAATCATGGTTGGCGTAGTGAGAAAGTGCTTCTGAGGGATACGTGAGATACATCACTCATGCTATCAGAGAACCGGGGTTACGGTCGTAACCTTAAGTTTCTAACGTTCTGTCTATGGCCATTTACATGCAAGAAAGAACAAAATATTAACTATTTTTAATATAATCCAATCCTATCCAAATTAAGCTTAAACTGTTTTTTAATGGTCATTGATTTAGTTAAAAATAAGATTTAAAGCTTCCTCTTGGTGTGCGCAGTGTTAGTTGACAGTATCACGGATCACATTCTCCAGGAACACCTTCAACACACCGCGGGTCTCCTTGTAGATCAGACCAGGACGGCGGATGGCGGGTTTGGGGATCCCCTGGATGTTATCATGGAGCACCTAATGGTTTCTGCTAGCCATCCACAATGTTACTACTGCATCGCTTCCTGATTTCCCAAACTACAGAGCGGCTCGAGGCCCAAATCACAGAATCACGTGTCAAAAAAATGTATGGCGTTAAAAGGAATTTGCCTTAACTTGTTGGTATCGCATTCATTTTGACAGCCCTAATTTATTTTTTACATTTTTGAACACTGGGTGTATATAACCAATGACACCTGCAATATTGTTTGTAGAAGGAAAAAAATAGAAACAAAATAATAAAGGCGAAGAAATGGAAGTAAAAACAATATAAATCATAAAAAAATACAGGCAGGCCTAGCCTGTAGCGCACATGCAAGTGTAGCACACATTTTGCCAACTGAAATTATCCAACAAATAATTTTTATTTCACTGATTCTTACTATAACCAACATCCACACCCAACTGTTTATCCTCTTGGGAAAGATCAATTGTAGGAGAGACCTATTTTCTTCACAAAGTTAGTGTAGCTGGTGCATTGTAGTATGTAACCGACAAAAGCTTTTTTTCATATAACGGCACCAGTCACTTTTAGTCAGACATTTTCTCCCAGGGCTCTTCCTACCAAGGTCACACTTCATTTCAAATTCACATTTGTCAGTCCAAGCTCCTATAGTTTCCTTGCTGTCTGGAGTAGCTTTTTATCTGTGCCTGGAGTGTTGGCTTGTAGCTCACTCATAAATAAAATAAATTCCATGTTTGTGTCATTCTGGGCTTGAGCTGTCGTGTTCATCTCAAAGCAATGATATAAGATGTTGATCAGCTGTCGCCAGAGGGCTGCTATGAGAGCTGTTCAGGCATATGTCACCAGCTGAAGGCCACCAGTGGTTGAAAGCCTCCTCCTTTTGACGACTCTCAATTAGTTTCAGTTACACAGTCTGGATCAAGGCAGATGACTAATGCTTTTAGCTCCCATGCTTTGACTTGCCTCAACACCTATTACTTTTAAATCCAACCTAAAACTTGTTTTAAATCTGCACTGTACATTTTGGTATTTTTTTCTTCTCATTTTTGCTTCAAGACTCACAAATAAAATCACAAACAAAACACATGATGAAGAGTGTCTAGATTGTATTTGTTATATATAAATTACATCTACTGATCAGTTTATAATACACAAGTGCACAGCCATTTGTGTTGACTAAGTAATGTGTTTTTCAATTATTGTGTAGAAATTGTTGTGTGTTGTTTCACATGGCTCTCATGATGCTCCTCCCTGAGTGCATTATACTGCCATTACCCAAGGGTGTGTTCCAGTGTGGCTGGGTGTGGTTTTTCTTGGGTAAATGAGCATGTATATTGTGTTTTTTGTAGTTGCTGTGAATTATATTTTGCATTGTTGGCAGATGTTTGGGAATTACTTTCAGTTGAAATAGATTTTTATAATATTTGATGATGAAAGTGTCATGTTGTTAATAGAACTGAACAGAACTCAATTATTCACCTGCCCTATTTACCTTTAGGACATAACAAAAGGATTTCAGTCTCTGTTGAGTTTATTTTATTATATGGTCTAAATTGAGCACAGAAGAAAAATGTTTTTTGAGCCTGTTAATACATGAAATGCACTGTTGACTTGAGCTGCAGTATTGAGGTTGAACCCTTTATTGAATGAAAAATGTATCCTCAAAAGTTAGTTTGTATTTCTCAACCTCGGTGTCCTGAAATGTGACCTCAATTCCTACTTTGAGAGTCATTTGGATTACTGCACACTCAGGTTGATGTGGTATTTCCACAATAGCAAAACTGCATCAAAATGTCAGTACACACCTCTCAAAGTACTCATACAACACCAAAGGCTCAGGTATCTCTTCTTATATTCACAGTAGATCCCAAATGTCAATTTTTTTTTTTTATTTGGCACAAGGATTGTGCCAAATAAACAATGGCCAACCTGCCACTTTTTTGCCAGTGGTCACCAAAAAACACCCTGATTTTATAAGAGATGTTTGAATTGATTTTCATCATATTGGAGGGAAGTTTTTTCTTCACATTTCACAGTACACAAGCTTAATAAGGGTAGTTTAGTAAATGCTCCTCGTAATATACAGGAAATACTGTAAATGTTAAAGTAATACAGGTGCTGGTAATGCAGCTTCTAAGTAAGTTTTAAGAAAAAAGTTGCAATCACTAAATGCACCCACTTCTGACCTACAGACAAAACAAAGAACCATGATCATTTATTCACCTCCTCTGCAGGACTACAGACCTATCATGCTTTCCTTGTCTGACGCTGTATGTCCTTGTTCACCAACTGTTAAGCAATCTGTTACCTTTTGCTTTATTCTTAAGAAAAATAAACGGCCTGGCCTGACCACAGGAAAGCATTTGTTGTAGTGTAGCTCTCACCTTTACCGGTCTGTTTCCTCATGAGGCTCTACATTCCAGTACCCATGCTACAGTATACTACACAAAATAACAGTGGAAACAACTGAAAAATTGCTTTAGTGCACATTTGATGTCACTGACTTTTTAGACCATCACTCTTTGTTGTTTTTGCTTATTGCTGTTTCAGGACACATCGTTGTAGCTGTTTTGGTTTTAAAATCAATCATTGTCTTCTCTTGATCTGAGCTCACGTAACTTGCCCGCACACTGCATGTATTTAGCCTAATGTTGCCCCATGCTATGTTTGTAGTGTTGAATATTCATGTAGGCTGATTTGCTGACTAAATAGGCCCCTGGAATACATTATGTACCTGCACAGATGGCAGCATACATTATGTTCATTACCTTACTGTGGCTGGCAGATGGCTAGAGAGAACATATTGCATACATCAACATTAATAGCACCTGTATGAACCAGCATGGTTAGATTGGACTGCCTCTATTACTACTTACTCACCAGTGACTTTTAATCTTGTCCCATACGAACCTTGACGAGGAAGAAGGAGTTAAGGTGCTTAGTGAAACTTGGATTCAGAAGGTTTCTTCTTAACTTTGACTTTGGAAAGAGACACTTGGGTTGAAAATAACGTAACTATATCCTCCTAAGCTACTGCAAATGTAGGTGTCTGTACTATAGAACAAGATACAGAGAAACAATGTATTAGACTGACAAAATAAATGCTTTTGGGGTTTTCAGGTCTCTGATTGTAGGATTACATTTCTTCATGAAACCATAAAAGATGCTCTTAGAAGGATACAAGTGTGCATTGGGCAATAAGTCGTATGTTTATTGCCTGAAATCATGTTCATGTGTTGATGTTGATATATTTTTTTAAATAAATCCTGTAGTAGGCATCTTGTAACCTCATCACAAGAATGGTCTTAGTGTAGACATGAGTTGTGAGCAGTCAACCAAACTGATTTTTCCTTCCCGGAGTGTTTTCATTTGAAGAGAATTTACAGCCTCGTAAAAGTGTCCAGTATATCACAAAAAAGCAGAAAACACTTTTTTTTTTTTTATCCTTTAATCATCTGGTGACCCCTGAGATTAATCCTGGGACTCTTTTGGTGAGTCCTAACCTGAGAAGAGTTATAGCAAAAATAACACCCCCATTTACTAACTGCTATCCTGGGTGTTAGAATTAGTTACCCTGTCAACTTGTTTGAATTAAACAACTATTCTAGGTGTAAGAGGCAGTGACACTGTCAGCCCATATTACTTTCAAATTAGTCATGTTAGCCTCGGTGTATACATAGATGCTGTGTGGGGGACGGTTTTAAGGTGTTAGTGTTGGCATGCAGGGGTGTGTGAGTCTTTTAGTTCCTGTCTGTCCATAAGCTGTGTCTGTCCCCTCTTTTTTCTTCCTCACGTCTCACCTGTCTCTGTGTTGGTGTCTATACAGTATATATTTCCTGGTGCCACACAGAGGCTATTCTAGGTGTTAAGGTCTGTTACCATGCCATCGTATATTACTGTCAATCCTATATCCTATTGTGTATAGGTTAGTTGTGGTGTATGTTTAAGCCACGTCTTTCTGCCCCTGTCCTCATCTCTCTGATCATCTACGCTGTCTATTTGCAAAATGGACCATACTTTCCATGTTTCTAAATTCATCTCCTTTGTCGTGTGTTTATCTGAGGCCCTCACTCACAACACCATCACTCCTCTCTTTTATTCATTGAATACTGCTTTTGCTCAACTGCCTGGCAATTTGTTGTAAATAGTTTAAAATTGGGCTCAATTAGCAAAGCTGTTTTTCCTCCTTCCCAACACTCCCCACACTTAATACTCTGTGTACAGTACAAAATATCACATGCATATTCTGAGTGGCAAATCATTCACTCAGTGTGCACTTCTGATTGTGACACCAAACCTTTTACACAACTGATTGTGTCAGTGACGGGTTTCTCTCTGCTCTGCTCAACAGTTAGAGCCATTGTACCATATTGGCTTCCGACTCCAGTGTGCACACACACTGACCGGACAAAAGTTAATTCTTTGCACCTCAGCCTCCTGTGTGTAATTGTCTGCTAATGGTCCAAAGTGTTATATGCATACCTGCAAACTTGTCGCTTTTCGGCGAAAATCGCCGTTTTGAATGGGAAAATGTCATCCACGTGAATCGTGTAGATCCAAAGAGTTTTTATTTTGGGGGGGTCCGAGACCCAGTGCTAATACGGCACCGGTGCCTTAACGACCGTTATCTACCGGACCGAATAGCAACTCAGATATCGGTGCCTTATTTAGATGCCACTTAAATGCCTCCGCTTCTCTCTGATGCTCCGAAAACGGACGTTAGAGGAAACTGAAACATTGCCGCATGGGACGCTAGTTACGGTAACACTACACTCGACAGCAGGTAACGTTAGCCTACCGTTAGCTAGCAGCTGGAGTAAACACGGTTACAATGCTGACAGCTAAACGGTGTAAAAGTGTCTGTATTTCACTGGAGAGATTTCCAACAACAGTCTATAGCTGCTGTTGTCTGAAAAACAACACAGATGTTGCGTTCACTTGAAATTCGCCTCACCAGCCTTGTGCTGCATTCAAAGTTGTTGTAAAATATCCTTTTCCCATCCAGTGGTTGTTTTTGTTGTTTAATAGGAATTTACTGGTGAAATAAGTTATTGTTATAAGTTATTGTTATTCCATGTGTCACCCATTGTTGTGCCCTTGAGTTTTTGTCTGTACGGTTACTTTTATCCTTAGGTTATGGTTTTATTTGAATCCTGTTTGAATGTAGCCCCTGCTGTTGAGTATAAATGTTTTTTAAATCTGTATAACCAGAGCACAATGTGAAATAGACCATAGCCACAGGTCTCATCCAGTACTGATGTTACAGAGGCAGCAGTATGCTTAATAATTAAGCTTGTAGTTATTTTTTAAAAGATTCTCACAACATCTTATAAATGCTGGCAGATAAGCAGACACTTTGCTATTGCTGCAATCTTCATTTGTTGCATCATGGATATCTTTAATTTGGATGGTTCAAAAATAGATAATCCAGTTTTTTTTTTTAAATCACTTCAATGAGTCAGTTTTGTTTCTTTTTTCGTGTTGGTTGAATTACCTTTTAGCATGCAAGAGCACAAAACATCAGAAGCAGCTGTTACAGAATCAAGAAACTTTAGTCTTTTGTCTTTGGTATTTTCATGGACAATATTAACTCTGGTTAAGCTTGTTGTATACTTATACATATCCAGTGAGTTTTAAAAGCAAAATGTATATTACACCTTTTTTGCTAGACTTTTTAATGACTTATTTTATTGGTGTGAGTTTCCTCCATCTCAAGGTTTAGTTTGTTCTGCACTAATATTAAAAGATCTATTGGATAAATCCCTTCCTCCCCATGGACTTGTCATGTGAGTTTTATACAGTTGTGAGTCACAGTAGATAACCTTAGGGATTTGTGATCATATTTAACCACATGCTGAACATTTCAAAAAGTAAAACAAATAGTTTTTTTTTGTCCAGCGGGATCATTTATCAGCAAATGCCTTTCACCTCCCTCTCTGCCTTTTTTTCCCCGTCCCTGTCTAAAGCCATCAAGTAAACCCTTTTCGTCTAATTTGGTAAAGTGTATATATCTGATGGTCTGTTTCAGAGTTGAGCTCCGAGAACCTGCGCACCTGCTTTCAGATTGTAAATGCCTACTTATATTTGTCTGCCACAGACTTTCTTCAGGTGAGACACACACACACACACACACACACACACACACACACACACACACACACACACACACACACACACACACACACACACACACACACAAATCCACATTAATTGTACACAACTTACCCATGCCCATATGATTTTTTTCGCCCACAGAACTATGCAGATTCATTGTGTCGAGCTTTCTGCAATCTGCTGAAAGACATCACGAATGAGGGACAGGTCCAAGTGCTCAAGGTACTCTCACTCCCTCCCTCTTATACACAGAACTATATTACTTCTGTTTATTCTCTGTCTCAGTTTCCTCACGGTTAATTTTTTTCATCCTCCTTTCTTAAGTTCCATCAGTTTGTTTGTTTTGCCGGGGGGCGCGGTGAAAAGAAGTTGCACTAGAAGTGTCATTAAATGTTTAATACACAGACACACAAACAGACAAACGGTGCTGCTGGTGAATTGACACCAGGTTATAATGCAAGAGGAGCCTTGATATTCTCACTACTAATAAATAGTTTGTGAACTGTTAACAGAGGTTACCTCAAGCAGCCTACTCTTCATCAACAAATGTTTTTAATGACCATTTTCAATTTGGCATCTGCCCACATAGTATCACCAGGACTGCTCTGATAAATGTACTAAATGACACTCATCTGAATACTGACATCAGCTTTGGTCTGGCTGGATCTTAAGAGTGGCTTTTGATACTGTTGACCATTAAAAATAGATCTGCATAGGTTAGATATCCAGGTAGAGATATCTAGTACAGGCCTCAGTTAGTTTGTACGGGCTATGTCAATGCCATTGGTGATCATAAATCTGCCAGAGAACCACCATGTTGGAGTCTCTCAGGGTTAAGCTCTAAGGCCTTTCGGTGATTAGTCATACTTCATTTTGTATTATTTTGCATGATAATAAAAAGTGAAATCAAGCCTCAGATAATTGGCTGTGATTGTTTCTATTACTAGCAAAATTTTAACTAGATGCTTTTAACAATAAGCCAACACACTATGGGTATGCTCTGTATGTGTTATTGTTGTGTCAGGCAAGATACCGGATCGGTTAAGATGAGCAGAACTATCATCTTTGAATTTCATTTCTCTTGGTTTACTCTCTGACTTACAGTTGCTGTGAATGTGTGTACATGTAAGTGTGCACATGTGTTGTTTGCACTGCTTCAGTAGTATATGTACTGCATGCATAATGACCATAGAGCTTTAGCTTAGTAAAGCTCAGTGGTATTACTGCACATCTGGCTCCTGCTAATCCTTTGTTGAGGAAAGAAGAGCCAGCAGACAACAAACCTGTCAACCTACACAGCATGTGCACACAACAGCTCACCACACATGGGCACCCTGAGAACAGAGGGATCGGAGTAATCGGCATGCGTGTCTTGGAAAAGTTCATATGCACTTACAGAGACAGATATAGCCTCTCACTGTCTGTCTCTGTGCTATGGGTTTGGTTGCTGACCTTTTTGAGTTAAATATTCTCAATTGAGGAGGCTTTAACTAGCAAAAATTCCATTTGCAATGTTACAGTGTTACATCATCATGTTGGTGTGGTCTGGATTTATGCTGTAGTCTAATCATGGGAAGCCTAATGAGGATGGAATGATCTTTTACAGATTTAAATCCAGTCCTTGTCCTTTCACCCTGTCGGAACATCAAAGCAAGCACATGTATTATTGAATCTAAAACCTTAATAAGGGTAGGATTTATTGCAGGCCTGTTGTATTAGATTGCATTAGTTTTAGCTAGGTATACCCTTATAAAGGGACAACTGAGTATACACCTACAGACAGTACTGTATGTAGGAACGCCTATAGTGTCTTTGTTTTTTTTGTAGCTGTTGAATTTAGGTATTATTTCAGCTTTAATACCTGACAGAGAGCTCATTCAAATTTCTTGAGAAACTAAAACTTAAGGGACTAACCTTGCCTGCCGCATACTGTAGGTCAAAGGCTCAATTAAAAGGAGGATTTTCTACATTCTTTTACTATCTCTTGAAAAAAAAGAAAATCCCCTGCTAACTCCCTTTTGCACCCGTATGTCCTCCCACATTTCACTGTCTTAACATCATCCTGTGTCTGTCCCTTACTGTCTCTCTTTTGACACACACCCTCTCTGGTCTGAGGTTCTCCCTGACTGTTCTTTTGTTTCTCCTTGCTACTGTTCCTTACTCTCCTCTGAGTACCGTCTCTCATCCTCCCTCTCCCTGTGTCTCGGCAGGTGGTAGAGATAGCTTTAAAGGTTAGCCCCATACTGGGAGCCCACATGTTCCAGCCCTTGCTGCCACTTGTCTTCAGAGGAATTGTGGACGGCGAGGTAAGTTTGTCCTCAACATAATGCACTTATCTGGACTGGGATTATATAAAAGGACAAACTGGTCCTGTTAAAGATGTGTTATAATACCTGTGGTGCATTTTCACCCATTTTCCATCTTCTTTTACAGAGTGTTTAAGCATTTACCTTATTAAACCTAAAAATACTCACTTAATAAGAGAAGGTTCCTGCAGCTGCATGTACTTTCAGTTTGTCCTTTTCTGTCTCGTAAAAATTACGAGACAGAGAGACAATATATGGTATTCATTGATCATTCAGCTCAGTTAAGGGTCACATACTGCCTTTAACAATTCTGCTGTGTCAGTGGATCTTCTTTCCCCTCATTGTGCTTAATGACCTTTTTGTTTTATGTAAAAGCATTTGTGCATGGTTATTTTTCTGCATCCACATGATTGACTGTGTGTGTGTGTGTGTGTGTGTGTGTGTGTGTGTGTGTGTGTGTGTGTGTGTGTGTGTGTGTGTGTGTGTGTGTGTGTGTGTGTCTGTGTGTGTGTATTTGTGTGTGTATTTGTGTGTGTATTTGTGTGTGTATTTGTGTGTGTTGTACAGAGATATCCTGTGGTGATGTCGACCTACCTAGGAATCATGGGCCGCATCCTTCTCCAGAACTCCAGTTTCTTCTCCTCTCTGCTCACTCAAATGGCTTCTGAGTGTAGCCAGAAGGTGAGACTCGATGTCCGCCCTTCATTTCTGTCTCCTCAGCACAGTGCCTTCGAATGTATGTGAGAGACATAACCGCAAAGTGCCTGTTAAAAGGGAATCATTTTGAACGAGGCTAATGAGCCAAGGAATTGCAAATGGTAACCTATTCAAGTCCTGAAGTTTGAAGCTGTCCCCCTTCACTGTGAAACCCTGACAGTTTTTGAGCAACATTGACTTCGCCTTGTTTCGACATTGCTGGCTTAATCTAAATAAATGAAAGACCTAGAGTTGTGTCTAAGTTGTCTCTCCATCATGCCTCTCCTTTATTGACGATAGAAGACAAGGCAGTGAGGTAAATGAGGCAGAACAGACAGGGAATGTCAGTTGCTGACTACTATGACAATGGTAGACCCATACATTTTAAAACATAAAATCAATCAGTATACTGTATTTTGAGTTGTGAAACATTGTTTATTCAGTCTTTGTTGGCTTGTTTTTATAATCAATTGCCGCTCTTCTCTTTCTCCCTCTTCATCTCTCCTCACTCTTGTCTACCTCTCTTCCTTCACCATTCTCTCTTCTCATCAGATGGACCAGTTGTTGGGCAGTGTTATAGAGATGTGGGTCGACCGCATGGACAACATCACTCAGCCAGAGAGGAGGAAGCTATCGTCGCTGGCTCTGCTTTCCCTCCTACCATCTGACAACAGGTGAGAAACATTTGACATTCATTTATGTGCAGATGGGGCTTTGAGCTGGTGCTGAATGGGTTGTCACTAACAGAGAATGTAAGTTGTTTTTCAAATTCTTACCCTACAGCCACAATATGCTGCACAAAATCAACAGATTTAACACCATATGGGTGCCAGTAATATGTGACAGCAGCACACACATATATGCTCAATGCAGGCATACACAGACAGTGGGGTTCTGCTTATGTCTGAATTGTAGTGGATTAAATGTTATTCTTTACGAATACTAGACTTAAACCAACATTTTATTTTGTGAGATAAAGAATGTTCTTCTCTTGCCTTGGTCATCACACATTAAGTCCTTTGCACACATTTGATCTGTAATTAACACTGAGCAGAGAATCTGAATCTAATATGACATTTAATTGCTGCATACATTTTTGGATTAACACAGTGTGGGGCAGTAATACACACTGAAAATGTAATTTTGTGTGCAGCCTTCACAGGTCACTGTCCTCTACCTCCCTGCTGCCTCCCTTTATTTATGGAATGAGGACAACACAGAGACGGTTGATTCTGATGAGGACTTTGTTGCTGCGACCAGTTTATCTTTGCACGCAGTCCGCCAGCTTTCAGATCATGTTTCCTCTTACATTGATTTGAATGTCAGGCACAAAGCAGCTAGCACTAGTCAGCCATTAGAAAATAATCACCGGAGAAGTGTTGGGCTGGATAGAATTAGAATTGACAGATATGAGTCTAAATGTGTGGGGGGATAAGGGATCTTTGATGCCTGCATCCAGTTGTTGCCATGGTTGCCAATTTCAGACTATTAGGAAATTGGAGGCAGAGGTATTCAAATGTATTTTACACTCCCCAGGATATTAGTAGTGAAATGTTACTCACTGAAAGGAAAAATCTACAGTATTTATTAGCCTTATTTATAGTTTTATTAGCCTTATTTATGATTTTTCCTTTACTTGTCGTGTGAGTGTGTTCTTTAAAATTTAAAGGTAATTGGAGAAGTGCACATTTTCTCACATGCCAGTGTAGAAAATAGGATTACAGTGCAAAGTCATAGGCTGACTAAATGGATACTAGCAGTAAAAGAGGCCAAAATGGAATATGGGGAAAAAAAGCAGAACTACAATTAAGGCAAGGTCTAAGAACTATGACAGATTACAAGCCCATCCTAGGGCTGTGCAATTAAAGGGATATTTCACCGTTGGAAAGATGAATATATCTTTAAATTGGGTCACTTGTGTAGTAGAAATGTGAAAATGTTTTAGAAATTGGTGCCTTCTAGGCCTGAGAAAAGCCAGAAAATATGTTTTGGTTTATGTGGATGAAAGACACCAAATCCCAGAATGCACTTGCTTCGCTGCTTTATGGGTCCACTCCCAAGCCACGCCTACCGTTTACAGACCTAGACAGACAGTGAGGCATTCAACTCAAATGTTTTGTCATTTCAACCATATACACGAAAAACAACGTTTCACCGTGGCTCAAGTGGTGTTACACATTTAAAATATATAAAAACGACATTATATAAAAACGACATACGAAACAGGCTACATTTAGTGCACACACATTATATGCTCAGTAAAGTTCAGCTAACGCATACTAGCATTAGCGTTTGGTGGGCTGTAAACACAGAGTATAAACACAGCCGTAAATTTGCGTGGAATGTAGAATGGTCGGCATTTAACAGTCACAAACTCCAACAGCAGTTAGCAGTTAGTTGGATACAAGCATCCCATTTCTGTACCAGTCCATGTTAACACAGCCCACCTCCACTAGTCTTACCCGGCGACAGAGCAGCAGGCCTGGTAGCTGGATAGTCCGGTACACTGTTGTTCAGCCATGTTTCCATAACAACAAAAACACAGCAGTCTCTGAACTCGCGTTGGGAGTTTCGTTGAAGTTGGATCTTGTTGTCTAGTGAGCGGACACTTGCAAGCAGGATTGATGGGACAGGTGGCCGGCTAGCGTTAGCTTTCCACCTAGCTAGCTCATACTCCTGCCCTCGTTTCACGTTGTGTGGTAGTTTGAATGCACATAATTGTTGTAAAAGTTTGCTTCTGAAAAGACAGAGCCTGTTTAGCGAAGCTTCAAGATGGCTGACACTCGGTTTAGCTTTGGGGAAAGATGACAGTCCCACCCCCTATGGGCGGGTTGAAAACATGTGGAACTAGCTGGCTGTCCACAGACTTTGGGCAAAAATGTCTCCGGTGACGCTAAATGACGATTTTTGCGTCATCGGAAGCTTTTTTCCTGACCCACAATACAGAGAAAGCCAGTCTCAGGGGGACATGAGGGAGGGAAGCACGGTCATTCGAAAATACCACTGGGTTTCTACTGATACAAAGCTTAATGCTTATCGGTGAAGTATCCCTTTAATCAAATGTTTATCGCGATTATGAATTTGGCTCCTAACAATCACAAAAAAAATGTAATCGAGAAAAGCGATTATTTTGCAAATTACATTTAGCAAGTAAACTTTTATTTTGACTTGTGTTCTAAAGGGGAATTCAAAAAGTTTTAAGGGGAATTTCCCAAATTCAAGGTCTTTTCACTGTTGATTTGTTAAACTGTTTCCCTGTTATTTTTAAGTTCAATAAGTGCAACGTCTTTCCAAAAGTCAAAACTGACCTTCCAAATGGCAGCAAAGGGAAACGGTTGAGTCGACTTCCTTGTCCTCCCTCCTTTGTGATGAAATAATATTTATTCTTCTGCAGATTAGGTGAGACACTGGTGGTACAGTGGCTCGGCAGGATCCAAGTGTGTCACCATGAACACAAAACAGTTACTCGTCCAGCGAGATAACTTTATTACAGTACAATTGTTTAACTGGCGCCGGGTCTCCTTGCGCGATTGAGTTGTAGTGGAAAGACAATGAGAAGTGACCTGCGTGAGCTTTTATCTGTTAAGTCACAGGGACCCCTGTGGTTTCCTTGAGCCCCTTTCCAATGAAAAGCCAGTGTTTTGATTCAAACATAGAAATTTGCATAGCAGTGTGAATCTTTAGGCTTGATGGATTCCATGCAGGCCTCTCCTTTGTTCAGAAGGGCCGCATGGCTGTAGAGTTTCTCTTTGTTTATCAGGAAACTGTTCAGGCTCCAACAATTACCTGGGGTCTACCTAGCCTAGCACTTTTGATCCATCAGTGCCCAGAGCCAGACATACTCGCTCTTTGTGTGTTTGTATTCTTTATCCTTTTTATTACTTTGTATTCCTACTTGTGCAGTGTCTGTTCAAAACCTGCCTTTTTGGAACGGACCGATTTCTTGGCCTTAGGCATTGTTGCTTGGAGCTTTCTCCAGAACCATTGTACCCCGAAATAGCACTTACTGTGCAACCCAACTGTATACTACTGACTTATTTTGTACTTCTACTTCAGAGCAAAACATTTTACTACTACATTTGTCTGACAGACAAAGTTTACTGGTTACATTGCAGATTCAGATTTTACTCACAAAATATTACAATTGAAATATGATTCATTATTATTCATTAAATTATCCAGCATTATATTAGAATTGAAAGCTCCACCTTGGACAGATGTTAAGTAAATGTAAGTACATTGTAATGCGTCTTTTCACTTTAAATAAACATTTGAATGCAGGACTTGTACTAGGTGGTATTAATAGTTTTACTATTAATGAAGAGTTGAAGAAGAGTTTGGTTCTAAAGTTTGTAGGCTATATCCAGTGGTCAGAAACACACACAGTGAAATACACTTAGCGGAGGAATTAATAGGCGTATTAATCGGTGATTAGTCTCGCTTTGCCAGACCTTCCTCCACAGCGCTGCAGAGGAGGGTATGGCTAGTCCACACAGCATTCCGGGATGGGAGAAAAACATGCTCTGGTTTATTGGCATTTCTTTAAGCCAATCACAATCGTCTTGGGCGGCGCTAAGCGCTGTACAGAGCAACAGAAAACTCAGATATAGTCTAGCTAGCTGTCTGGATTTACCCTGCAGAGATCTGAGGAGCAGTTAACTATTATAGTCCTCATAAATCAACCAGAGTTTAGAATGCCAACACAAAGGAAGCCCAAGGCAGTTGACATCCGGCCTAAATGACGGACATCAGTCGGAATTCCGGGCGGCACCTGAGCAATCCTTGAAGGGGAATGTTGTGTGTATATAGACTAATCGCCAATAGCCCGCAGCAGGCATGCTTGACAGAGCTGTAAAGCCCCACCCCCCCACCCCCTCCAAACTGTACCAAATTTGCCACGCCACATTTATTGGATACCCAGCAACCCACCCACCAAGTGTGAAGTAGATTGGATGAACGGTTCTCGAGATATCGAAGACAGAGATTTGCTGGACAAACACTCACTTACACACAAACAAAGATTTAGTTAGATTGAAATGGGA
The DNA here is from genome assembly GCF_010015445.1 of Perca fluviatilis. Classification (NCBI taxonomy): domain Eukaryota; kingdom Metazoa; phylum Chordata; class Actinopteri; order Perciformes; family Percidae; genus Perca; species Perca fluviatilis. The sequence continues at coordinate 23,870,230 of NC_053117.1, forward strand.
AGAATTACTTAAATAATTCATCAATGACTGCTGCTCGTCTCCAAGCCTGAGTGGTGGATGTTGCGAGCCAGCATATTTAAAATATCTTAGGTTCAGCTAGCCAAAGCTCTGCCATGCTTCTAAACTGGAAGAATCACCTTAGTGGCTACGATGAAAATTAGACACTTGGCCCGCAAGGCTGTGTGCAAAGACAGTAAGCCTCATTGATTTTTATTTTTCACACTTGAATGTGTGAGACAATAAAACTGCATTTACAGTTGGAAAATCACACTTATCATATGTAATTGATCAGTGGGAACATGGTTTTGTGGGATCATAAAAGTAGAGAAATGTTTTCAATTCACCGTTACTGACGTGATGTTGTTTTTTTGTTTTTTTTAATCACTCTCTACCTTTTCTCTCTTTTTAGAAATGTTCCTACCAATAGCAAATGTTTAGAGTGAGATACATACAAACCGAACAATCTGAACATGTGTTCTATGACGCTAGTTGATAGATGACATACAGTAGATACCCTTTTCTCTGGATGGCCATGTGTTTTTATGACAGACACTTTATCACTTTGAGTTTTGCCAGGACTTAACCTTGGCTGTTGCTCTTGATGCTTCTTTGGTGAGATACCCATCTCTCTCTGTATCGCCCTCTCTGTCATTAAACACACACAAACACACATCTCATCTCATGAGTAATAAGCCTGTGTCGTCTGTGTGTTATCAGTGTGATCCAGGACAAGTTCTGTGGCATCATCAACATCTCCGTTGAGGCACTGCATGATGTAATGACAGAAGATTCTGAAACGGGCACCTTCAAAGAGTAAGTATGCGTGATTGTTACTAATTGAATGGGGAGAAAACAAAGAAAAACAAATACATAAATACTTCTAAATGATACAGTTTAACATTAAATACATTCTTTTTCACCAGTGAATGGAGTTTGTACAGCGATTTTGACAAAGCTCATGCATGATGAATGAAGACAGTTGAAATATTTGTTTTGAAACCAGTGCAACTGCAGATGTGCTGTTGAATTTTTGCTTGGATTTAATCAAAACCAAACCCCTGAAGAAAGATTTTGAATTAATGAAATAAAAGCCATTCTTTACTCATGGAGCATGACCGTGTGCTAAAAGAGGCTGAGTGGCAGTGTTGGAGAGGACACATTTCTCTAGAAAAATAATGGACTGTGAAATGGCCCAGAAAACACATGCCCACTGTGACTCGGCTCTGCCCCCTCACTCTCCCCTCCCCTCTGGCTTTCTGACCCAGTACCATGGTGGTTATTCCTTAGTAGATGTTAACCTACATGCAGACACCTTCTTTTCAGCTGTCAAAAATGCTCAACACCCTCATAAAATGTGCCAGTGTGAAAGGGACTGAAAAGTTGGATAGAAAGGTTAGTGTAAATGTTTCTTCATTTGCCAGTGATGTGTTGAATTGTTTTGGTTCCCTTTCGCTCTTCATAACGGACAGAAACATATTTGTGGATGCATATTTATTCACTGTTTGTAAATGCAATCAACTGAGACAGAAAGCAGTTGGTATTGTAATCGTACTGTCTATATTAAGGAATTGAGTAAAGTTTTAAATAAACAGACTTTCTTTTTATTCATCTTTTGTCATAAGTGGTTTGGAATTGTTATTGCTTGGTGTGGAATAACAAAAGTCCTTGCTGCCATGGTTAAATTCAGTAAAATAACATGCCAAAGCAAGCCAATTCAGCCTGGTACTCCATTGTTATTGTAGTAATTCAGTCACTGAACTACTGTAAAAGGAATTGAAAATTTGAATATCTTTTGTTGTGAACTGCACAGGATTAATGTGTAAGATTGTAACAACTAAACCACATGAATGAAAAATATTAAAAGAAAAGGTGTAGTTTCAGTTCAACTAAATTTAAACTGCAGAAGTTTTAAAAGAGAAGTAAAAATGTGGCCACATGTAGCTTTCAACAGTTTATTAAACAGCAATGACTTTTTTGGGCCATTTTGGGGCAGCAGAAACTAGCTGTGAACACAACCTTGACAAATCATCGCCTTTTAAGTTAATATGGAGAACTACAGCATTGAAAGTTCAGCGAAGAAGAGAAAGTCTGGATGGTAGTTACTGAGCTGTATTTCTTGAAAACCTGTTGTCTCTAGTTGTTTTTTGTTGAGAATTTAGTTAGAATTTCTGATCACGAGTTATCAAGTGCCACATGCCAAAGTCACTAAATGTGACATTCGAGACCCCACTACTTTATCTCTACTCACAGTAAGGATTAAATAAAAAGGACAATGGAAATAAAATACCTTACGCACACTTTGGACTGAGCACAAAGGTTTAGCTTATTCTCTCTGTATGCTGATAAACCAATATGAATAACAGGCAGAGCTGTGTGCTAGAGGGCCAGAGGGTTTAGCCTTTTTCTGTGCCTGCCTGTGTGTGCACGCTTCCTGTTCTGAAATTGTCTACTGTGCAGGTTTATGTGTGGTTATTAATATTGATTTGAATATTATTGTGTTTGCAGCTGCATGCTGATGAGCCATTTTGAGGAGCCCAAGCTGAGTGACGATGAGGAGCCACCAACTGAGCAGGACAAGAGGAAGAAACTGGTCAGTCAAATACACACACACACACACACAGACACACTCACACATTGTACATGCATGGTAAAAATCTAATTTTGCAATTACTAAAGCCTTTCGTTCTGTTGTTCCATTCTCATTTGATATTTTAGATAAATAGCTTTAATAATGTAATGTTGTTGAACATAATGTCCCTATACTCTGATAGTTCTCTCCCTTTGTGGTATCCGTTATGCTACACTGGCAATCATAAAAAATAAAATCACTCAACTTAAATAAAAACCATAGTTTAGAGAGCAGAAAATATTAGTAAGCACAGAGAAAGGTGGTCACTTCAACACTCATAAGTCAACCAATTCAGAGCTACCTCTCAACTTCAATAGCTGCTACAACTTTCCATGCAGTGCACCACATACTCACTTTTAAGTATAGCCTTCTGGATGCACACGTGTCATAGCCTCTTGCTGTACGCTTTGAGTCAAGTAGGGTGAGAGTGGATGTTGTTGAGTATTTATAAATGGCCCCTAGGTGGGGGATGTATACTAATATACAGTACATTTATGTGTATAAAAATGTCTATTTGTGCTAGTCTGAAAGAGCTTGGGAGAGACAGATGGTGTTGTTTGTTCTAGCACTTTCTCATGATAAATAGTAACCTTAAACTGTCTTGTTTGTGCATCAATGCCTCACTTTGATGAATATATTTTTATCTTTGAGTAAACAATCCGTACAACATGTAGATATATTTTTCGACTCTATAGTTTATATGTTGAGCTTCTCTGGGAAGGGTATAAAACGTTGTGCTTGAAGATCATCCAAGTTATTTTGACACCTTTATTTGGGACATCAAAAATAATTCTAATTTAACAATAACAAGTCATTTTCTTTGAAAAACTCACACTCAAAGTCTATAACTCAAATCTGATGGAAATCTTTTTTAAACGGGAAGACGTACAGTACATGTGTGTGTTGAAGGAACAGACTGATAGTATCAGATGTAAATAGCAGGACCTGGTCCGTCACTGCACATAATCACACCTACACCTGAGTTTGATATTTGATAAACCTGGAATGATGGAAAGCGTCATACTCCGATCTTTAAATATGTGGCTTTGGTTTATCTTAAGATGTCCTGAATAGCATACCCTTCCTCTATTATTCCATATAGAGGTTGTCTTCATGGGTGCAGCTCTAAGATTTATAGTCCCTGTATTAGGAGAGGCTGCCTCACCACTGCTGCTGTCTTCTGATGTGTCCCTGAATTAGACTTGTCATGTTTTTCTGGGCATGAAATGAGTTTGGTTTGTGCTTTGGAAGCTGTTGACTGTTCCACTCTATCTTGTCTGGGATTTGTAAGGGCCCCTCACTTTGATCTGAGTGTTCCAGGCAACTAGACTAGGCTAACTGATGCTGTGTTGGGTCCTCGGTACATAATGCATCATTTGATTCTTGTGCTTCATCTATAAGGCCAGCCCCATCAAACAAGAAGAGGGATAGGCAACATCAAAGACTTTCTTCATTGGGTACTAATGACATGGGCTCTGTCTGATGTTCTTTGGGGATGTGACACACACCCACTTATACAATTCTTTTTTACAACACTCTAAAGTACATGCATAACACAGCTTATTTTGCTATGAGTAAATGCCAATGACTGATTAGACTCAATGAATATGAAAATAGAAGACATTATTACAGAAGACACTATTACACACAATTGTGCAGGTCAGAGTGCGATATAAAGAGGGGACCTGATCACGGAATAGCGATGGAGGCCAGATGTGGCATCCTGTATTGAATCCTGTCCAAACTTGGGCCAAAACAACAAGCTTGAGCTTTTCAGGACACAGTGGCTTCATCTGTTGTCAAAACTGCCAGTAAAGTGAAGGGTTTTACCCCCGAAAAACATTGGCTCAACCATGCTGTTTTGTCGGGATTAAGCTATAAGCAGAAGGAAACTTTGCTAGCTGCTAGGCTAAAGTGCAATGGAAAAGCACTGCAGCGGTTACGTTAATGTGTCCGCCTCAGCTGAGAATGGAGAAATGTCTTTACCTTCCATACCGTGTATTATATTACCTGTAGAAATAATTTATAATAATCGGACATTCAAAAGAAATCCCCCAATTAATGGACTGTCCATCCTCTTGTGCAAAGTGACGAGCAATTTAAGATTTTTTTTCCTCCATAATCTCTTGAATAGAAGATAGAAGACGTTGAGTGGGAATGGGTGGTGATGGCGCATAGGATATGACACATGCCTTTGGTGTGGGAGATCTGGGTTCAATTCCCACTGCGATACATCACCCAATGTGTCCCTGAGCAAAACACAACTCAAAAACAGCACAACATATTTATTTTACCTTGGCTGTGAATAATTTTCAATTGGGAACTCTTTCAGATCAAATATTTATAAAAATAAAGAAGTCTTTTGAGTTTGTAGTTTTTAGTAGGGATCTCACAATACCAGAAATCCAGTGGTCAATACCAATACCAGTGAAATTCCAAAATTCATGATACCCAATTTGATACCAGGGTAAAAAAAAAAAAAAAAAAATCCCATGTACTCCTTTATAATGTGTATTTCACGATAAGAATAACAAGGATAACGCTTGGGTGGGACACTGAAGAGAGTGTAATTTTTTTGTTTTTGAGTGGAGGAGTTTGAGGGGAGAGGGGAAGGAGAGCGTGTCTTCTGGACACACAGCCCGCTGCTCCGAATCCTGTTTTAACCAAACATCTAGCATATGGTAACTTCTTCCATGAGTTCACCTGGAAGTCCCAAACAGCAAGTATGTTAAGTCTGTTTCTCTTTGCTGTTGTTTTTTAACATAGAACCGGGCTTGTTAAAGTTAATTTAACTGACGTTATGCAGAGGTCCGCTGGAGTAAGTGCTAATGTCAGCTATCGTAGCTAACGTTAGGCTCTATATGAAGAAAAAAGAGAAAAAAAACTTGCGGTTTGGGAGTTCCAGGTAAACTTGTGATAGCCATTGCCGTAGATATACAGCAAAACCAGAGGCTTACTGCAGTCCAGCAGTCAGTGTGCAACGTGCACGGAGATGATGCGCTATAAACTGTGGGTAGGCATTTTTCTTCTTGGACATTTATAAGCAGACTACAACACTGGGAGGTTTATATGCTGGCCCCGTCAGTTCTTGAAGAATTGCATCTCTGGTACCTGCACTACTGTGGAAAAACAAGTACCATCACGTTTTCAGAATTTTTGCATTAACTTGTTTCCGAAGTATCGGTTCCCATTACATCCCTAGTTTTCCATTTGCCCCCATCATAGTTTATTGCACCTGCTGTAGCTGCACAGAATTATCTTTTCAGTTTAAAGGTCGAGCCCTATCGCTTTGACAAAAATGACAAAAGACTAGATATGGAGTTCTTTGTCCAAGAACGTACACTCACTCTGTAGTGTCACATCTTGGCATTAAAATGCATGCTGATCAGACACATTACTTGTTATGGTTATATATATTGCAGCCTCCCAGGTGCAGACCAACTACATAGCCTCATTTTAAGAGCCTCATTTTGTGTGCTCTGTTTATTGTTTAATGTAGTTTCGATTTATTTGAACAGAAGCTTGGTTTAGTCATTTATGGCATTTGCTCAGGATGTGTAACTGATGAGATTTTGGTTCCAGACAATTAGGCTAATGAGTTAGTTTTAAGAAGTGCATCTTTCTGCCATTGGTATTGGTAATGGTGGTTTCATATGATAGTATAATAAACATTAGGCTCACAGTTAGAACAGTTGTTTTCACATTTAAAGATATTATAATTTTGAATTTAACAAAAGAAAAACTACAGTATATATTGCACATATGGTGATTCTGAAAGCACCAGAATTTGACTGCAGCTCAGACTTCAAATAATGTTCAGATTTCCAACTATTCTGAACGTTCCTGTTTCAACAGTATTTTCTACTCTCGGCTAAGTCTTACGAGACTCTAAGCTGGCCTGCTATGATTGGTCATCTGCTCCATCTGCTTTTTTTTTTAAAGACACTGCGGTGTTAACATTGTAACTACATGCTAACGGCAGTAAACAAAGTCACCTTGGCTGCCAGTGTCGTTAAATTCTCCCCAATTCCGGGTTACTCCTGAAACATTTTCTGTTCTGTATTTTAAAACCTGTTAACATCCACCGGGTCGCCAGTGACTCTAGCTCCTATTAGGTTAGGACTAGAGTTCTGAAACTTTATAGAGGTCTTGTTGACAAGGTCTAGAAGGTATGTGTTGTGTTCTGCATAGTGTGGCACAAACTATGTTTGTTATTTTTTTAGACGGGACCAAAATAACTATTTTGAACCATGTTTGAACTGCTGTAGTGTAAGTGTAAGTTGTGTTTTAATCACATGCTAATCAAGCACATTTTCAGAAACTACAAGAATTTAGGTTTCAAATGAAGCCCTTGGCCTTGCAGTTCTTCTGTTATAAGCTTTTCCCTTTTGGGAAAGGGAAATGGATGAAAAGCAAGCAAAAGAGGTGGATTTGAACAGGTTAAAAGCCTGTATTTGTAGAAATTGCTGCTATATTCTGTTAACTGTCCACTGCTAACTATAGTAGCTACATGGCTTACGGCAGTAAACAATATCATCTGGGCTGCCAATGTTAAATTCTCCCCAATTCTGGGTTGTATTACTGCTGAAACATGTCCGATTGGGTAGTGTTTGGTTTAGAAGCCTTTTATCAGAGATTTTTGACGGAATGTGCTCCTACGTTCCACTACAATCTAACGTTAGCTTACTGCTAACTATTCAGTAGCTACATGCTAACGCGACAAAGCTGTAATCTCGGCCAATGCTGGTCATTTCTCCCCAAATTCCGGTCAATTTACTGCTGGGACATGTCCGGTTGTGTAATATTTGGTTTAGAAGACTTTATTGGTGATTTTTCACAGTACAAAGTCCTGCTGTACTCTGTTGCAGCTCCAGCTTTAACTAGTGAAACACCATAGACAGTATATAAGAATGGACCAAGAGATCCCGTTGCTCTGGACGGAGACCAGTGAAGGCTATTAGAAGTACTTTCCCGGTGATCGCTAGCTTTACTGCGCAGCCTCCAACTGAGAGAGACAATGTAAATGTGACGTGAGCAACGTGTCTGAAAGTTGTAAGTGTTCTGGTAGCTGTGCCAAGAGAAATCTCAATCATTCCCAATCTTACAGAGACGGAGAGCGTAGGTATATGTAAGGAGATTAAATGGGCACAGGCTAATTATTGCTAACTAAAATGCTAGTTAACATTATGTGGCACTGTGTCCAAGACAAATTTCCCCTCGGGGACAATAAAGTGTATTCTATTCTATTAGTAATTAAACCTAAACAGCTCATTTAAGTAGTTGAAACTGCCTGCGAGCTTCACCTATACTATACAGTAATTCCTCTACTATGTGACACAATCGTTAGCCTATTTTTACAAAAACGTCTGCTACGGAGCCATAACATGAGATACAAGGTAATGGAGCCTTTTATACATTGTCGTGTTTCTTTAGAAATAAACAATGGACAAATAGAGTCTATTAACGCTTCAGATGTAAAGTTATTCACTCTCAATTGACGTCAAAATGAATGGCAGTCAGTGGAATGCTAACGGGAGGTGATCGCTTTGTAGCATCAAAATGGCGCCATAGGAGGTTTGAGTTCTGAAGCAAAGCTAACCCCCTTGTGAAACACTGAGTGGAAGCTCCACAGTTTCCTGGAAGCATTCTGGCCAATCAGAGTATACTGTTTTTTTTGGGGGGGAGGAGGTCTTAAAGAGGGTGAATACAGGTGCAGCAGCCATTGGCAGTATGAGAAAAATAAAGTTTTTTTTAACATTAAAGCATATAAACATGTTCTAGTACAAACACAAAATGCTACTAGCCAACCGGTACTTTTTTTAGTATCACCTCCGTCGAGGTTCCAAGCAAGCTGAGGAGATACCAAAAGGTGACGTGAAAACCTGCAGACTGCGTCATCATTGCTAGTGACAGACGGGAGTGTCATGAACAAACACGCCATTTTTTAATAGTTTAGCCAGCAGTGTTTTTGTTGCTGCCTCAAGCTTCTTTTGAAACAAAAATTGTCTTCTGGCTGTGGCAAGAGCCACATGCCGAGAGTCAAAACAACACACTTTCAACGTGTGAGTGTGTGTCGCGTCACGGCAGTTTCCTGCGGCATCGCTAAGACGATCAGCCATGCTCGCCTCATGCATGAGGCGGTACCAAATCTGCAATGAAAACCGCAGCCGAACAGAGCCGAGTAGAGCTGGTATACTAGCAGTGGGTAAGCGCCATAAGTATCATCAGGAAAATATACTTAAAGTATTAAAAGTAAAAGTACTCTATGCAGAATAATCCTCAAATTTTAGAAATGGGAAGCGATCAAAACAGTTCAATCAACTAAGTGTTTTATCGTCTGATTATTTCAGCTGTACTTGTAGGTCTATATATTGTCGGGTAGTTTAATTTATAATAAAGCATTGTATTTTATGAACCACATGTGTTTTGTGTGCAAACATCTTAATTAGTAAAGTAACTAGTCACTAAAGCTGTCAGATTAATGTAGTGGAGTAAAAAAAGTACTCTTCTTTCTCTTTGAAATGTAGTGGAGTAGAAGTAGAAAGTGGCATGAAAAGAAAAGACTCATGTAGTACAAGTACCTCAAATTTGTACTTAAGTACAGTACTGGAGTAAATGTACTTAGTTACATTCCACCACTGTAGACAATTCATTTTCTTACAAAATAGAATCTGAACAAGGTTTTAATAAGAATCTTAATTGCTATGTATGGAGCATGGCAAATATTCTGTAATCTAAATGGGCCTGAAGTCCAATCAGAGGACCTCCTCCAGTAAAACTTTGCTGATGGAATGGGGGCTTTGAAAGAGCATCTTGTTAAACATGCATGCTTTGAAATTTTAGAGTGAGATAAAGAATGTTATATTACATTGTTTCCCCATTCCTGTTATTGCTTAGAGTGAATAAAAACATTTTCCAGCACTTATCAATTAGTCATGAAAGTTTCCCTTTGTATTCATTATGTTGTGTAGATTAGCAATAAATCAGATTTAGTTCCCTTAAATGATAATTCCATTTAATGTGCATGCTTTGATGTTCAAAAAAGGAAATGATAGAAAATGATATCTTTTATTGCACAGTGGCTGTCGTTGCTCAGAGTGAAACAAAAATGTTTTTTGAAGCTTTGACGAAGTACCGATTTAATAATTAAATTGTTTTTGTCATTCAACAGTATTTCATTGTTTCATTTTAATGAGCAGTTAAACTGACTCCAGAGGTCCTGTAGAGGTATATATTTATAGGAAATGAGTTTTAGTGTGTTATCAATTCACTGTGGGCCACACAAAGCTTTAGTAATAAAGACTTGCCATTCTTGCTTTATTATTGCTCCTAGTCTCAAGCAGACCATCAGTGTCAGCATAATTTGGTTTTGTTGAATAACAGTCCTCTCTGACAGTATTATTTTGCATCACAAGATATAAAGATTTTCCTTTGTGCTGCCTAAAGCATACAGAGCTATCAAAATTAGTTTCCGTCTTTGTCACTTCTGAGCTTTACAGCCATTTGTCCATGAGAGTACTGGGAGTTGTGGGTTCTTAGAGTGTGAAAGGATTGCAAATAAGTTTCAGTGTACCACTTTTTGAATGAACCAAAAAAGCACTAACAAATATATAGTTAGACATAAATTAAGAAAATATATTTTAAAGCCAAAGTTAAATCAAATCTACATATTGGTTTACTGGGAATTAAATACACTAATGAAATATAAAAGCATTGATTGAGTATTCACATTAGCAATGAGTGATTTCAAGTATTTACAGGTTGTCAAAACTACAGATTAATCAATGGCAAACACAGTACAGAAACTACTGTACATCGTGAAGACATGTAGAGGAAGCCAGCCTCAGCGGAGTAGCCCTGGGAGAACAGGGAAACTGGTAATCAAGAGGCAATACAATGCAATTGTGCTCATTCAGGTGCAGTGTTGTATTTTCCAGCGGTTACTTATGGTGATAAAACTTTTTCACAGCAGACATTTGACTTGTCATAGCAGGAAAAGAACAGGTGTTAATTAGTAACATTAACAATGGCTCTGTTGTGTTAACTGTCTAAGTAAGCTACCGTATTCCAGTAAACCAAGCACGCACAATACCAGGACCTCCTCTAAGTGGAATGCAGGCTTCATCATTAATATGCTTTTCCTGTTCTGTCAATCTGTCTGCCATGACAAAGGTATATTGAAGGCAATGTATACCCGTGGTAAATGCACACAGGCAGACCTGCCAACATGTACGCATTTTTCGTACTCTGCACGCATTTTGACCCTTAAGTACGCTTGTACGATTCGCTGCTCTCTAGGTACGCATTTTGTTGCATCTCGCATTTCGCCGGTTTCAGTTTCTATGCAATCTACATCTGTGACGTTGATTGTGCCGCTGAGCCACAGCGTGTAAATGGTGTGAAACGTTTTCGGCCAATCGGAGCGCTGCATTTTAACCCACCTGCTCCTCCTAGCCAAATGCTTCGCGCGTTTAATTCAATTCAGTCCCTCAGCAAGCCAGGCTGTCTGGATAACTGTAGGCTTGCATGCCATGGCTGAACCGCCTCAAAAAAAGTTTCGGAACGATTTCTTAATGGGAGAGAGAGCCTTTCCTCCACATGTCCAGGCTACCTCACATAGACAGTATATAGAACCTCCTCACGCGTTCTGCACCGTGTGCAAGACAGACACCGACATCCGTCACCAAGGGGCAACAGGTAACAAACACAGTCACATAAACAAATACTCCCCACCCCCCAAAACATAATGATATTAAAAATAAATGGATGATAAGAAAAAAAAGTTCATAGTGTCCATCAGTAATGGGAGTAACGCGTTACAATTCTGTGGTTGGAATGACTGCAGAGACGGATACATTTGCGACACATTATTTTCCGGAGTTGTTTACACTGCGTTGAAGCGAGCTGTCCCGTCAGTGTTCCCCATGGTCAGAGCCAGAACCAGAGACGGTAACTGACAACATCTGTGTCCTGTCAGTGGCGACAGCAATGTGACCGAGCAACTGACAGATAACATGTCGGGAATTAATGTTTAGTCTTGCTACACGTAATATTACATTTTATCAGCAGTGGAAAGTAACTATAGCCTACCGTCGGCTACTTTGATTCAATTTTAATTGGGTATTTTTCATGTAATCCTACTTATTAGGCTATTTCTAGGCCACCACAATTCAGACTGAGTCAAGTAGGCTATTGTACGTTTTAGTTAACTATTTATTTTATAGCTTTAGTTACTTTGCAGCGTCAGATTAATAATACAAAATAATATGAATACATTATTATGTATTAAAGTGGATAAAGATGAGACTTTGTTGACCCCGTGGTGAAATTCACAAGCTACCTGCCAAGAATACTTGGTATACTTTTATTTTGGTGAAAGTAACTCAAAAGTAACGCAAAAGTAGTGTAAAGCATTACAATTCAGAGACAGTAATATTGTAATATAACTAATTACTCTCAAATGACCGTAACTAGTAATCTATAATGTATTACATTTTGGAATTAACTTGCCCAACACTGGTGTCAATAGGATAGCCTATCACACCTGCCATCGTTCCATTAGTTGGGGGCAGTTAGAAAAGTGGTGGAATGGCTAGAAAACTAAAAGGTTTTAGAAAGGCCAGGTGCTGATTAACGTAAGCTAAAGGTAATAGTTAGGCTATTTATGTGATGTGATGGCAACTGACATAATGCAATGTCACCCATGTCAAATTTTTAAAAGCGTATCTGAAAATATCTGACCCATGTTATTTATTAGCCTATAATTGTGTCTCTGTCAGGCTTCAATCTTAGGCCTATTTAAGTTGCTTTATGAGTAAATCATTACTTAGACTACTTTATTTCCCTTCAGTAATCAGAAGAAGGCTACGTGTTAACCTGGTCTAACTCTCATCTTTAACACAGAAGTACTTAGGCATATTTATTAGCTCTCTCTGCCTCCTGTTGGTTAGACTAACAAATATATGGGCACAAAATATTGGACAGGATATAAGAAAACATTTGTATAGTAGTTTCACTACGCGTACAGTCATTCATCCACTCCTCTACACAGTAATAATAATTTATTGTAATCTAGAAGGTAGTGATGAGCCAAACGATGTATTTTTAGGTGGAAGAAGTTTCCATGGGCTATGCCTCCTATACAACAGTTTGTTTTCAATTCAATGTTAGGAGTGATATTGGTAATTGTATAACATGTATGGTCTACTTGTATATGGTTTTTTATATATATATATATATATATATAAACCCTATCTATCGCTCATAGGTTTCTCATTGGTGAGTGTGCGGCATATAACGGTGGAGCATATATTGGCGTGTCGGTGATTGGTGCGGGGGGGTGTACTCATAAAATTTCTTCAAGGTTGGCAGGTCTGCACAGGTGATTTGTTAAAATGTAAAACATGCATTACATTACATAGAATAATTTTGCCGACTAACCTCGCTGCCTCTGTCTTTGTGTTAATGTTGCCGCTGTGCAGATCAGATGATGATGCAGCCAAAAGTGTGTTTAGTATTTTCAGCTGTCAGCTCTTTGGATTTATTGGGAGTTAAATAGTGTGATTCAAGTAATGAGCATAATCTTTTGGTCTGACAGTTCATAGTTGTTGAATTGATTTTGATTGATTGATTTAAATACATCTTAATTACCATTGCGAAGCTTTTTTATTCTAAATGTGACTCATTACAGTGGAAACAAACCTCTGTGATTTTGATTGTTTGCTGGGAGAGCTGAAAAATCAGTCTGATTCACACTGCTTCCTTTTTTTCTCACCCTTTCCCTATTCACTCAAATAACATGATTTACTTATTGGTCTTTGCTCTAGACACGTGAATTAACTAATGAAATAAATAGGGTTCGTACGGGTGCCTGAAATACTTGAAAATGCTTGAATTTTGATGTTGTGTTTTCAAGGTTTGAAAAGTGCTTGAATTTTGGATAAAATGCTTGAAATTTGAACTGTATTTCTTTCACAACAAATACCTAACTTACTGAATAGTTTGTTTATTAAATGAAGAAATAAAATGTTGGAGAGCCTAAAATTAAACCTGCTCGCTTGCGTGTGTGACTGCGATCTGCCACCACGCCGAGACCCGCCCTAGGAAGCAGCTCGATTGGTTGGGGTAAGGCATTTCACCTCAAGTGGTTAAGGTTAGGATAGCCGATTGGTCACGGTTACGATACCTTGCGTAAGCATCATGGACACCTGGCCAATAAATGGTATTGAAGGGCGGGTCTTGGCGTGGCCATAGTGGGATTCGTAATATCGCTGCTGGCAGGTTGTCTTTCAATGAACGTTGGCTGGAAGATGAAAAATACAAATTATGGATTAAAAGGGGACAAACCCTACAAGTTGCCTCTTGTAAAGTCTGCAAAAAAGACGTGCAGCTTTTCACAATGGGCGTGTCTGCGCTCTCGAGTCACATGAAGTAAGTTTAAAGTAAGCCAACTGAAGTGGTCTACTGTACACGTTAGCGCCAATTAGCGCCTATTTGTTTACGCTAGTAACTTCTAGCTAGGAATTTGCAGGCTAAGTGACTGAGAGTACTTGATGTGATAATGTAATGTTAGTATTGCATGTCCTTTATGGCACGTTCATTTGTGGAATATGCAGTGAACATAGCCAAAGTTACATCACAGTAATTATAACGTTACTACCCGCAAATTAAAACCTGCAAACGTTAGTCCGGTGCATAACAACAATCGTTGATTGCTGAACAGAAATCTTGTCAGATAGTGTCCTACAAGTAGCCTACTGTAAGGTTGAGGATGGTTTTATGCACTATTTGCACTGCTCTATTCCAGTAGATAAATAGCTAATAGAAAAGTAGCTATTTATCAGGCAGGTGCCAGTCTTCTGGGTTAAAATGGAATTACAGGTTGTTGTTGCACTGTCTCAGATGTTGTTCAAACCTTGTCTATATCAAGAATGTGTCCCAAAACCAAGGCCTGTAAAATATTTCTGTTAAAATTCTATGTCTTCATATTGTTAGCCCTTGACATTACTTCAGTTTTACAGCCTGAAAATCACATTATCTGGGAAGCAATATTTGGACATTAATTCATAGGCAGCCCAAACTTTGTAGGGTGGAAGACAAACACGTCAATATGACTGAACCAATACAAGTTTGTACAGCATGCCCTAGATTTGGAAAAAAAAGTGTGAAAGGACATTAAGGGTAGCATAAACTTTGAGCAAAATCTAAGAGGGTGCACCACCTTTTTTCCTGGATTTTGACCCAGAATGACCCAGCTGCATGTCATTTGGCTCAGATCCTCCCACTCAGTGCTCCTCTCCATAGCTGTCTTACTGTATGTTATGTTAGGAACCATGAAGAGAAGGTGATTATTCAGGATTAGTGAAGTGAACCTGTCGGGTGATTTTGTTTGGGGTAATTGTTTTTACATTGACTCAGGCAGGTTAGATAGCAGAGTAAACTTGGACAGTGATACATTTTGAAAAATAAAACTTGTGTTTTGCTTAAATAAATGATCCTTCTGCTATTACGAAACACAATTTTGGCAGTTTATAGTATTATGTCTTTTAATGTGACAAAAACACTGAATAATAATTTTGACTATGTATTGGTATATATTTTATGGTGGTGTAAGGTGCTGGAAAAAGCTTTAAAATGGACCCACACTGTAGATAATATTGCATTATTTACAGTGTTGAGAATAGTACTAAGCTTGTGCACTGTAAATAATTTGGTCCAATAGATCATAACTACCAAGCATAAGCTCAAATTTGTCATGATATTAAATAATGAAAATTATTTAGACTGACTCAGTGGCTCACTTGAGTTTGTGCATGCAGTTGACATTTTTTGTAGTGGTAAGAGAGAGGTGCATTTTACAACGAGCAACCCTCACAGAACATAGTATGCTGCACACTGGAAATGTCCCTTCACAATATCTTGCAGTCAAAGCAACAACTTCCTCTGTCTTGTCTTTTGTAATGTGGTTTCCTCTTCAGATTCTCATGCATAAATGCAGTCACATTTATTAGTTGTTTTATTCAGTCTGTGTCGTGACTTGAGATTTGTCAATTTTTGAGCAAGCCTATGAGACTTAATACATTCTGTTTCTGATATGAAGTGTTTGTACACCAGCGTTGTGGAATCCTCAATGCGATGTACCTCTGACCTGGAATGGTAAACAAATGCACTAGGGGATCAGATGTCACCAGGACATGGAGGTTGAATATCTCTTAGAAAACTGTATAGTCAGTTGGAGAGGGTGTTTCTTTTTGTATCATTAAGTAATGTTTAACTAAGCTATCTCACTGACGACTACAAGATTCTCCCTTGTTAAAAGGGCTGGCAGAATAGGACGATATTTCAGTGGACTTGTCAAAGGAAGGGAATTGGTCTGATAGGGCCACTTATAATATTAATACTAATTAGGGGTGGTACGGTTCACAAAACCCACGGTTCGGTTTGTATCACGGTTTTAGGGTCACGGTTTTCGGTTCTGTACAGTTCTTGTTATTTTTTCTTTTAATCTTTAACACTCCAGAATATACTTCAGCATATGATATATAGCTAAAATTAGCATATTGAATGCATGTTGCACAAAACATGCACACAGTGGCAGTTCTATAAATTGTTTTATTTCATCATAGGTACCATGAAATCCAAAATGTTCCCACACACCAGACTATAAACGACGCTGGCGCATCCTACAGCTCTGGGCAGCCTCTCTCCCACTTGACATTTCTGCACGTGACGTGACCTGCAGCGGCACCCCACTCCACTTGAGGAGCGGTCGGCTCGGTGTCTCTCAAAATCTGACGAAAATCTTTTAAACTGACCTTTGTCGATCTGAAATGAAGACAGATTCAGCAACTGCATGGCCTATTTCTCGCTTAAAATGTTTTCAGAAACACGTTTCGGTGAACTATTTAAGTACAATATGAGATCGTATTCTGAACGAGCCGCCATGACAGTCTATTTTGAAATTAGGGACCAGCCAGACCCATGTGACGCGTGACGTCCAATCAGCTGCCATGGGTTGCGTTTGTCACGCCCATCCCGCTCGTCATTTCCAGTTAGTGTTTTAACATAGGTGTATAAAGTGGGCACTACGGCAGTAAGAGGTTAGTGCAGCTTAACAGTGTACTGACGAACCGTGCGGTACAAACATGCTCCGAACCGAGACTAGCAAACCGAGCGGTTCGGGTGTTTTTTCGTGAACCGTACCACCCCTAATACTAATCTTAATTAATTATTTATCAGCAATAATCAGTCTGTCTCTCTCTGCTTCAACAATAACAACAATGAATTGATCTAAACATTTCCTTTTATTGATATGTTATTTTATGTTTTTGTCACAGTTAAAAATTGCTAATTTTTATTTTCAAAATGCAAATATTCATTCAAATCAGAAAGAATAAACCCTACTGGTGTCGCTGATAGGAAAACACATTGCAACAAAAGTTTCTAACCACAGTTTAAAGGTACCTTGTGCAGTTTTCTTATAAATAAACCAAACCTTTGTTTACATATGTGTATTGTGTATACATTATCCTTAAGGTCTAACAAACATGACAAATACATTTCCTTTCTTATAAAAGTAAAAAGCAGATTTTTATTTTAAATCCTGTATTGTTAACATCCACGTTTGCTAGTTCAAGGGTCCTTTGGTTGATACTTTCAGCATTTCTTGGCTTGTTACCGCCACCAACTGTCGATGAGCAGAATAGTGTGACACTGGCGGTGGGAATGTGTATCCTGTCACACATGTTCGTATGTGAGTGTTCTCATGTGCTGCATTATTTCATAAAAAAGTCATGAAATTTATTTATTATTCTTGCCTCACGCATACAGGAGCACTCAATGCCCCAAGACATCATCTTGAAATCATAAACTGGAAAGTGAGAACATTTGTTTGCATTAGGGCTAGGCCTGTGCAGACAAAGAACTAAAGTTAAAATAAGATTTGGTGAAACATTTCACTTTTTTTTTTGAAGGTTCTGATCAGCAGGTTGCTATTCTATCTGACAATACTCAGTCAAAATTTTACATCCAAGAAATAACAGAACTAGAAGTTATTGATATCATTACGGCTTTGAACAGTTCTAAAGCCAAGGATTAGAGGTCGACCGATAGTGGATTATACCGATAGCTAGGTTGGGCCGTATTTGCCGATAACGATTAATCGACCGATAGTATTTAGAATGATACACCCACAGCAATGCTACACAAGCGTGTGTGTTGTCTAAAACAGTTCTCCTACATATTTGGAGTCATCCAGTGCAAAAATAAACATAATGAGCATTATAATTCGTATAAAGGACAAACTATTTACATTTCTTCAAAAAAGGCCCAAATGTATGCCAAATCTCAAAACAGTGCCGCCATTCTTCTCTGTAGAATGGTTTAGAACGGTAACAGACGATCTCTGACCTGGAGGGATCTATCTTTCCCACTATATACTCTCTGTTCTCGCTTGGATGCCCATATAAGGCGTAATGTGTGACGGACCTGCCTTCCGATTGGTTGAAAACATAAACAAAGGCATCATGGGAGATTCCCTTGTCGTTAGCACGGATTTAGCGGTAGAAATGACCAAAAACGTGATGAATTATGGACATCAAGTGGATAAATCTTGGATGTAACAGTTTGGATTTAATGCTCAACAACCCCGAAAAAAGGCACAAGTTCCAGGCTGGATAGAAAATCACCTGTAAAAGCTAAAAAGACACCCCCGTTAGTTTTTAGCTGCAGCAATCAGTAAGTCTCTACGTTCAACTGTTATTAAATTACCTAAATATGAATCAGAGGTGCCGTTTGGGATCGTGGACGATCCATTTGGATCGGACTTGCGTTTATTTTTGTCAGTGTTTTAACCGCTTGAGGTAAGTTAGCCTACTACTAATGTTTAGCGTCATCTCAGCCTCGAAAGCAAACAAACATACTGTGCTGTTCTTTCTCTACTAATGCAGCATCTATTCAACAAATTAATAACTTTATAATGATATGACAAAATGTACTGTATACATACCTTTTTGCTGTCGATGTTTTAAATGCGCATCTGATGTCAGCCTTCTCCGCACAGCATGTGCTCTCCGTGCAGCGCGCAGTAACACGTGTCGAAAATAAACAGGAGGCATCAGTGATAGTTTTTATTTCGCCTCTATAGGCCGCTATTGTAATGCATGATGCCAGCAGACCCTTCTCAGCTCTCGTGTACTGTGTAATGAATGACAGCGCGCGCTTCTCAGCCGCTCCAGCAACGGACGCAAGCAGAAAAAACTATTTTTGCCGATAACGATAGTTCCACCAATCAACTATCACCTTCTCTTCATGGTTAATCGGCAAAACCGATGAATCGGTCGACCTCTACCAAGGATATTAATGGGCTAGATACTAGCTTTATAAAATCAAATGAGGAGGCTTTAGCGCCTCCAATCATGCACCTAGTTAATTTATCTATAAAAAACTCAATTGTCCCTAAGGCATGGAAATTGGCCTCAGTAACCCCAGTATTTAAAGCTGGGGATTAATCTGACATAAATAACTATAGACCAATTAGTATTTTACCTATAATCTCTAAAATAATTGAAAAATGGGTTGTTAAACAACTCATTGAATTTCTTAGTAACAGCCAAACATCTTTACATCCAATGCAGTTTGGGTTTCGGCCACGCCATTCAAACGAGACTGCATTGGCTTTATTTATGGAAAAGATCAAATGTAAGTTAGACAAAAATGGATGTGTTGGTGCAGTGATTTTAGATTTAAAAAGAGCTTTCGACACAGTCAATCACAGTGTGCTGCTATCTAAATTGTCCCGTTTTGACTTTTCGGTTCAAGCTATTAAGTGGTTTCTTTCGTACCTGTCTCACAGAGAGCAGTGCACTGTGGTGGACAGGGTTAGTTCTGTTTACATGGGTTGTCCAGTGGGGTTCCCTCAAGGGTCCAGACTGGGGCCCATTTTATTTTCATTATATATAAATGATTTACCTGAATATTGTTTAAATGTTGATGTCCAGCTTTACGCCGATGACGCTGTAATTTTTACTGAAGGAAAAAATCCTGAGGAGGCAGCACGTGTGCTCTCAACAGCTAATAACAGATAAAAAAACTTTTTCTTATCATCATTGCAAAATCTTAGAGAAATACAGACTTTTGATAATTTTTGTAAATTTTCCTCAATATGCTTAGTTTATAAAGTACTATATGGCTTGGCACCACCCCCATTGCAAAAATGTATTAAATACAGACAGACTCTGATTACTAGAGCTGTTGTAAACAGGGACTGTGAGGTTCCTTTTAGAAAAACTTATTTTAGCCATAATGCACTATCTATTAAAGGTAGTGCATTATGGAACACACTACCCCCAACTATAAGGGAATGTCCCACTCTGGCCACCTTTTAAAAGCCAGGTAAAGGTGTGGCTCAGAGCCAACCAATGTGTAATCACCTCTGACTGCATGCTGTATCGTATTAGCCCAGTAGAGTGTGCCAATGAATTGCGTCTTCGTCTTAACACTTACTAATAAATTGTCTTGTTTGCTTTTTTTTCATTTTGTTTTTCCATGCTTCATATAACAAATGTTATTATTGTATATATTTTGTCTTAGAACTAACTAAGTATGGGTCACCTCTACTTATGCTGTACCATATTAGCTTAGTGAAGCATATGTAGGTTGTGTCTCTGTTTTTAACATTTACTAATGATTTGTCTTGTTTTTCTTTTCTTTCGTCCTGTTTTATCCTGTTTTATATAGAAAATGTTAATAGGGTTTATCTTATGTCCTGTTATTGTAATTTATATCTGCCAAATGGGACTACAGATGGAAATTAGCCTTTGGGCTACAATCTGGCACTTTTACGTGTACTGCTGTACATGTTCATTAAATGTGCATTGTCCTGAAATAAACAAAAAAACAAACAAAAAAAAACCAATATGTGATGCTATGCAAATAACAGTTTCACTTATTGTCCAAATACCCCAAACAAATCAATATCCCACAATAAGTGGTTTAAAAGCTTTTCCAAAGGGTCATGAGCCTTCATGTGTATTTGTGGTCCTTAACAATTCATTGATGATACCTGTAAGAGCATGCTAAGATTTTCAATATTTTCAAAAGCCACTAAATGTTAATTAAAGGAAACATTGAGGCAACCATTTGATTGCGCTTGATTCGGTTGAACTTTATATGCACTACATATCACAGCAAATTCTTATTTTGATACTAATTAATACAATGAAAGGCATTGCATAATTAAGTATTCCAAATAAAGCCATTCATTAAGTTGATTTAGGCTATGGTAATCCTTCGCCAACAGAATTAGTAAGTTGCAAATTCTCTTCTAACCTTCTGAAAGCCCTACACTTGCCACCCACCCCCAAAAAAAGAGTGTTAAAGTAAAAAGGTTTGCAAAGCTTGAAATCCCAGGTTATAATGAAAGTGAATAATTTCTGCACTAAGATGGTATTTGCGCCAAAAATGACATTATTACACTCATATCTATTGAAATCAATCATAATACATCTTCAGTTTTTGGTTTATATCACATTTATATGGCAATAAATTTAAAGTGTGCTTTTTTAGTTACAGGAAGATGCTCCTTCTCCCTCTCTGAGTGCCTTCTTTTTTCTGTGCATTCCCACATGGTAATTTATGAGATTTTCAAAAGTTCCAAACTGCAAAAGTTGCTGACTGCATCCTTCTACTCATGAGTCTTACAAATGCAGAAATTGGTCTTTCAGTTCCTGCCAGATGGCACAGCAGATTTCAGACAGGATGTTGTATGTCATGTTTGACCCAGTTTGCAGCTCAAAGCCCCAATTGCAAGAGTCCTCCACATCACGGCCAATCCACCAGCCAAATCCACCAGAGCACCGTGAAGGTTTGCACTGACAAGTCAAAAAATTTGAATTATTTATTTGCCTTTATTTATGACAGATAATCAAGGTCTTTAACAGGTTTTTACATTGTAGCACATCCACAAACTAATTTTGTTTCCATTTGATTTTGAAAGAATTGCTGAGAAAATTATTTAAAGTTGAGCAGTTTCAAAGGATGATGGAGCTTAGGTCTCTACACATTACTGTATGTTGACAAACACCTAATCTATATACACTGGTGCACATGTGCATTTACAATCCCTATTAACACAATCACTATAAACATGGGCAACTCAGTTGGACTTCTATTGTTTACAGTATCCATACACATGTTGACAATACAGGGCTAAATAATAATTTTTTTGTTTTTCTTATTCATTACTTTTTGTCATAAAATGTACAAACAATTCAGTTTAACCGTGCTTGAGTTTTAATAGTTGTAGTAGTATTTTTCTTATCTATTCCAGTGCATTATGAACACATTCACCTGTTGTGTTTTGGGGCTAATATTCTCCAAAACTGTAAGCTGAACCACAAGCCCCCGTTAATTTGCAAATGCGATGAATGTGGCTGTTCAGTTGCAATTTACATTAAAAAAGATTAGAATTGTTAAAGGAAAGATGTGAAGAGAGACAAGTGCAAACAAAAGCAAATCCACTCGCACCACAAATTGAGGCAAAGAAAAGTCTGTTTTAATTGATTGTGTCAAATAAGCCTGAGCAGTCGCTGCTTGTTAACACCACTAAGGCAGTTTTAGTCTATTGACTGTTTTTGACCAGTAGAAACAGACTGAAAAACTGCTCCAGTAGTCATAGTATGACTTTGAACTGACTTTGTATCAAAGTGCAGCTTCGTCTTTATTGTCACATTTTAAGCGCAGAATGTTGTGGCATGACATTTCATTACATCCGTTCTTTGTAGCTTTGTGGTTTATTGCATCTGCATTTTACTGCATTTATTTAACCCACTACCATCATCATTGGTTTGCTGCTGAGAAGTAACCCCACAGCACGATGGTGCCACCACCAAGCTTCACCTGGTAGATGGTGAGCCCCTGTGGCTTTAGTATTAAACATACTGTAGCCTTTAGGATAATGACAAAAATTTCCGTCAAATTGGACCATACATCCTTCTTCCACTTTGCCCACGTCTTTTTGGCACACCACACTGCTTCAATAGAGTCGCTTGACCTCTTATTGGCCTCCCTCGCTACTGTCCTTCCCAACTCCACTGCTCAGTTTTTGAGGGTGGCTTGCTCTGTTCAGATTTACAGCTCAATCTATGTTTTCCCCATTTCTTTTTAATATACACTTGTGTGCGCATGTGTGTACATGCATGCGCCACTCCTACATTTAAAGGTATGTGTTTGGTAACATGCGCCCTTATGACGGACTGGGGCTCTTACATTTACGCCCTCTGGTACAATACTAATTATAGTATTACAATTAGTGTCGCCTCATTTAGTGAGGAAATTACTGCAATCAAGTTCTTATCCTCCCTCTAAGTCAAGAGACCATGAACTAATGAAACCTCAGAAAAGGAAAGGGTGAGAGAGGTGTGTTTTTCTATGTTTTTAGGAGGGGGTGGGTCTGTTCTGGACCTTGTTTCTCTATGCACTGACCTCTCCTGTCTTATGCTTTTTAAATTCCCCTTGTGTCCTTCTTGATGCTTATTTAATGGTGCTGTCTATTTTCTGTATGGTTGATCAATCTTTGTCCCTGAATATAATAACGCTGATGAATGTACATGGCTTTATCTCTAAGCTCACGGTTCTGTCTCACTCTGTTTGGTTTTCCTTCTATTTTGGCAGTGCAGCCTAGGACTCACTTGGTATTTATGCCATGTCCACACTAATGTAAATACATTTGAAAATGTTGTTTATACATTGAAATTCTTTACCTCCACATTTACACATTTTCAGAGTGTTTTTTGAAAAGTTTGCCAGCAACACTGAAATGGGTTATTCTGCTTGGTTTTACCAGACTTTTGTTCTGATGCCTCCAACTGTGTGATTGCCTGTTCTTTGTTTCAGTAAAAGCAATCACAAATTATAGTCTTTAAGGGGTCTTTTTTCGGTCTTCTTTTTTAAAATGCCCATATTATGAAAAAAACACTTTTTCTGGGATTTGGGGTGTTATTTTGTGTCTCTGGTGCTTCCACACACATACAAACTTCCAAAAAATCCATCCATGCTGTTTTGAATGAGATACGGTTTCTTAATGTGTCCTGCCTTCAGTCTCTGGGTGAGCTGTTCAAAATCGTCTCAGACTGTGATGTCACAATCCGAAACGAGCTGGTTAACCACAACCGTTAGCTCGTAGCGTTAGCATGCTAACACTAATGCTAACGCTAGCATGCTACCTCGTTCTCAATAGCAAAGCACTGCTACAACACATACAAGTTCACCATAATCTACAAAAGAACTACTTACATGTGCGCCCTCATTTAGAAGTCTCCCAGCTAATCCTGCCCTGTAACTGAACAAAGTTGGAGAAACAGCCTTACTTTTACTGTCTCTAGAGTTAGCTAGCTGACATGATCTACATCTGAGCTACTGCGCATGTGCGAGTGCAATCAAAGATAGTACAGAAGAAGAAAAGAGGTCTCAATCTGTAGCTAAAACAGAAACCAGGTGAAAAGAGGATCTGCAGCAGTGAGAGAGAGCTGTGCAGTACAACAAAAATATGGTGTTTTTTGAAAATTAAACCATGTAAACCTATTCTGGTACAACCTTAAATACAGTTATGAACCTGAAAATGAGCATAATATGGGCGCTTTAACACACGAGTCCACAAGTATGAACATTTTGATTTGGTACAACAAAGGTTATACTTCACAACGTTTGTCTGCAGAAACACTGAAAACCTGTATTGTGGTTTATATTTTGTCAGTTTTGCAGAAAATCAAAAGTACTTTTGGCATGTTTAATTGTCATACTTGAGCATTTTCTAGAAACCCTGGAATCCACATTACAATGCAGGAAAAGTGTTTTGTAATGTATTTATTTTAGAGCGCATGTTAATAAAGAACAGTGATGGAAAATTTGTCATTTGGATGGAACTAAACACAATATTTAACACTATCTGAACATCTTGTTTTTGCTGACCTCAAGGGGTTTAACTTCTCACTAGAGATGCACCGATTGACCGGCTGGTGACCGGAATTGTCCGATTTTCACGTGATCGGCCATGACCGGCGACCGGCCGGTCAGTCTGACATATGCCGATTTTATGCCGGTCAAATGCTGTAAATAAATAACATTGTAAAGGCTGCCATACACAATGCATAGGAATTATATATAGGCTAGCAAATAATAACAATAAACCCACTTTTAATTACATTATCTTAATGCAGTGTTTCTACTGTAGCATGTAAATAATGCGCATAAAATACAAACGTGAGCAAGGGCGTTCAACAATCGTCATTATATCGAATAAACAGCCACATGCAACCTAGCTAGCAGGTGAAGAACACAAACAACGAAATCACCAGCTAACAATGAACTGATAACATAAGTTATACGACTTACACGTGATTTCCACTGGCTAGTTATCCTCCGGAGAGCGACAGTCTCGAAATGGTTCTTCCATAACATTGCACTTTAGATGTGTGTGATTTTCCCACACTAGGAGTAACTTATTGTTAGAATATTTTCATTATCAAGAATAGACAGAGAACCACTGAAGTTATAAGAATCAATTTACAGTACTCACAGCACAAGTACAGAAAGTGACTAACGTAAGCCTCAAACAGTAGCTTATTTATGTGTGAAATACAATAACAGAATTTGATGTCGTCAATTGTCTATCTTATCAATTTAGATGTTGTCTCCTCTATCTGGTCAGACTCGATGGCGTCCCCTTTATTTGGTTAGAGGGATGCATGTTCTGTCCTCTGGGCCCCAGTCAAGATAGCCAATGACTCCATGTTATCTTGTGGGAACAAGTAGTGTTATGTTAAGCAAATCTGAATTATCCACAGAGACTTGGTCCCCTACACAGAGACACAAACACAACATTGAATTGTCAAAAATGAGTCTGTGTAGCCCAATTAGTTAAAAATTGCAATCATTTAAATCAGAGATCTTCAAAAGGGGTTCCGGGACCGGTAGGGGGTCCTCAGATTTACTGCAGGGGGGCCACCAAATTGTTGTTCATTTTGTGAAAGTTTCCAAGAAAATTAAAATGTGTTTACATGAATCCAACATATTATTATTATTAAATATAAATCAGCCTATTTGTGAAAAAAACAGATGATAGGCCCCATAGGTAAGGTAGTCACTGAGGTAGACTCCACAGATACAGTTCATCCCAAAGGATTCACTCTGCCACATGTATGTTTAACATTAAAACATGATTTATAAAATCATGCCAGCAAGTATTTTAATAGCGTAGTATTCTATGCAAAAAAAGGTATGTATAAAGGCTTTAGGCCGCTCTACATGTTATTGTAGCCCCAGTTTATTATGCAACTTAATTTTTATACAATTTAATCAAATGCTTGCGATGTAGTAAGTGGTCCCTGCTCTGTCTCTCTTTCAGTTAAGGGGTCCTTGGCTTGAAATGCATTGAAGAACCCTGATTTAAATTATCATGGACTAAGAAATGTTAATTAAGTTATAATTGGGAAAATTAAGAAGCCCTATAATGTTGTCATGAGTTTAATGGTGTTTATTGTAACTATAGAAAATACATTAATTATAAAGGGAAACTCCACCAATTACACATCAGTTTACTGTCATGGGGAGTAGTATTACACAGCATGTGAAAACAGTTGTAAAATGTCCTCTATGGGTCTGGAGAAGCTTTGTCAAGTCTGAAAACATTACCCTAGTTATGTCATCAGGGTTACCTCAGGTAGGTTACGGAGACTGAAAGCCTGAGTTAATAACTTGTGGCACAGAGTTGTAATATCAGACTCATCTCATATATTTTAGATTTAAAATATAAGTAATATAAGAATAGGTAAAACACTAACACAAGGCAGTGTATACAAACATTTCAGAATATAGATGTGTATTTGTATGCACATGTATGTAAGTTTCCTTTAATCAGGGCAGTGTATGTGGTGGCATCAGTAGATAGCTGACATCTGCATGAGTTGAAGTTGAGAAGCCTGAGGTAATGGGATTATGCTAAGACTGGGATATTCACAGGCATATTCCCACAAAGCCAGTGCAGCCCTGCCAACACATGAACATATATATAGACTTTCGCTGTCATGCATAATAGCCATTAACCACACTCACATATGCGTCCATAAAAACTGGCAAACACGAATACAATCATTTGCATCCCTTATTCGTTTATAATCACAGGAAGTCATGCATTTAAAGTTCTACCTTTAAAGGGATGATAGAATGCAAAACCGATTTTACCTTGTCATAGTTAAATGACGACAGTTTGGTGGGTAAATAGGACATACATAGAACCTCAAAATCCCATTTACACCCCTTCCTCACAATGTGAAACTGCCTCTGAAAACAGGCAAATCTCAACGAACCACCGAGTTGACAACTCGGTGGCTCCTCCTTATTTGGCTCTAGTCTCTATCTTTGTCATGCCCCAACATTTAGATAGGCTACACCATTGATCTGAGATCAGGTGGTCTTCTGAATAGGTGGCGCAGATCTCAGGAATTGTATACATTGTTCATCTATTTTTCCACTAAATTCACTTCTGAGACTTTTTTTATGCGAGATATCAACTATGCAAAGTGTAAATATACTCTAGATATGCCGAAAGTGTAGCTAGCTAGCCGCAATCTTTACCCATAGGATTGAAGGGACACTAGCATTACGTCACTTCATAACGTTCCCATGGCAACAGGGGGAAATGGCTGCTCTTGTGTGAAGTAAACGCAACATTTTTCAACTTTCTGCTAAGATATATATGTGACTTTTTTGCGAAAATGCGGGGATTATAAAATCATGCATCGGCAATTTATGCGTCGAAAGTGCGGCGTATTTGAAAAAATGCTGCCCCAGCATAAATATGCGGCTGATTATGCATTGAATTATGCGATCGCGTGTTTCTGGAGGGACTGCCTATATAATCATTCTATCACCCCTTTAACGTGCCACCTCAAATGTTTTAAGTTGCTCGTTAGAAAGTATGGCAATGTTTATTTTGTCAATAAATCCCATGAATAGAGCAAAGTCAACAATGCGTTTGTCTGTCTCTCAATACTTCCCAACTTCCGCAGCCTTTCTCTGGCGCTCATCCCCAAGCCCATTCGTTCCTACTGAAGATATCAATCTTTAATAACTTGTCACTATTATACACTATTTAAAAAGGCTAAATCAATTTCTAAAACAGCTCTGCACTGTAGTTTTTAGCAACCGTTACTCACACAGGAGTAAGTAGTGCTTTTGTTGAGGACCATTCAGCGGCAGATTTGGTGCTCTAGTGAGTATTTTGGGTAAAAGGATGACATAAATTAAATTCAATTACGGTACCCATATTAATGGTTAAAAAGAAACATTGCACCCAGTGCAACAATAGGACAACCATGGTTGGTCAGTTGCACAGATGAACAAGCTTTGTCAGGCTTTGGATTCCCATACAATACTTTTGTTAGTAGGATCAATTCATTGTTGGGTTTAGTCTTTTTGTGGGATTTGTTGAAAATAAGAAACTATATAGAATTGTCACCAGTCTTTTCTTTAAACTGTAATTTAACTCAAAATATAAATAGAACAAGTATAACCTGTTTATTTTAATGAGCATTTTACATATGCAGAGCATCATCATCAACGTCGTCATAATTACAGTTTTTTTCTTCCAATCATATCTCGCCCACTTCTCTTTTTTTGTCCTCTGCTTTTTTATCTCTTCATCTGATCACTAAGCAACTCCCAAACCCCTTCCACTTTCTTCACATCTCATCTGTCTCTGTCTCTTCTTTTCATCCTGCCTCTCATTTATCTTCTACTCTCTCCAATGCATGAAGACCAGTGCTTCTTTATCAGTGAGCCATAGCAGGGGGCATGGCACTCTCCCGCTATCCTTTCTGCTCATCATCACTCTGATTTTCTTCTTCTTCAAGCCTCCACTCATCTCATCTTTCCTTCCCCTGCATTTTTGCCTCGACAGTAATATTTGGTCTGTGCACCATCAGGTTGGCTGTGCTCTTTATCTTCATGCAGATTGTTTTTTTTTCCTGCGATTCATCGCTTGGTCGTTTTTTTCTCACTCTTGTTTTCAGTCCACTTATGGTAGTTTGTGTTTGTAGCTACACTTTTCTACAGGGCATAACACACCTTTCTTCTTTTTATCACTCCTCTACTCCTCCCACTGTCTTTCTGTTGCCTTTATCATACATTCACACACCCTGATTACTCAACCATTTAACCTACCTGATAATCCAAACATGTAATGTAATTCTCTTCTATTTTACCTCAAGTGACTTGAACCAAAAATGTTTCACATGATTAACTCCTATCAACTAGCTGACTTTCTCCGTCATCCTGATACATTTGTATTCTGATATTAGTTTTTGTTCCAAATCCTTGTGGGCATTAGACTGCCATAATTTAGCCATACTTTGGTGGATGTGTCAGGACAGGACTTCCCGCCAAGAGAATTTATTATGGAAATATTGGTTGCGCCTTGAACAACACATTTATTCATTACATGAAAGTGACTTACTGTACAGAGAAAACAGGAGATTGTTGTTTGTTAATGTTTTAATCCTTTCTTATTGACCAAGATGACCCGTTCTTTCTTTGTGCTGCCTTGTTAAGTGCTGCTTTGTTTTTGAATTTAATTCTGTTTTGATTTATATTCAATTATTTTACTGTGACAAAAGTCAGTGAACTTTTCATTTGGACTGGTAAGATTTAAGAATTTAGAAATGTCAAATGCTCAAATAAACCGTAAAACGGTCATGCAAAAATCCTCTCCAGGCCTCATGCCTTTGTAAATGCCTGTACACAAAACAAATGAAATGCATTTCTTATGAAGTTATACAAACAGAGATAACAGAGATATATGAAGTATAAAGTAAAGCTGTTGCAATTGTATGTGTGAACACATGGTATGTACCATGGTATAGTGTGAATACCCCATCTCATGCCCCATTAAGGCGCCGGCCCAGTGTCTGTTCTGTGTCAAGTAACACTGGAGAAGTGGCTCTGCAGACACCATGGTAACCATGGTACTCATGTGTGACAGCAGCAGGTGTACTGTATAGATCAAGCTGTCATTCAATTAGGCTATTGATTAACTTGTGTGTGAGACATATAAATGGCTGTGCAATTAATCAGAATTTTAATCGTGATTACCATTTCAGCTGATTAATGATAACAAAAACAGAATAATCGAGAAAAACGATTATTTTGCACATTACGTTTTGCAAGCAAACTCTTATTTTGTCTTGTGTTCTGAATGAAAACAAAAATGTTCAAATGGGAAAAGTATTAAGGGAAATTTCACAGTTCTAGGTGTTTTCACTCTTGATTTGTCTAACTTTTTCCAATGTTTTTTAAGTTCAATAATTGCAACATCTTTCCAAAAGTCAATGACTAATTGTGTTAAACAATCATAATTTAAATATTGACCAAAATAATCGTGATTATGATTTTGTCCATAATCGAGCAGCCCTAGAAAATAAAAAGCCTTTTTCGCTTTTCAAGCAGCACTTGAATTTAGTATCTTATATACCCGTGGGGGAGTTAAAACGCGTATTGAGATTCTTGAACAGTATTATGCTTTGAGTAATTTTTGGCCAGTTGAGAGCAGCTTGCATGTCTAGTCAGCATTGCCAAAGGCGACTGGCTGGCGAGGCCTGTAGATGATGTGTCATGAATTATCTGATTAAATTAACATCTGCCCGCAGTGTAATCCTCTGAATCCCGCACTGTCAGCATCCCATTACACAGAACCGTTCTTAGTTTACACTTCAGTACATCATACACCCCCACAGCTCTTTACATCACGCTGAAGTGGGTGCAGATGTATTCACACACACACACACACACACACACACACTACTCGTACTGTATTTGTGTGTTTGCAGTTAGACTTCAGGCACCATGGGATATGAGATAAAAGCTTGAAAAGTACAGGTTCTTGCATCATTAACTCCAGTTAGCAATTGCCTGCCTGACTTTCCTTTAATGTCCTCTGCTACAAATGTGCTTTTCCACTGAATAGCGCAGTCTACTGTGGTGAGTAAACGACTGAGAGGAATGAAGTGGTAAATGGAGAGGAATGAAAATAAGAGGTTTGAGTAGTCAGAAGGTTAAAGTAAAATAGATTCTTAATAGGCCCACTTGTGTTAATTCTGTGAGTTTATTATCAGTGAGTTTGTGGCTGCTTTGTTAATCCCAGATTTCCTGATGCAACAGTAGGATACTGTATATTCATGTAGCTAGTTTTTAATAAGACTGTGCTAGCCTGTGTGTGGGCCTCTCACTCAGAGCCACAAACATATCTATCTGGGTTGTTGGCACACTTGTTAGTGTCTGTGTGTTGTAGTGGGATATGTTTAAAATCCCCTGTGCAGGCCGATTTTGAACAACACTGTTTTTACAGTAATGGTGGCATGGGTTGCTTTACTTTGTTTGCTTTGGAAAAGGGCAGCAATAGTCCAGGGATGAGAGCTTTCACAGGCCCTGTCTTTTCATCTGTGTCTCTTCATCTTTCTCTGCCTCCTCTCATGTTGCCCACTCCTCTCTTTCCTTCTCCTCTGCGTCCTGAACAATGAGGTACAGCTGCCCCCTCTCACAGCGTCCCACGTCATCTTGTTTTCGTCAATTGCTTTCTTTATGGTGTTCTCTGCCACAACGTCGTCATGTCAGTTCTCGGTAACCTCTTTTCTTGCACGACAATACCGCTTTCTCTTGCTGCATTTGTGTTTCTGTGTTGCCACTTTCTTCACTTTCTGCTTCACCTTTCCTTTTTGCATGGCAATCAGATCCTCACCTATTCTAGCCTCACATCTCCTTTGTTCTTTTGTCTTTCTTCTCTTCTCTCTTGTCTTCTCATCTCTGCCTCTGTTTTTCCCCAGGGATGACACTGTATCATACGTATTGTTCTTATTGTCGTAGCTTCCACTCTTCAGATTGGTTTATATCAGTGCTGTATTGTACGCGGAGTCTCAGCACAGCAGGTGTCCTCAGCATTTTGCTCTTTATCTCAGCGCTCTGTTGTCAGCTATCATAAACATTCTGCTTTTAAGCTCATTTCTACTCACATCCTGTTAACATTCTCTATTTAACCGTCTCTTCATCTGTTGCATCTCTCCTCGTATTATCCTTTTCAATGTACACAACTTCTTCAAACACTCCTAGAAGTGCTCATTCACGCACACACCTTTTTATCTTTTGTTCTTTGGCTGAGCCATTATACACCTCATCTACACAGCAGACTTGTAATTGCCCTTTTCCTAACTAAACCAGAATTAACATCTGATATTTATTGGGATTTATGCACGTGTATCATGGTTTTTCCCCAGTTAGATTAGATATTTAAGTAGGATCATAGTAATTAAGAAATGCTTACTAAGACCTTTTATATTTGGCTCACACACATTAAAGTTGTTTGTGCCATGGTTACACACACACACACACACACACACACACACACAACATTAGGAGGATACATACACATCCTGGAGGTCCCTGTGCTGAAGGTAATTATGCAGGTTACATGACAGCTTTTCCATTAAGCCACTCTCCACTCTCCTCTTCACTAGTTTGATTGCACTGTAATGACGAAGAACTAATTAGCATGACAAGTATTCGCTACAGTGATTGGCTAGAGATCAAGAGTTGTTATTACAATAATCTTCTTCTCAAAGGACCCAATGTTTTCTTTTTTCTTTGGGATTTTTAGGTTCTCTTCTGAGACTGAGTGAGTAAGAGTGCACAAGCTTGCCCAAATGTCAAGTTTGTGTATGATAGATTATAAAAAAAGATTAGGTCACCTTGTGTGTGTAGTTCAGTACACGGCCTGTTTTCAAAAGGTTGGAGGAGGAGGGTTAAGCAAGATCAAATAATAATAATAATAATAATAATAATAATCAATCTTTGGGGAAATCAAAGTGGGTGAGCCAGAATCAATCTTTAGGCATACAGGTGCACAAATACACACACATAAAAATCACTTTAAAAACATTGGTGAATTAAGGGTACATGACAGATTCAAATGCAGAGAAAATTTGCATAATACAGAAAGTTCCATTTACATATTTATATAATTACCTTTTTAATTGATTTTGTTGGCCTTTCTGTATATAGGAATATCATTCGATTGTGGGATGGTGTCCACAGTACGTGTATACCCCTCTAATTTATTTGCAAACTGAGTGCAGCCTTTCAAACTTTTCTGTGATGTTGTTTTCCTCTGCCATTTCTTCATTCCAAAGAAAAATAAATGACAGTGTGCTTGCACGCAGAAATGTGTCGGCTCTAGTCAGCCATCCAAGTTTTTCTTGCTTTTTTTCTCTATTGTCAAGGATTATTTTTCCAGTGCTGTCGTCTGTTTAAGATGAATGGCAGCAACTGCATATGCTGAATCATTTTCTCTAGTCCAAAGTTTGTTAGATGTATACGTCAAAGTTGGAGTGTTGCTTTGTCCTCCCTTTTTTGTCAAAAGGGACTCTAAACAGTGAGGGCTTGCTTTACTACTGAATGTCCTTTTCAACTACTTTTGCAGGTACGTTGTATTGCCAACCTGAGCAGAAATGGGTGGAATTAAGAAAAAATAGTTTTACTGTGAATAGGGCTTAGGTTTATCTCTTCATTCACTGTTTATATTATGCAACGCCAAAAAACACTGCATAACGGAAATGTAGTGTGTAGTTGTGCTCCAGACTCTATGCTGAATAATACTCTAGTCCTTAATCATCCAGGAATTAGAAGGAGAAGTTCACCACGGTTGTAAATATCTACTCACTCTCATGCCAGTTGACCCATAGATATTAAAAGTGAGATCTTACTGGAATGAGAGAAGTCAGTAAGTGCAGTGCATAGCTGGGCTGAATGTTTTTTTGTTTTTTTAAAGGCGTGAAAGATGCCTTGAACGAGAATAACTCTTCAGCTGCAATGCAAAGTGCTAGATGTGAGAGAAGCTGGGCATAGTATCCAGACTGGGAAGCTTGTTAGAGAGAGCCCACCTAAGCTATCTCCTACAAAATCAGACCTGGAATGCCTACAGAACAATTATGTGAAAGCCCATACTGACCCAGCCAAAACCAGGCTGGAATCCCTTTACAAAATGTTCCAACTTGAGTGAGCTTGAACAAATCTTCAACAAAGAATGAGAGAGAAAAGGAAATCCCCAAATCCAGATTTGCTACAACAGTGCAGACATATCCAAGAAGAATCAAACCTTTAATTGCTGCCAAAATATCCAACCTCCCTGTATTTACCCAGGAAAGGAGGAGGAGGAGATTAAAAAAGACATGATGCTTGCATGCAATTTGTTTTCAAGAAATTGTTTCTTGAAAAGTGTTTTATTTAGACTGTTGACAAAAAGCCATACTTTATTTAATTTGGAATTCAGTGTGCAATTACTTAATGTCACTTTGTTTGAATAGTTTCTGAAAGTAGTAGGCTATATGTTAAACATTGCATGAGAAAGAATATGAGCAGTTCATTTACTGTCAGTAAATTTCATATTTTTATAACCCCAACTTCCTCGGGCAGCATCCAAAATGTAATTTTTCTATTTTCTTTGTCCCACTACAGTTGGCTTTGGAGGACCCGGTGCACAGCGTTTCCCTCCAGCAGTTTGTCTATGAGAAGCTGAAGGCGCAGCAGGCCATGATGGGGGACCAGGGCTTCGGGGTCCTGATGGAGACCGTGGACACAGAGCTCGTCAGGCAGCTCCAGGAGTTCCTCCAAGGCCTCTGAATCACCTATACAATTCTTCACTACCTTACAGAACCATCTCCTCCCGTTTTTGAAAATGTACCCGAAAGGCTAATAATCTGCCCGACATGTGGACTAATCCCACCCCTCCCAACCGCTACCCATGCTTTGCCTTATCTATATTCAGACCTAGCCTTGTCGACTGTCCTCAGCTAACACCCCTCGTCCCTTTCTCTAGTATTTGGATTCCTTTGCATCTTTTTTTTTTATTTATTTTTTTCTCTCTCAAGATGGGGTTTAAGTGGGTACTTTAAAATGTGAAAGTACCTTCACACCCACATACAGACATCACCACACTAGAGCTTCCACTCAATTATTCTAGTTTCTTCTCTTTCTGTGGTTTTAAGGTGGAATGGGTAGAAAATTGGACGGATGGTATAAAAGTTGGGGATTTGAGGAGTATATACTGTTAGAGAAATCCCCTGCAGGTGCCAGAGCAGGAGCCTCAGACTATTTTCTATGGAGAAACATAGCAGAAATGTGCATAAACCGTACCTAAAGGACCTAAAGCAGTGTTTACAGAATCTATTCTTAAAAAGAGAAAAAAAAGAAATGTAATTTTTTATGTATGTAAAGTATGGATGATATTCTGCATTACGATATTTTAGTTTGTTTTTACTTTGTGTTAATTTCTCTTCCATTTAAAGATAATACTTTTGTCGTAACCAGAGGTCAAGTTGAAGTAACTACTGAAAGAACTCATGAGTGTTTTTCTTTCTTTTTGATTTGAGTTAGAGGGAAATTTTGTTGACTTTAAAATGGGTGATTTTTAAATGGTTGAGTGCTGAACCACATTTATATGTACATACATACTGCTGCTAATTGATGGTGTGTTGGAGCACTTTAATAACCAAAAACTGTTTCACCTGTTTTCATCTTTTTCTCAATGGTACATCTTCTCACAGTGGTAGAAAGCCTCGGAGCAGTGCAGCAGGATTATGCAAATTAGGCTTTACTTGCATTAAGACCCCCATCTTAAACTGTTGCCATATTTCAGGTCTCAATAACTTGTACAAAATAGACATAACATGCCATTAGGCTGTGTCTTGAAATAATTTGATGAATTCTGGCCTAGGTAGCTGTTAAAGAAGTCCCATTGTGAGCCACTGCGACTTTGAGTCAGAATACATTGTTGTGCATAGCTGTCCTGCTGCCCTGCCAGTTTTTCTGATTCGACCAATCGTTTATGACTTTAGTGGTAGAGATAAAGCTTTGATATATTTGATTTGACAGAAGAACCAGTTTTCGTTTTTTCTCAGAACAATTGATTATTTGGACGTTTGGCAAACCTATATAGTATTATAAAGAAAAATAAATGACTTAATATTGGCATCAAAGTTCTTTTAATAGTTGAAAAAAATACATTTAAACATGTAACTGTTTCATGCAGAATCCAAAATGGGGTCTTAAAAAAATATCTATTGTTTTCTGTGATTTGAAACTCATATTGAGAAAAAACTGAATTTACTTTGGGTTACACTGCCTTTATAATCTATTCTTCTGGAATTTATGGATAAATATGGTTTTATTTGCTCTCATTAGGTTGGTCAACCTCCCTGGGAAGGAGCTCATCTTGACAC
This sequence comes from Perca fluviatilis, assembly GCF_010015445.1. Classification (NCBI taxonomy): domain Eukaryota; kingdom Metazoa; phylum Chordata; class Actinopteri; order Perciformes; family Percidae; genus Perca; species Perca fluviatilis. The sequence continues at coordinate 23,906,176 of NC_053117.1, forward strand.
TGTGATAGAGTTGAGTAGCAGTCAGAATTACGGCCTTATGCTTTCAGCCTTACCTATCCTTGAAACTAAAAAGACATTTCTTACTATTATGTTAATTTCTTAACTAGTGTAAACAGTAGATGATTTCTGTCCTTGTATTCTGTTAATGACCGCAATTATGAAGTTAAGAACGTAACACGAAATACAGTAAAGAGATGTTTTGGGGTTGGTTATGCTTTGATGGGAAATAATCCTTGTTGCTTTTTCCAAAGCATTCAATAAAATGCAGTAATCAGCCAAAATATTAGTTTGTGTATTTCCATTACTGATTGTACGATGTATGGAACTGAAAACACAGATCCTATAGTGTCCTTGATACGGTTTTTATTACTGATTAATTTGATACTGATTTCAAGCATATTAGACCACTATTACACTTGCATGAAGTTTAATAACTCACTGATGGACTTGAAGACGGACTGTTACCCTGGATACTGCACCACTGAGGACTAAACTTTGATAGCAATGGAAAGGGGAAGGAGGAGCGTCTCCGAAAAAGCAATATCATGGCACTAATATACACAGTATACTTGTCATGCAAGCTATGACCAGTTTGGGAGTGACTTCGGGGGAAAAAAAGAAAACGTTTGGTTAGATAATAGGAGGGAGGTAACCATAAAGGAGTACAGTGCCTTGCGAAAGTATTCGGCCCCCTTGAACTTTTTGACCTTTTGCCACATTTCAGGCCTCAAACATAAAGATATAAAACTGTAATTTTTTGTGAAGAATCAACAACAAGTGGGACACAATCATGAAGTGGAACGAAATTTATTGGATATTTCAAACCTTTTAAACAAATAAAAAACTGAAATATTGGGCGTGCAAAATTATTCAGCCCCCTTAAGTTAATACTTTGTAGCGCCACCTTTGCTTGCGATTACAGCTGTAAGTCGCTTGGGGTATGTCTCTATCAGTTTTGCACATCGAGAGACTGACATTTTTGCCCATTCCTCCTTGCAAAACAGCTCGAGCTCAGTGAGGTTGGATGCAGAGCGTTTGTGAACAGCAGTTTTCAGTTCTTTCCACAGATTCTTGATTGGATTCAGGTCTGGACTTTGACTTGGCCATTCTAACACCTGGATATGTTTATTTGTGAACCATTCCATTGTAGATTTTGCTTTATGTTTTGGATCATTGTCTTGTTGGAAGACAAATCTCCGTCCCAGTCTCAGGTCTTTTGCAGACTCCATCAGGTTTTCTTCCAGAATGGTCCTGTATTTGGCTCCATCCATCTTCCCATCAATTTTAACCATCTTCCCTGTCCCTGCTGAAGAAAAGCAGGCCCAAACCATGATGCTGCCACCACCATGTTTGACAGTGGGGATGGTGTGTTCAGGGTGATGAGCTGTGTTGCTTTTACGCCAAACATAACGTTTTGCATTGTTGCCAAAAAGTTCGATTTTGGTTTCATCTGACCAGAGCACCTTCTTCCATGTTTGGTGTGTCTCCCAGGTGGCTTTTGGCAAACTTTAAACGACACTTTTTATGGATATCTTTAAGAAATGGCTTTCTTCTTGCCACTCTTCCATAAAGGCCAGATTTGTGCAGTATACGACTGATTGTTGTCCTATGGACAGAGTCTCCCACCTCAGCTGTAGATCTCTGCAGTTCATCCAGAGTGATCATGGGCCTCTTGGCTGCATCTCTGATCAGTCTTCTCCTTGTATGAGCTGAAAGTTTAGAGGGACGGCCGGGTCTTCGTAGATTTGTAGTGGTCTGATACTCCTTCCATTTCAATATTATCGCTTGCACAGTGCTCCTTGGGATGTTTAAAGCTTGGGAAATCTTTTTGTATCCAAATCCGGCTTTAAACTTCTCCACAACAGTATCTCGGACCTGCCTGGTGTGTTCCTTGGTTCTTCATGATGCTCTCTGCGCTTTACACGGACCTCTGAGACTATCACAGAGCAGGTGCATTTATAGCGAGACTTGATTACACACAGCTGGATTCTATTTATCATCATTAGTCATTTAGGTCAACATTGGTTCATTCAGAGATCCTCACTGAACTTCTGGAGAGAGTTTGCTGCACTGAAAGTAAAGGGGCTGAATAATTTTGCACGCCCACTTTTTCAGTTTTTTATTTGTTAAAAAAGTTTGAAATAGCCAATGAATTTCGTTCCACTTCATAATTGGGGCCCACTTGTTGTTGATTCTTCACAAAAAATTACAGTTTTATATCTTTATGTTTGAGGCCTGAAATGTGGCAAAAGGTCGAAACGTTCAAGGGGGCCGAATACTTTCGCAAGGCACTGTAATTGCACGGATTGGAAAAATGCCTTCCCACACATTGATTGGGAATGGAGATGACTAGAGTCTACAGCCATGCTAGCTGTTCTGTAAGGCTTTCAGCAAAATGCTACGTCCGCATTGCTAACATGCACATAATGACAATATTACCATGATGTTTCGCATGTATAATGTAGAGCTGAGGCTGATGGGAATGTCAATAGTTTTGCACGTATTTGATGATAAACCAAATTACAAGTCGAAAATAAAATTTTGACTTAATGGATATTGCTAGTTGAAATGTTATGGTGATAACCAAATTAATAATTCTGTGGAGGACGTGAATATGTGTACCAAATTCTGACTGCAAATCATGAATCTCAACCGCATGGTGGCACTAGAGGGAAATTCAGGGCATCACCAAAGTCATTAGGATACATGTACTGACCAACCAACATTGTCATCCCTAAAGCCATGGTGTTAGCATGGCTGAAAACTGATTGGAGAAAAAATGCTATGTGACGATGCTGGCCGAGGTGAGCTTTCTGGTTAAATTTCTCTTATAGCTTAATTACACTGTCAGGCCTCTTTGCCACATTTACTTTATAAAGTTATTTTTCTTCTTTCTTACTCTACTTTCAAAATTGAAACCACATACAACATTGTGCTACTTTTCTAGTGGACGAGCTTACTTTATTTCCATCAAAGATGGGGTCCAATTATTCAGGAACTTTATTTTACTAATCCATAAGGAACTCATGAATAATACAGAGTGGAAACCAATTTATTATACAAAAGAAGATAAACATTGACATCTGACAGAACAAAAGAGCAAAATTGCTTTTTAGATTATTTTTTGGGGGCTTTTTTCCCTCTATTATGAAGTGACAGTGGATAGACATGAAAGGGGGAGCGAGAGATGTTGGTTGACACACAGCAAAGGGCAGCAGGTCAGATTTGAACCCGCGCTGCTGCAGGACTCAGCCAATGTGGAGCGAACGCTCTTACTGGGTGAGCTAGTGGCTGTCCCCAATATTGCTTTTTCTAAGCATTGTATTGCTCTCAGGGAATTCTGTAAATGCTGCGGTAGTCAGCAAATTTTGCCGTAATGAACAAGTGGGAGACCTTTTTAATGGTTTCATATGTACCTGTTGTACCAGCAGTGCGGCTCAGTTACTACGGGCTCTACAAAGCAATTCAATCTAGTGTGCTTTTCCACAGACTGGCAACTTCTTTTGTTAGTTTGGCTACAGACTGCTAAACGACAAGAAAGCAAAGGCAGCAGCGGCCAGCATCGACTCGTTTGTTTTCTGTGCTCGAGAATAAATGTAAGTGGTCACTTGAGTGGCTTAGTGCAAAGAAACGATTAAGGATTCTACACCTACCTTTACTTCCTGTCCTGTTTTTTTCTTCCTCCCCAACGCTATTAATCCAAGGGACTCAGTCATTCATCTTTCTTCTCCCATGTCGCTTTCATCCTCACTCCTACACTTACTGCCAGTGTAGTTCTTTAGAGACACATAGAGCCACAGGTAGACTATTGGCAAGGCTTTGCGTTAATTACCCTGTGGAATGCATGACAGAGGAGAGCAGGAGGGTTGGCTCTAATGCATAACTTCCATTATTCATTGGATTACTTCCCCATTTCAAAGATAATGATTACACAGCAGCATGTTTTTGCAGCATGTGTAATTGTTAATTTTGTCATTTATGGACCGGCGTTCATAGACATTTGTCAATGCGTTTCCCAGGAGGATCTAAGTGTTTTAAAGATTTTATGCATATGGAAAGTCAAATATTAACAAAATAAAGCTGTAAATGGAGCTGTTTGCAGTTACACATCTTTTTCCAAGTTCTTCCCCCTAACTGTCCAGTAACACTTGGTGTGGAGTTGCTCTCCAAAAAGAGAGCTACAAGGGGTGGTAGTAAAAATAAATGAAGTCTACACTATGTTGAAATGTTGATACTGTACTCTTTGGCATTTTATATACAAGAAATGAATAACTTAGACATTAACATTTTTAAATATAGCTGGCAAAACTATTTTAGTGAGCATTTCAAATGAATAGTTTAACATATTGGCTGTAACTTCACATTTATTGTACAGACATGAGAGTGGTATCAATCCTCTCTTCTAACTCTTGGCTAGAAAGCAATTCCCAAACAGTTGAACTATTCCTTTAATACTTTTTGTCTGAAACTTAAGACCTATCCATCACACCACCATTCAACGTTTGTCACAGTGTGTGAAGGAAACAACAGTTTTCAAGTAGAGTTCTTGATTCTTGTCTCTCCAAATGAATATACTGCATTTGATGAATTAATTCTATATACTGTAGCTTGTCGCACTATTATCACAGATACAGTATATCAATGTAACAGTAATGTTAAGTCAATTCAGTTGACTTGTACCTAAATATTGGTGATATCTCTACAAACGAAACTTCAATCCATAGTGTCTCCTTGACGGTGTTTAAGGATATTGGTACTTTGTTACGAAAAATGAATAACAAATTGGCCTGTTGTGTTAAACAAGTGCAGTTCTGTTCAGATAGCTATTTTCTTTCCCTCTGACATCCATGACAATGAATGTCTCCTTAACCGCTAGTCAATGAATAGCAGCAGCAAGTTTACCCATATTGATCCTTAACACTCTTGCCACGAATAGTCAAAACATCAGACATCTCTCAAAGTTACTGAAATCTTTTCATTGAGCCTTCAAGGCTGAAACAGGCTAATCTCATGTGTGCCTGATTTTAAAAAAGAATGACAAGTAAAAGGCCATACCTGTATAACAGCTCTTGAATATGTCCTCCATGGTCTTCCGTGCTTTGACAGTTACCTATCATTCTGATTAGGTGAGGGCTTTTGTGCCCGGAAAGTATCAGTGACAGCATGTGGGTGAGTGTCTATTTGTCTCTGCATTGATTCTGATTAGAAGTGGCAGCCTGTAATTACAACCTGAGGTTCCAAAAATACGCGATCATTAACCAATTCTTACTTTATTTAAAATAGCACTGACATTAGACAGATTACCACATACTAAGGCACAATATGGTGTGTGTGTGTGTGTGTGTGTGTGTGTGTGTGTGTGTGTGTGTGTGTGTGTGTGTGTGTGTGTGTGTGTGTGTGTGTTTAATGTTGACAAAGCCAGGTGTCACTTAAAGTCAATGAAATGGTTAGAGTAAAGTTGTCACATCAAAATGACACAAAAATGTCCAACGTCACATACTTTGATGAAATGATCATTAATCCATGGACAGAAAAACTATTTTGATAAATGATTAATTAGTCATTTTTCAAGTAAAAATACCTTACTTTTACTTGTCCCTTTGTCATACGTGATCATAAAATTAATAGAATTGGGGTTGGAGTGTTGGTCGGACAAAAAAAAACATCAGCTTTAGGAAATCGTAATAGGCATTTTCACTATTTCTGAAATTTAATAGACAAAACTTTTAATTGATTGATTGAGAAAATGGCAGATTAATCTGCACTAAAATAATCATCAGTGCAGCCCTTCTTTTAAGCACTCATGGCTGTAAAATTGAAGTCCTTGAGTGCTCTTTGACAAGTATTTGACAGTGATCCAAATGCTGAACAGAAGCAGTACATGTTTTCATATATCACCATCATTACAAGTGAAAACAAAGCTGTCACAAAACATGTTCTTTGCACCAGCCATCAGCAGTATGTCAGCATAACCAAATGCAAATGAATATTTGATGAAAAGTTAAATCACCAGGCGATGCTAGAGTACAAACAAAATACAATTTCACATTCTGTAGCAGAACAGAGACGGGAACACATAAAATAGAGTTGCTCTCTGAATCTACTTCTCATCTTAGAGTATTACAGTATTTTTTTATGCTGCAGGCGTTTGGGCGTGCAGCTAATACTAATCAGACAGGTGGATGGACACTAGGAGTCCCTCTGGTAATAATGTAGTCTTTTTTGTCTCGTCTCCTGCCTGCTCATATAGTGAATACGGTGATTATTCCATTTCTTCCCTTTTATGTTTTATGAATGTTAAAGTTTTACTTACTTATTGAGTTAAGCAAATCTACCAGCCACTTTCATATTTTACCAGCATTTGCCTGGTAAATGGCGCTAATTTTGAACCCTGCTGGTATGTACATGTGTTGAAGGGGAGTGCAAGTAGGCTACTGTTGGTGTCCGGCCGATTGTGGTGGGCTGGTCTGGGTCTCAAAACTCCAGGGCAGATTTTTTACTCCAGTCCAGCCCTGCCCGTCAGATAATAGTTAATGTTTGTATGTAGCCTAGGCTACACAGATGTAAATGCTAATTCAGCCCCAAATCCACCTGCTGTCAGTTTTCTCCGGCAAAGGACCAGATAAAGTCTACTGGACCTAAAGTTAAGCCCTAGTGACATATTTCTCAAGATGAATGGTGTCCTACAGGGCCTGGTCATCTTACATGCCAAACAGTTCTGTCCAAGGGATAAAACTTGGAATCAAATCACTACCAGTGGTGACAACGATATTTTGCTTCTCCTGAAACAGAACTGACAATCAGTGGACTACAGTGAATGTCATTGATGCCATGCATCCATCGCACGTAAGCCATTTATTTACATTATTTGTTCCCGCTGTGTTGCCTGTGCTAGTATTGTGCATATGGGTATACAAATTTTATGCTGCTGTTTCTGCGACCCTGTAGATGTGCTCCTGCAGATGTGCGATCGCTGTTATACACTGTTGTATCCGGTGGCCTATTTAAAACATTTTACAGACTTGATTTCTGGGTCTGTGCCTCTCAAACTTAAGAAATGTAAAACGTGAATCAATAGGCACTGGGAGAGGAAAGCAGACAATAGTTTTCATTATTGAGCTATCAGATATCTTATCTGACTGATAAGAGTCACCATCAACACACAATATTTATTCTGTAAACTAAACAAATCTTCATAGAGCAAAATCCGACTAATAGGCCTACAATCAAAATCTTTCCAGTTAAACAAAAATAGAAATATGTCTAGGCCTATATAAAGCCATGTTTTTAATCCAACATCTAAACCAATCAGCTCTTAGATCAGTGAATTGTAAAATGCATATCTGAATACAAAAGTGTATTGCCACCGATCCCACTCAGTGAAGTTAAAGATGGAGAAAGTTATTGTCTCTGCAGCAAAGGGTAAAATCAGTTTGTCTATAGATGGGAAATTGAATGGATGAGTGTTCCCCTTAAGTAGAAATGTATCCGTTCCTTTGCCCACAAATAGATTTTTCAGGCTGTCAGTTTTATCATATTGTGCCTGACATGTTCGTGTAAACGGATGGAATTCCGAGAGAGAAATAATCCTAAAGTAAATCTGGCCTAATCCTCTAAAATGTCTGGAAAGGAATCATTGATAAGCGGTAGCCATAAAGGAAAGTAGATAAGCCCTGTATCTAAAAAGACTGCAACAGCCCCTTATCAGTGGTATTATAGAACTAAATGTTCTCTTATCAGTTATTCACTGTTTAATGGCACTCAGTGCAAGGTGAATAAAGAGGGACGGTAGAGCAGTCTTGTTACTGGGAACAATGAATGTGAAGGACACAGAAAAACTCTGATTCTGTGATTGTATGTGTATAGTGTATAGGCTGTGCATGTGTGTGTTTGCATAGAAAAATATTAATGTAAATTCAAGCCTGAGTGGCTATTGGTAAAATGATGAATTAAGAAAAAGGAACTTGAATTAAGTGTGGATAAACACAGAAAAATAGGAAGAGAATTACATTCTTGCATGTAAATGAGAGGAAGTGACAGAAGCAGAAAAATCTTACACACAGTAACATGAACATGCAATTTTCTGTTTTGATACAGACATTGGCAGCAAAATGACATCTCTCCGGCAGTATTCCCTGGCAATGTTTACACCAACAGGGAAATTTCCCTTGAGCATTTGATTATCTACAGGTCTTAGAGACACACACAGTGGCGATTCTGTGGTCTGTTGTGGCCCTAGGCAAGAATTCCTAGGGGGCCCCTCAAAACCAGAGTTCGTCACCATTATGTTCTAAACAAATGCTGCCACTATGTCCTCCAGATCTAAAGACCTTCGCACATTTTGCTTTATTGAAATTAAATGAGACCCAGTCCTTAAAGTCTCTCCTGGGACAGGAGCTAGATGCTCCGGCACTCCAGGCTGGAGTCTCCAGTTCCACTAGCTAGGTTAACTCACAAAAAACGTGAAAGAATAAACAGCATTTGTCTAACATTAATGCTAGCTAGCTAAAGTTATTTAAATATCTCCCCCATAGTTAAGGTTAAATGACAGCTTTCAGACAGTTACTGTTTGACACATTTTGAGACATTGCTGTAGAGTAAAGTTTGTCAGCCCTCTGTGGCCCCCTATCGGCCTGGGGCCCCAAACAGTTGCCTGGCTTGCCTGTTGATAAGCTGCCGTTCTGGACACACACAGTTACTAGAACACCTTACGCAGCATGATGAAATCAAATCTTTGCAACTGAAAAAAATCCCAATCAAGTTAAATCAATACCTATCAGACAAAACCTCCCAAAAAAAATGGAAAACTATTAGATTTGCAAAGGTAGGTAAATTATTATCTGCAGCGCTGTTGTATTGGATTGAATTATACTACAGAGATGTTCCTGTTATTGTGTCCACCCTGTGTAGAAAACAGCAGGTCAGCAGAGGGATAATCTACTTTGTAGTTTTCATTTACCTGCTGCAGCTGTTACTAAAAGACTTCTCCATATCACAGCTGAATAAGTGTTCATAGTCACAATGTGGATTTATCTCTTCATTATCCATGAACGTGTTGATGGTTAATTAGCTGAAAGACTTTTACTAAAGCCTGAGAGGAAATTATCATTGGTTAATTTCATCAATCAACACCTAATAGGCTGCAAGTTTAACTATGGCACGGGAGTGACGATGGCTGTGTTTTTTGATATCGCTTGTGGTAATCACACTGTCAGCCTCTTGACAGAGTGGTTACAGGTTCCCTGAAGTACCTCTACCTGGAGTGCGTGATCAGAGAGAAGAGTAAGTGGAGTGTGAAAATCATCACCCACACAAACACACGCTCACCACATCATCCCTTTTTTCCAACTCTCACTTCGACCCTTGTATCGTGCTCAATCTCTGTCTCTCCCTGCTGGTGACTGATTATTTTCGATGGCAAAACTGTCATTATTTTTCCCTACATGGGAAAGAGAACATAAGGTTGCATATGAATGTTATGCATGCGTTCCTCTACAAAGGCACGTCTACAAAGGCACAGCTCAATCTAGGTCCACATTGACTAATAATATAGTCAAACTCGTGCATTATAATTCCTGTTTATTCACTGCATCTTAAAAAGAGAAATGTGTTTGCAGTGATGAAACGGCTCCATCGTGACTCCTTTTTAATATCAGAAACAGCATGGTAACCTTCCCATTTTTTCCTCAGTAATGTGCAAAAAACTGTTGGCTGCCTCCAGCTCCCACACTGCAGTTGTTAGTCTCCCACAATGGGGAGCGATCTTCAACAAGAGATTTATGGGTGCCCTGGAAGTCCAGACACATTGCTGGATTACCTGATTGCCTGTGGTTTCAATTTCGCATTATAGGGGATTTACTAGTTGAGAAAAGGATTTCATCAGTGACAGCATTTGCTTATGATATTATGACTCTGTATGCTGTGTATTTGATATACATGTCACACAGTAGGGATGTCATTGAGCTTGAATGTATTTGCTCATAATTACGCTGCAAATTCTCACTTCAGTATGAAGACTTTATCGTTGTGTTTTTGCACGACAGTGGATTATGTTTATAATACTGACATGTACGTAAGCCCTCTATTTGCATCTTGTTCCTTTCAGAGATCTGTCACACTTTTAGTTTTTTTTACTCTAGTGTTGTGCATCAGAAATAATGGGGGACAGGACCCCATTTAGGGTCCCAAGTAAAGTCTGAGGGGGTCAAAAAATGATTAAAGAATTTTTTTTATTTACTTTTTCCTTGAGAAATATGGGATACTTTTCACCTTAAAATCAAACAGAAGAAATAACTCTTTGATTGAACTGCTTATAACTCAAGTCAACCTGTGATGTGGGGTCACAAGTAGATATTGCTTAATTTTTAAGGTTTGACAAGACAAAACAGTTGGGAACCACTGTCTGTCTTTGGTGATTCTTGGGCAGAAATAATTGAATAGTTTTTTTTTTTTTATAGATCATTTTCTCCAGAAGAATGTAGATAGGTTTCCTTTTCATACATCATCCAGCCCAGCTTTCTATCTGGAGTTTAAAGTAGTTAATGGGGTATAGTTCCACAATTCTTGTTCACGATACAAAAAAGTGCTGCAGCATGGAGTCATGGTGCATTGGAGTGGCTATTTATTTTGTTGTGTGATGTGGATTTGTACCTCCATTAAGGGACCGTTCGGTATTTATGGAATGGACCACCGGAGGAAAATTGGGGAGGGTCATGTCTTTTTATTCTTTGTTGAGGGGAGGGTCATCCAACATTTTTTTGTCCAGAGGTGGGGTTACCCAACTTTTGTATTCATAGAAACAGCAAAATTTCAAAGTGGCTTGTTTGGTGCATATTTATTCATGTAGCTCTTAAATCATGTATCTGATTTCATATACTGCTTTAGTAAAAACAATATTTCCTGGCTGATGATGCGAGCAGCAGGATGTAAAAAACGAAAATGAATGTTGCTAGTCTGGACATCTTACCGTGCCAAGGTTGCAATAAATGTTTCCTAAATGCCACATTTGATGTCAACTTACTAATTGATTGCGGGTTTTGTGTAGATTTGGACTTACGTTTATTCCACTTTGTTTAGACGGTGAAGTGGAGGAAGCCTAGTGACGAGTCCATAGCAACCAGTTTGTGTGTTGAATGTTACCCAGAGTGCTTTGCTGAATGGTCTCAATGTTTTATTGTTTTATTTAATGTGAATACTAGTTTACTAGAGGAGTAACTTAGTATTTGAAGTAATGCAGTAATGCAGGAAATTTGCTTTTAGTTTCCATGCTTATTGTGTTTCCACAACAACGTTAGTGAGTAAATCTACTGAAATGGCCACTACACCATAACAGAGGAGTGGGATGCGTTAGATGAGAATGCAGAGGTTTAATTACGTATGTCATTGCTGTAAATATCTTTGGCAAGCACAAACCAGTGCAGAAGGTATCAATAAATTGTTGGGGGAGGGTTATACCTTTTTTTCCAGATCGTTTTGGAGTGTCATAGAAAAATTATTACTGGCAAGGGAGAGTCATGTATATTTTGACTGAAGGTCCCAAAACTCCTCCGGTGGCCCCTGAAATAAATAACGAACAGTCCCTAGTGTGCTGAAGTCGTGATGGCATGCTGAGCTGTGTGTCCAGTGTGAAGAGAGGGATGAAGGGCTGAGGGAAATGAAACCACACCTTTATTTTCTTAGGTTAGCAGCAGTGAGGAGAAAATAGGGAGAGATTTAGAAAATACTCAACTAGCAGTGTTCCTTTCACTTCATCATCCTGCAGAGACTTTCTTACTGGATACAGATACATCTTAGATTTACAAGTCAGACTGTCTTGACCAGATAGTTTGTTTAAAAGTGTGATGGCATAATACAATATACAGAGCTGCTTTTTATTAAGGAGGAGAGGTCAACCAAACATTTAAACTGAATGGTGCCTTTTGACATCTGGTATATCGTAACAGATCTTAGAGGAGAATTGTTCCTACACAGTCCACTGTTGGGGTTACTACTTAATCTGCCTGTAATCGTCTCTACTTAATACGGCGGCACAATATGAGGAAAATATGTGATATGCACGTTGTTGAATATCACAATAATAATATTACTTGCGATAAACAAACACATATTGAAGTGAACTCAGTTCTGCTGCTTTCAGTATTCTGCTTAAATAACAGACTTAACACTTAATTTAAAAACAAACAAAAGGAAATCATCTCCACCATTCTTTTATTGAACAAATTGAACATTGAATTGAAAATAAAAGACAGCACTAAAAGAGAATGACAGTTATATTTAAAAGTGTAATTTTCTACTGATATTTTCTTTCAACTAACAGAAAAATTCCCAGTGTCTTTCACGATATGGTTATTGCGCCAGTTGATAACACAATGACGATTAAAAAAACGATATATTGTGCAGCCCTACTACTTTAATCATCTTTTAAATGTGTGTGCTTGCATCGCCATGTGTTGAATACTGATATAATTTCTCTTCTGTTCTTTCCACTCCCTCGTGAACTCATTTACCCTCCTCTTCATTGTCTTCCTTCCTATCCCTCTGTCTAACTGTCTTTTATTTTGAAGCCTTTTGATAGCAGAAATGTTAATTCTGCATACAGCTCCTGGCCACCCACCTGCTACAAAAGTGTGCGTGACATGTTTGGAGGATTACTGCAGCAGAGTTTATTGCAGAGAGGCGTGGCGAAAACCAAAGCGACCTTTGAGCTTTTCTCCTACTCAATTAGAAGTTATAAGTCCTTTCTCTGATTACATTGCCTGTGAATTCATTATCACACCTTTCCCCATCTTCCTCCCTCTCCTCTTCTACTACTGACAGGTGGAAAAAAGAAATTATTTGACATGGTTCTGCAAAGCGAGGGCAGAAGGCAAACAAAGTTGTTAGCAGGGAGTTCAGTGACAGTCATCGTGATTCTGGTTAGATGCGGGCGGAGGAAGGAGGCCTGAGATAAGAGGAGATGCAATCTCAGAAGTGAATACATTAAAATCTGAAGCACTTTGATGAAAGTTGTCAGAAGCTATGAAATACATAACAATGAACAACTCCGCAGTTGCGGCTCTTTGTTCTGTTTATCAGAACAGATTCATAAACAAAAGTAAGGTGACTGTTGATGGTGTTATTTGTGAAGAATCTTTTTTAGAGTGATAAAAACATGCATTCCTGCTGAGTGATTTCTGTATTTTCTGAGTGGTGTAGTTGACCCTCTGCTGCTATTTTGAGTGAAATAAGGACAAGTTGCTGGTTGCAGATGCACTATAACTCCTTTTTATTGAACTGCTGGCATATGGATGCAGGATCAACAGTTTAAAGAAGATCTATGTCCATGTGACTGCTGGTATTAGGCTCAGTGATGCAGGAAACTATATTACAACTGCACTAGGGATCCAGACTCTGCGCCGGCGCTTTTTCGGGTTGTCGGTCCGCATGTCCATCCCATTCTTGTGAACGTGATTTCTCAGGAACCCTTGGAGGGAATTTCTTCACAATGAATTGTCCACTTAGACTCAAGGATGAACTGATACAATTTTGGCGGGCAAAGATCAAGGTCACTGTGCCTCACAAAATGTGTTTTTTTGGCCATAATTCAAAGAATGAATACGCTAATTATGACATTTCACACAAATACATCCAATATGATATAATGATGAAGTGATGACTTTTACATCCAAAAGGTCAACTTCACTGTGACATCATAATGTCCTGCAAAAACACTTTTCTATTACCCTACACTATTCAACGTATTCATAACACAGGAACAGAACAGGAGACATTTGGTCGCATACTAAATTGGTGACAGTAATCTCTGGTGCCCTACCTGAAACTGTGGTAATTGACTGAATGAATGTATTGGTCGTAACCAAAGGGTAGGGTCAGAAGCTTCAGCTTATATTTTAAGAGTAACAAACAAATTGGCAAGGAAAAAATTTACAAGACAAGAAAGATCAAAATAAATTATACAAAAATAACTGAAAAACATATACACTTACCAAGATAACTTTCTACATACATGCATACATACATTGTGTTTGCATATACATGCATACACTTACCTACATATATACAATACATACATACATACAGACACACCTACATATACCCATAAGGGTCAGTACTTATATACAGTACATTGCCACCATAAGGTGAATAATATCCTAAATAATGATGATAACCATAATGATAATAATGATGTTCATCATCATCATCAACATCATCATCATCATCATCATCATCATCATCATCATCATCATCATCATCATCATCACCATTATCAACATTCTCACAGAATAATACTACTCAATGTCTATATTTATCTAGTGTCATGTCTTTGAACCCTTTTTTAAATTTGAAGACATTCCTACTATGTTTTAATTCCTCTGGTAATGCGTTCCATAACTTCACGCCACAGACAGATATGCACCTGCTTTTCATCACTGTGTTACAGGTAGGTTGTTTCCAATTGAGTTCGCCTCTGAGGGCATAACCCCCTTTTCTTTCTCTAAACATGGTTTGTATGTTGGGAGGAAGTAGGTTATTTCAAGCTTTATACAGAAATAACGCAGTTTTCTGGTTCACCAGGTCCATTTCTGTGTTTTTGACTTAAGAAATAATGAATTAGTATGATCACTGAAGCCAACATTATTCACAATTCGTATTGCTCTTTTCTGAACTGTGCACGCCGTCTGTAGAGTGGTTTTGCAGGCTTTACCCCCTCATGTTTTCTCCTCTCCAAGGTACAGATCTTCTGTGCTGCCAGGAGGAAGATGTGTGTGTGAGCATCCAAAAAATAAACTTAATATCTTTTATTAAATTGCTTAAAAGTCTTTACTAGATATTATACAAGTCTAGACAGACATGGATGCTGCAACTTGACTGGTTGGTGGAGGCATACAGGCTATAATTGTAATTCTCTCCATCTCACCCCGGACACTCTGTTTGAACTACTGCAGGGGTTTTAGGATGATTATGTAAAACAGAGATAAACAGTTTGTATCCAACAGCCATAACTGCACTTAAAGCTACTTGAGTATTAGGAAGAATCATGAAGTGAGTGTCTTGTATGTGTGTATGTTTGTGTTTTTGTCTTTACTTTCTTTTCTTTTTTTTACAATCTTCTGTCTCCTTTTACAAGTTTTTAAAGAGACTTTTAGAGGCTATTTTATACATACTGTATTCATTCACCTGTTTTGGACTTTTGCTGATGTTTAAACTGATAGGACTGCATCCAATTTACAATGACAATAAAAACTATTCTATTCTTTCTTGCACCCTGTTTGCTCAGGCACACATACTCCCCTGCATCAACATCCTCCTCTGATATTTCCATAAACAATCATGCAGAGTGAAATGTTAGCAGCAGTTGGTCTTTCTTGGGCAGCATGGGGTCAAATCAGCTTTAGACGATTTAAGGAACAATCACAAACTAAGCCTGTGAGGAAAATAATACTTTCGTACACAGACATGCATGAACTGCTTTCCATCCATTTCCGTATGTCTAATGTCTATCTAAGTGTATGCCCTGTGAATAAGGACAGGGAAGGGAAGCAGGTGTCTTATTTTAGTCTTCATTTACAGTTAAAGGTCGGTCAACATAGGACAGTTAAACTAGTAGTAGTTACTCCATATAATCTGTATAAACATCCAGACTCAATGGCCTCAGGCACTTGTGTTGATGCTTTGGGTGTGTGTGTGTTTGTGTGTGTAGGCCGTGTAAACCTGGTGTGAAATTTTATATTTATTTTTGAACTGGGCCTGTTTTGAAGTTGTCGGCGTTCAGGGGAAGTTAGATTTTCCATCAAAATGCTTCACATGGGTGGAAATCTGTGTTTTTCATGCTTTATATATACCTATACAGAATAACACACAAACACACATGCATACACACACACACACACACACACACACACATACATACACACACACACACACACACACACAAACACACATGCATACACACACACACCCACACACACACACACACACACACACTCAAATCCCAAACCTAGAATTTGTAACAAGGTGTTACAGTGGACAAATGTGCACAGCATGTACTTTGCTGTTGGTCGCAGCAGGAAGCAAGTGATTGCCAAGTAAATGTACTCTCAGAACAATCCATTTGTCATTGAGAGCTGTAGACTACTAGAAACAACAAAGCCACTATACTGTAGATGAATGGCAGAGTAAGTTTTACAGTTTTTTTCCCCAATTGCTAACACACTAAAATGACATGCAAAGCACAATTATTTAAACTGACACACAGAGAGCAAAACCTCTTCTCAAGTTTTCAAAAGTCTAAACACATTTTCTGCTTTACACACATTTTGCAATTCAAAATGGCACTTTTTAAATGCTCTGAACACGGTTCTCTGCATAAGACACAACAATCTGACATAAAGTCACATATTTGCCATTTCAAAACACTGCCATTCAAAATGACACTACATGAGGTAACTGGCCAATATATGTACCACCAGGCCAAACACCTCAATGCTTAATTGTTACCACTTCAATCAGAAAGTAAGCACTATGAAAAGACCACAGGTGAGCGCCTCTTATTTTCTTGCCTCTTTTTTTTCTATATATTTTTTTTCTGCAATTTTATTTTCAGTTTACTATTTTTTGTGAGCATATTTTTGTTCAGTCCAATGTAGATATATCTGCTGTGCATATGTTGCACTGACTTGTTTGGTGAAAAAGTAAAAAAAATAGCAATCTGAAGAATTTTCTACAATTTGAACTATTTTAACATTATGGCAAAGAATACTAAAGATAAGAGTGCTTTTCATTATGCATTATGCATTATTATACAGTGTTTAAGTTGGTCAGGCACAAATCTGGTAATATGAATGAAGTGTGTGCCATTTGGTGCTAAAGTTTGACTTTGATAATGCTATATGTAGTTTTGGATGCAGTGCATTTTGCAGGATATATGAGGTATTTCGCAGTTTGGGTGTGTGGTGTTGTGAGTTGTGTTAAGTTGTTTGATAAAACCAGCCTCGTCAGCAAAATTGTGTTTTAGCAGTTGGAGACTGTAAATGTGCCTCAGTACTCTATCAAAGACATTTCACAGAGCAGCCAGATAGTGGCGCAATGACAAAGCCCGTAGCTTTTAAATTGTATAGAATATTTTGGCTCCACCAGATTACACACAGCCCATATTTCCACTGCCAACATCATGTGTCTTCCATAACCATTTAGCCAGAGGGACAAACAAATGAAGCGGACAGCAAAGATTAAAACTGCAATTTATTCATTCAACATTTCAAATTCCTAATTACTTTCCTTTGGGAGATAACATGTGGTCGTGCTGGTGTTGCAACTGTGAAATGGTAGCTCTGCAAATTGTTATCTCAATTTTGCATGTTTGGTACAGTTCATGGCTTGGATTTAGCCTAAGGATAGTTTTATTATTAATTTTATAGTCTTGTGTTTTGTTTTTTAAATTAGCCTGTAGCTTTTTTTTCTGCTATACAAGCAATATGTATGCTTCCACATGCATGTGGGTATGGATTTACTAGATTTGTGTGTCTGCCCATGTGTCACAGTGTTTCCTAGTGTACACATGTTATAATACTGAATGGTGTAAATAATATAATGATATATAATAGTGTATAGTACAAATAATGGTCAAATCAGTTTTCTCAAACACAGGGTTGGGAAGAGAAATTATACACACATTAAGGGATTTGAGATGAATCATTGGCTAATATTAATTGGCTTGGTATTTGCAGCTGGCCTTAAGATGCATTATTTCTCCCTTGGGATTTTCCTGTGACAATAATCTCTTGTTCTTTGGGAGGATACAGACAAAATTACTAGATGACAATTTCAGACTATCCACAGACACTAGCTGATAAACAGACTCTGTTCTCGGGTAATAAATATGGGCTGTTGGCGAAAATGTTCTGCCTCATAATAGAGTATGTTTATTTCATAAGGTCTTTTTGGGTTATTTTATGCATTAAAAGTATTCCAGTTACTGATCTCTACCTACAATGGAAGTAATACTGCTCATATCTAGTTTCTTTAAACTATGTATTAAATATTAAATTTATGTATGTATGTTTAACAGTATATCTCACTGAGCTCAGAAATTACAACTCGAGCGACTCGGTGGACTGTTCGGGGCGAGTGTAGGATTCCTCAGTGTAAAACAGCATTCGGCAGCTCAGCTTTCTCAAGTGTGGCTATCAGACAGTGGAATAAGTTGCCAACAGAGCTGATAACGTGCAAATTTTAACATTTTTTCATATCGGGCCAAAAAATGGCTTCTGTTAAAACAAACATGCTCACATAATGTATAGTAATTGATGTGTATGTGGGAGTGTATTTGTAAATGAATGCTGAGGAATGAATGAAGGGTGTGATCATTTTAATGTTGGTTTTGGGATAAATGTGTTAAATTCATTTGTTGATACAGCCTGCCCAGGGACTACAGGTAGAAACTAGCACATGTGCTACAACCTGGTATAATGCATCTCTCCTGTCTAAGGTTAATGTATATTGTACGTTGTCCCTGTTTAAATAAATAAATAAAGAAATGAAATGAAATGAAATGTATAAAGTAAGTGACTCTAGCCCCATTCTGTTATGGACAAGCAGAGTGGCCATATTTTGTAACAATAGGATAGTGTTTTTTTAAAGATAATTTTTTGGGGCTTTTCTATTTGTTAGTAGTAGAGACTGTAGATAGACATGAAAGGGGGAGAGAGACAGGGTATGACACACAGCAAAGGGCAGCAGGTTGGATTTGAACCCACACCACTGCAAGACTCAGCCTACATGGGGCGAACGCTCTTACTGGGTGAGCTAGAGGCCACCCCAGGATGGGGGTTTTTAATGTGTTTGAGGTTCATGTGTAGCCCATATGATAGGTTTGCACAAAGAAACGTTTTGACAACAAACCAATGTGAATAGTATAGGAGTGCTGTGGCATGAACAGTAGTGTTCATGCCACAGCACTCCTATATCCCAAAGTCTTAATTCCTTTTTATGAAACTGTTGCAAGGCTGTGTCGATGAGAGTCTCTGCATGTCTTCAATAAAGTGGGTAAATAATATTTTCCTTTTAATCAGAGGTACCGTTACAAGGGTTATGTTTTTTCGGACCTCTATCTGACTGAGCAATATTGGCAAAAAAGACTTAAATCTTATAATACTTGATCACATGGACCTTATATGAAAAACCTTATTGCCAAAGCCACAGGTGAATGTGCCTGATTCTACTCCTGTGTTTATTAATCTCAGGCAGTTGAATGTCTATCAGAATAATAAAGCTCTTGTTGTGTCCCGTGAGCTCTTGCTGTCTGTGTTTGACAGAGCTGCGCCTTGAATATCCCCACCTGAAAAATGCTTCCTACTTTAATATATGAACATGGCCTTGGGGGGCTTTACATATCATATTGGTGTGTTATGGATTACACTGCTGCATCCCTGGTGTTTTCCTCTCAAAATTCCCATTCCCATTACCTGCTGACATCTCAGGCAAGCATATCTGCAGGTTGGAAACCGAGTGTCAATACATTGAAAATTGTATTAATATCATACCAGTATACTAACCATTTGACTGTACAGTATGCAACCCTTACATGGAGTAAGTGTGGGTAGTCTAAAAACCTTATTTAACTATTGAATGTAAACTTTTAGGTTTTTTCAATAGTTTTAAGCCCAACATTTTCCAAAAGATTGCCTTGTGGGGCAAACATCCCCCTCTGTTTTGGTCAAAAGAACCAGTCTCCCCGTACAACAACTCCTATACTTTTCACACAAGCAAGCAGTCACCATAATCATGGTAGGCCTCAACACTCTCCACTGGGCTGGATAACGTCCACTGGAGTCAAAGCATATTGCAGCGTCTGATGCTTTTGACAAGCATGAGCATATGATCAGGGATGGACAATCTTGTTGCAAATTTTCATTTAAAATAAGCAGATCAATATTGGCATTGCTTTGTATCTCAATTCCCTCATTGGCTCCTCCTGTGAGAATGCATCAACTTCTTGCTTTAGTAAGATAGAGATAGGTGTGTAGCCTTGAGGGGCAGTAGCTGCACAACTGCATCAGGATAGCAGGGTGTGAAAAAGTGAGAAGTGTGGTCAGACTGACCTTGTCAGCGGGCAGCCAGCGTCCGTTCGCGGGCAGGCAGCCAGCGTCCGTCTATATCATTATTTATTATAATTATTTATTATAATCTATATATCTATATATAATATTATATTATAAAGGTGTTGCATTGACGTTTGAGAATGTGCTGCCTGATGTCCGCCACCAGATGGCGCGCCCACGGAGTCAAACGTTTAGCTCCGCCCACATTTGGCCCAACCCCGATCTGCGTACTGCAGTCAGGTGCAATTGTCCTCCCCCCGCTTGCTGGAGTCGCTTTATAGAGTCGCTTTTTTCTTTCCTCCCATGTGTCACAGAACCGTACGCCCACCCACGACCCTTTCCTAAACCCAACCGTCCCGACCAAGCGCGTCAAAAGGGACGGCAATAGTGGCGACCAAGCACGTTTGAGACGCTAAAGGAGACTTTTAACGTCAATAAGAACGAGAAAGGCTCCTGACCGAACGTCCTTATTTTACGAGTTGGGTGAGAATGTGTTGGACTGATGGTCTAGGTTTCTAAAGGGAATGGTGACATTATGAAGGGAAACTTACATTTTATACAGAAAAGCCTCATACCTTGTGGTGACCTTCAGTGAGGACAGAGACATAAAGCGTCTTTATTTACTATGGAGTCCGTCCACAATCTGGGCTAGATGCAATTCTAGTCCAATTTGTTGTGCCACACTGTAACTACTGCCTTTGATAGATGGTGGCAAACATAGGAAATGTCTCATCACCTGCAGACAGTAAATGGTTTCTTTATGTTTCATGGTTAGGCTTGTATGACTGTTGCTGCTCCTGGAATGATAAGGTGTTGGGTTACTTCTTTCTGTCAAATAGAAAGCTATTGTGGTAAAAAAAAGATCATGACATACCAACCATGTTTGTGAATGTATGCTGCACTGACACACTGACACTGACAGCACTATGATGGTAATAAGGACAATTTCCCCAGATCCCAGGCTCATTTTGTTGAACTAGAGTAGCGTAGTAATAGTGGTCCGTTTCAGGAACTTTCCAGATAAACATGCTGACAGTGCTCATTTATCTCTCCTGGTCTGGGGAACCTGCAGTCATTTATTATCTATGATGCATGGTACCTCTCTGATGCACTGTCCATTCTAAATGTGTTGCTGTGTGTGTGTGTGTGTGTGTGTGAGTGAAACTGATGCTTTTAGACTTTAGTATTGGGACCCGAGCATCTGAGTAACACACACACACACACACACACACACACATACCATATACATAGAACATAGAAGATACCCATTCAAGTGTGTGTGAGACTCAATATCAATCAACAGCTATGAATCAGGTTCCAGCTTTTCTATAGCGTGTGTGTGTTTGTGTGTGTGTCTGTGTAAGTGTCTGTGTGTGTTTGTGACTGTTTGTGTGTGTGCGTGTGTGTGTTTATGTGTATGTGTGTGTGCACACGCAGAAGTGTGCACTTAAGGGTATAGTATCCTCGCCTACACAACAGAGCAAGTCTGGCTATCACCAGACCAAGCTCAATCTTTTAAGATTGAACATTAGTCTGGGGAGTCTGCTCTGTATTTTCTTTGCACAAGAGGCGTGATCAACGGGCATAGTTCAAATGATTCTGTACGCAATTGGATAGTCCTTCAACCAATCAGACCAACGATCCGGGTGACGTAGCAGTGACAGCGGCATCAATGGGTTGCTGCCGTGGAGTGCTGCGCTTCAGTGGCCGGCTTGTTGAATGTAAACAAAAAGCTGCTTGGTTGCTTCTCTATCGTCATTGTGTTAAACCCGCAAATAGTGCGCTAGGTGGATAAGCCAGTTTGTGATTGGTTCCCGCAAATTTGTAATGGAAGCAGCCTGAGCTGCAGGGTGAAATCAAATCGCCAGAAGATCGGGCTGGGTTTACCCAGTCTACAACAGAGCTGCTTTAAAATAAAATAAGAAATGGGAACTTCAGTTCACATACTACACAGCATTAAACTAATTGCTCTTAATACAGTCAGCACTGCAATGTCTGTATATATGCATGTGTGGCAACAATTGGCTTTAATTTGAAGACACAGGCTCTAAAGCCAGCATTAAAGGAGAATTCTGGCCGATTTTTAACTGAATCTTGATCACTAGATGTCACCGAGTACTGTCGATAGGAAAAAAAACACCCAAATTGGTGCTAGCAAACTGGAGTTGCTGCAGCTAATGGCCAGAGCTCCCAGTTAGCTTAGATGCCAGTTGTGGGGGCATGTTCTAAAGAGTGCCTTTGTGCCTCTTGAGACTAAATACACAGGGTAACGAGGTTAAACAAGGGATCAGGAATAGGTGTAACAAATCAGGGCGGGGCAGGAAAACACAAGACAGGAAGTAAAATGAGACATGACTAGGGAGTAAACAGAATAATACAAAATAAAACAGGAAACACTACACAGACACTCACAAACATGACAGAAATAAACAATAAAAAAATGTTGGTTTCACCCGCCGCTGCTGCCGCTACCAAAGCTTCAAATATTCGCTATTGAAAGCAAGCTTTGAAGGTAAAAAAAATGGTATTCGGTACAGCCCTAGTTCTAATATTGTCTACAATATCTATATAGTAGAATCTGTAGGATCCTTCCCTCTCAGTTGATCAAAAGCTTTCAACAGCAATCATTTAGACTCACCGTCCCTGTTACCTCAAAAAGTCCTAAATGCGCACTTTCTAAAACAAGGAAAAGGCGTTCATAAATCCACCGAATGTTCACTAAAAAAAAAAAAAAAAATTTTTAAAAAAAAAAAAAATTGTCTTCCTTTTACTGTGCGGAATAAATTGTTTTATTATTTATATATATTTTTTTTTTTTTTTTTTTTTTTTTTTTTTTTTTTTGAGGGTTTAGAAATCTAGCAGTATTCTACCCAAATACCTAGCCTGCTGAGCATTAAAAATAAAATAACACCTGCTAGAGCCTAGTAAAGAAAATTGTGTCTTTCAGGGAAGGCCTTACAGAAATAATTAATTTCAGTTATAAATTTGAGCCAAAGATTAGAGCTAACACACCTGTGACCTGACCTTTGGTGCAGTAACTTGAAAAGCTTTAACAGAAGTTTTAGGTCGTATATGTACATTGCGGTAAAAATACAAGTAATTCATATGTAGGTAAAGGACTGACCTCATATTTACAGAGTTATTTAAATTAAACATTTTGGAGTCTTGCGAAATTGGAATGCACTTTTATCTTTCTCTATTTGTTTGCAATTTTGTTGCTGTCTATGGAAAAATAACCAAGCTAGTATCAATAGACTTCACCACATTAAACTGCTTTCAGTCACTGCAATTTATTTTCCCCACCTAGGTCTTGATGATGCGCAAATGATACAGGCTGACAATCGCCAAAATTGTACAATCAATGAGTTACTTGTTAGTCTCCAGTGTATAACTTTATGTATGTATGTATTAAGTATTTGCATCTGAAGAACATTTTATAATTTAATAATAAATACGGTCGTCATCCTGGGGGCATTTTTTAGTCAGTAAAATCTAAAATAGGGAGGTGTTCCAGGTACGTCCAGCTGGGAGGAGGCCTCGGAAAAGAGCCAGGACTAGGTGGAGAGATTATATCTCCACACTGGCCTGGGAATGCCTTGGGATCCCCCAATCAGAGCTGGTTGTTGTGGTTTGGGAAAGGGAAGTTGAACTCCCCTGCTGGAGCTGCTGCCCCGATGACCTGACCCCGGATAAGCGGTTAGAGATGAGTAAGTGAAAATCTAAAATGAACTTCTTGTAAACTTTTGCAGAGTTTCACCTTTGCTCTCGCAAACTATAATCAAGGATTTAAGCCACAACTACTGAGTTATCTAATGGCAGCAGCTCCTGTGTCAGGCGGACTGCCAAAGTGACACATAATATTAAATCTTGTCTTAGGCACTTCATTTGTATTCAGGAAAGAGAACACCTTCCAAAGATTTGCCCCAGGTACTGTGGAAACAGTGTGTCCTGACCTGACTGCAAGTGATCCCCATTGATTTTTACAGACCGTCTGTACTGTAAGATCCTCTTTTTCAAACAGATTTAATGTCGAAGTTGTTGTTATAAGTCTGAAGCAGGACGGATGGGATTTTGAGATGGGCCCCTGTGGAGCTTTGTGAGCTATGCGTGAAATGATATGCTGTGTGGGTCAGTAAGAGAACCGAACCCGCCAGTCACTGGCTGCCTACCTTCTGTTTCTCTTACTGGATGATTGTCTGTGCTTTCTCATGCTGAGCTCGGCCCATCTGTTGAGTGATTGTGTGTGTTATCTGTCCTGCATGTGTGTATATGCATGTATTTCTATTAGGGCTGCACAATATATTGTGTTTTTGGCGCAATATACATATCGCAAAAGGCTCAGCATATCGTGAAAGATTTTTGTGTTAGTTGAAAGAAAATATCAGTGGAAAACTGCACTTTATAATACATCTTTTTATAGTGGTGCTTTTTATATTCAAATGCATGTTCAATTTGTTCAACAGAAGAATGTTGGTAATGATTTCATTATAAATTCAAAAAGCATTTTTTTTGTATTTTAGCAGAATACTGAAAGCACCAGAAATGCATAACTAGGGACACTTCATCATCTGTTTATTTATCGCACGTAATATTGTTATTGTGATATTCAACAACGTTATCACATATCACATATTTTACTCATATCATGTAGGCCTAATTTCTATGCTCATAACCAGTATATCTCTTTTATGTGCATTGCTGCTTGTTGGAAGCAGTGCCATTCACTTGCAATGATGAACTTGGAGGCCTTGCCTGTCAGACTGACACACAGAAATGATGTGCTGAAAATTGTCTTTGGCCACCCTTTTTCTCTCCCAACCCCATCACTACTGTAAATAACGGAGTATGATAGACAATCAGCTGTCAGTGGCTACAGGATGCTGCTGTCCTTTAAGCTCCACTCTGTTACAAACACACAGCATTGTCTGTATTTTAATATTTTTTATATTTAATATTTTACATTAGAATTTTGTTACTCAAATGAATACATTAATTACAATATGTGAAACGTGAATGTTTGTCTGTAGTGCTATTTGAATGTGTAGTGTCTACTGTGGAAGAAAAAGTTCTTTCAGGTCCAAATCAGTGGCTGGTTCAGATGAGTTTTTATTCACTGCACAGTGGAGAAAGAAGTTCCCAAGAAGCTGTAGGATTCTCTCTGACCAGAAGGTTTTTATACAAGGTTACAGGAAACAAGAGAATGAACAAAAGCTGAGAAGGCATTCACTCACAAAACTCTGAATAGATTTGCATAGACCCAATACCGTCTGCTCAAACTATTGAAAAATGGTCCTTTGTTTAAAAGAGGTGTGAGGCTGGCTCCGTCTCTAAACAAATGGTTTCACTCACAGTGACCAAAGTAAAATGCTTTGTTTTAACACTAGGCTAGAAAAAAGTCAGACACACATAATTAATTCAGGAGACACTAAGAGTTAGGAACTTAATCAGTGAGAAGGAAAGAGGATATCAGGATAAAATGAGTCTAAAACGGTTAGGTAATTTTCTTCTACCCTACTTCAGGCCAATTTTCTTTTACACTTTTACTGTACAGAAGGATTCAAGAAACAAAATAGACCCTTGACATTTTTCATTACATGTCTAGTAGTCTGGGTCAACAAAAGTTCATTTCCAAGGTAAACGGCGGAACATCCGGCGTTCCTGCGATTAATGTTGCCGTTGTCTTACTCCGTACTCTTCGGGAAACAGCAACAAACCTGCCTGCTTGGTTCTTTTAGGGAATGATTGTAAACATTTAATAGGAATATGTTTACAACATTTACTATCTAACTGGGACGTTTTGGGACTGATTGGCAGGGATTTGCTATCGACAAAATACACATGGCGATACACTGGTATGAGCAAATTACTTTTAACCATGTATCCAGCTAATTAAAATACCGCACATTACTGTATTGTGTGAACAGTTAACTTTGCACTATGTGGCATTTTCTTTTGTGAGGTGTAAATGTTCCACCAAAAAAAGTTCCTTCCTGAGACCATTTTGCAGAGCCACCATCTCTACGACTGGGGTTTAGCACCGCCCAAGACAATTGTGATTGGTTTAAAGAAATGCAAACAACCCAGAGTGTTTTTGTTTTTTTCTCCTATCCTGGAATGTATGTGTGGAGGAGCCAGACCTTAACTCCACAGCATTGTGGAGATAGGTCTGGCAATGTGAGACTACATGCTTGTCTTGACTACATGCTTGTCTTGGCCCCTTTGGGTCATGTAACATTTTCTGTCAATCTAGTAGAATAGTCATCTTTACATAAAAAATAAAATAAGATTCCAGCCTGATACCAGTGGCATTACCTTACTAATAGAGATGGAATCTTTTTGGAAATAATTCCAGTGTAGATTATTTAAGTTATAATTAATTTCATCTCTCTAGATTCTGACATGTCTCCCAGCCACGTCATTAAATCTTAATTTGAGGCTGCATTTCAAGTGCATATGCTCGAGCGCTGACACAGTGCCATTACTAATGTGTTCTGTGGCTTGGCTGGCTCTAAATGACAGACAATCAGCAATAATGCCAAATCTAACACTACCCCAGCATGGCGTGATTTTTACCCCTCTGTTCTACTCTCAGATTTACAGCCTCACTCTTGTGCATAATTCAGAATGATTAAGGCTGTTTATTAGTCCCAGGCCCCTGACTGTCATACAGTAATAAATCAGATACTTTACAGGTCCAGCACACTCTGACAAGGTTAGATTACACTTCTGATTAGTCATCATTCTCACTTAAATATCTCTCACAAATCACACATTGAGTAGAAGAGCAGTTACGGCAGGCCTTATAAAAGAAGATACAAAAAAGAATTTAAATTGTACATATTTAATTTGAACACATAAGTCTTAAATATACATTGTATTTGTGTTAGTGGATTTGGAGTTTTCTATGGTTAAATGTAATTTCATCTGTTCCCAGTTATAACATACTCCTATTGACTCATATATTGTTGTTACTGTATAATACTTACATGCAATACATACAATAGAGTGTAGGATGTAGAGTGGTGCATTATGGCTTAAAGTGATCACAGCTGAATTCCTGAATCCAGATTGCCACCTGAACTAATTCTTTCTTGGTGTAAAGATGTCAAGGGGGCAAGTGATGTGTGTGTGGTTTTATGTTTGTATGTGTGGATGTGTGTATGATTTCTGTAATATGTTCACAGCTCTGGGGAAGAAGCTGTTCCGGAGTCTATTTGTGCGTGTGCTGGGGGTTCTCAGTCTGCCTGAGGGTAGGGTGGTGAACAGGGAGTGTCCGGGCTCTGAGGTGTCCTGCTTGATGTTTGTGGCCCGTGTGAGAAGACGGCTTGAGTATATTTCACTCAGGTTTGGTAGGGGGGAGCCAATGATCTACTCAGCTGTCCTGACAACCCGCTGCAAGTCCTTTTTTTCTGCTGCTGTGCAGCTGGAGTGCCACACGGTGTAGCAGAATGTCAGGGTGCGGTAGAAGCGTGTCAGAAGTTCCTGAGGGAGCCCATTGCGTTTCAGGGTCCTCATGAGGAACATCTTCTGCTAATGGTGTGGGAGGTGTTTTGGCTCCAGGTTAGATCCTCCGCTATGTGCTTTCCAGGAACTTAAAGCTTGCCACCCTCTCCACCTCCTTCCCGTTGATACACAGTCCACTGTGGTTTGTTTTGTTCCTTCTGTAGTCAATTATTATTTCTTTTGTTTTCTTGGTGTTGATGTTGTTGTCCCTGCACCAAGCTGACAGTGTTTGGACCTCTTACCTGTAGGCTATTTCATTGTTGTCTGATATGAGTACCACTATGGTTGTGTCATCTGCAAATTTGATGAGGGTGTTGGAGTTGTGGGAGGGTGAAGAGCGAGTAGAGGGCTGGACTGAGGACGCAGCCCTGGGGGACACTGGTGTTGAGAATAATGCTAGAGGAGGTGTGATAGCTGATCCTGACGTGCTGGGGTCTATTGGTGTTTGTAGTTTGTTGATCAATTGTCTGGGTTGGTGGAGTTGAATGCAGAGCAGTCTCTCAAAGCATTTCATGATCACCGGTGTGAGAGCCGGTAATCATTCAGGCTTGTGATGGCTGAGGTTTTGGGTACAGAGATTATGGTGGCGGTTTTCAGACAGGTGGGGACTGTGGCTTGCAGTAATACTGTATATCTCTTGGATATCTTAATATATTTGGAACAGTATTGCTTGATATGATATGCAGATGAGCCCTGCTCTGCTCATTAGCCACAGTGAGATGAACTTCATTGGCATGCAGCGATGTCTTTCTTTGCATTGTAAAACAAAGTCCATTAATTGGGCAAGTTTACAAATTGTAAATAAATCTCTGTTACTCCCTGGTCTTTCATGAGACTGTAAAGAAGTATTATTTTATATCCCACCCTCAGCCATCCCCTTTGTGTCAGTCCTTATCTTAACCCTGATCTGCAAATGACTCATCCTGTTCTCTGAACCTTTTGGGGTCAACACATTCAGGTGCTCTTAATTTTGTTGCCTCAGGCAAATATGCAAATTAGTACATTTCTAATTGCACAGTTTAACATGTAATTGTGTGCTAAGCTGAATCTGAAGCTATTTATATTCATTTACATGTTCTTATTAAAGGCAGAAGGCAAATTGGAAACTCTTAAGGCACAGAGGAAGTCTTTTCATGAAAATATATAGATCAAAGAGCTGGTCCTGCTGTTTAAAGCTTGATGCAGTCACTCTTCCTGTTTTAGAAAATTATAGCACACTCACTAAAAGCATTGGCTGAGGGAAGCAGCAGCAGTGCCCCTCCTCATCTCCGTCCCTCTCTGCATCTCTGTCTTATTGTCTGTGTCTGTATCTCTCAACAAAAAAGACCCAGCTTTGATTTCTCGCACGTCCACCCAGAGGTGTGAGAAAAGTAAAGTGGCATTTGTGGATGACGTAGTTTGAAGTTAATACTCCTCTAAAATAGCAAAATTTCGAATTTCTTTGATTTGTTCTGTTTCGGTTTGATCCCTTGATCAAGTGGAGTGCTGTCAGTCTACCCTGAAGTAAATCTAAGTGGATGGAGGCACAGAGTGGGAGCTCTTGAGTCATAGAGATTTTTAAAACTTTTGCCATAAAGAGTTTGCACAGAACAAATTACAGTCCATGGCGTTTGCAAGCACTATCGCCAGACCATGTTGTCGGCAACTGATACATCAATTTTTACCACACACAAGCTCTGCATCTCGCTATCTTGCCATCCCATTGCCCTGTTTCTTTCTGCTGACTCTCTTACTTTATTCCATAGATAATAAAAAAAAAATCTCTTACAAAATAAAGGAAGCAGCTTAAGATGAAACAACCCCATTGTCCTTTCTGTGTGTCATCATGTCCAAACACGAAAGCAGCTTTCAAATGCCTCACCCTTCTATGTTGGGATAAAAGACGAGGGAAAATGTTTTAGCAGGTAAAATTAAATGTATGACTTTAACTGTCAATACACGTAGAATCAGTATGTATATATATATATATATATATATATATATATATGTATGTATGTATGTATGTATGTATGTATGTATGTATGTATGTATGTATGTATATATATATATAATAAAAATATATATAAAAAAAGTATAAAGCTTGAATGTAAGAAGAGATCCACTGCAGCCACAGATGTTATTTATTATGCAAGCAATATCAATTATGGACATTAAAACAGGCCACTAGAGATTAAAAAAAACAAGGAATTACATGGTATTCTCTACTATAATTACTTTATCATGTTACCTGAATAAGATAAATGTGTGATGTGATACGTTTATAAGTTTGAGTTCAGCAACTCTTTGTTGAACATGCTGAAACGGCAGTTTTCTTATCAATACAATCCAGTCTGCATTTCTAATAAGCAAAAGTGTTGACTCTATAGTTGAAGTATTTAGTTAGATGTGTAATTAAGGCTCCAGGGAGAGTACACAATTTCGATTTTTTTATTTTGTGAGTTAACGCTGAGGAACCCGAGGCCATTTTTACAATTACTTTTCCGTCTGGTTTTATTTTCTAAAAAAGCTTGTAAATCATCAACCCTGTTGTCTATAGTCAATCAATGTACATAATTTTTTTCAGAAAAAATTGGGCTATTAGAATATTTGTGCTGTAGTGAGGTCACTTGAATGTAAAAAAGGTTGTATGACCTTAAAGACAAATAAATAAATGAAATGGAAAATTAATCTCACAGATATTTATTGATATCACACACAGAACAATAAAAGCTAAGCCAATCTCCTGTCTAAATCAGTTCCCATATGTCTTGGGTGTCAAACTGTGAAGAAATAAACATTATATCTTATACAGTTGACAAAATATTAAATTCTTTTCAAAAAAAGTCCAGACGCTTTTGCCAATAATCAAAATAATAATGTCAAATGTATTGATATCACACACACAGCAATGCTACACAAGCATTTGTGTTGTCTAAAACAGTTTTAATATATTTGGAGTCATCCAGTGCAAAAATAAACATAATGAACATTATAACTCATATAAATGACAAACTATTTACATTTCTTCAAAAAAAGGCCCAAATGTATCCCAAATATCTAAACAGTGACGCCATTTATCTCTGTAGAACGGTAATAGACCGTAATTATCTCTCTTTTTCACTTTACTCTTTGTTCTCGCTCAGATTTCCTACAGTCAGTGAACTATCTGACGGACCTGCATTCCCATTGGTTGAAAAACGTCAACAAACTCGCAAAGCATCATGGGAGATTTATATTAGACGGTAAGAGCCGGTAGCACAGAGCTAGCGGCAGAAATGACCGAAAACGTGATAAATTATGGACATCGAGTGGATAAATCTTGGATGTAAGCGTTTGGATTTATTGCTGAACTACTCCGGAAAGAGGCACAAGTTCCAGGCTGGATATAAAACCTTCTGTAAAGGCTACAAAGACACCAAAGACACCCCGTAATGGCTAACTGGTTAGCTTTTCGCTGGAAAAAACGGTAAGAAGATCGATAAAACTTTCATTAAATAATCTAAATATTAATCGGAGGTGCCCGTGTGACGTCGTGGACGATCCCGTAGGGCTCTGAGGGTTTTTAAAGGAACTCCTCCCTCTATAGATACTGGCCTTCACATTTTGAAACTATCCAGCAAAGCAAAGTTATTTATGCAAACAGAGTGTACTGAAAAGGTTAAAAAAGTTCAGGAAATCAGTAGTATTCAAATACAGCTCCAACTTCATTATAAATGCCCTTGATCAATGTATTTGACCGCAAATTTCTAAGTGGCCAACAAGAGAAGACTAGGCAGCTCCCAGTTCTGTGAGTATGACAATGGCTGTAGTGAATAAGGATATTCAGATGTCTGCGCTTTCACCCATTGGTAAGATACAGTGATACGTTAAGTCATATGTTAATTGCTCATGTCATGGCACCATGTTTGTTTATGTATGCAAATGATAAAATCAAAGCACATATTTAAAAACAACAAGAAACAACAGCTCCGCTGGTCTGATACAAGCATTTTCTCTGTTTTGGTCCATTTCTTCTCCTCATCTCTCCAGCCCCCCAACAGCTTTTCTTATTTGCCTTTATGTGACCCCTCTTGACCCGCGCTTCTCCATTCCATCTTTCCTCCTCACTGTCCTTTTCCACACCTCTTCCTCACTCCTCCCTATCCTCGTTTTTCTTTCCCCCTTTCCATTTGCCATCAAGTGTGAAATGAGAGCGCGATGAGTTGACTTTGAGAGCAGAAAGGATGAGAGCGAGTGGTCTGTCACAGGAGAATGATCTTAACAGGCTTGTCCCCAAATCCCCAACCCCATCCACCCCCTACACCACTACCACCCACAAACACACATGCACACACACACACACACACACACACACACACACACACACACACACACACACACACACACACACACACACACACACACACACACACACACACACACACACCTCCACAAACCTCCACACAACTCAGTTGTCACAGAAAAGTCTGCAGTGACACAGTGGCCATGGATTGATTGTTTATTGATCACAGTCAAACCAATCATCCAGGCAGCTGGAGGTGGAGGAGTCATCGTTACAGTAGGCCATGCACTGACTGAAAACCCTTGATAAAGTCTGTAGTTAACAATGCACACACACACACACACACACACACACACACACACACACACACACACACACACACACACACACACACACACACACACACACACACACACACACACACACAAACAAACACCCGGCATAGATGTATCCGTGCATGCACACACACATCAACAATTCCACTTTCAAATTGGTTTACCCTCCAAACTAAAACTCCAATACGCTCACACTAAATGATAACTAGGAAAAATAATTGGATTTCAAGAAGAAACACTTTTCTCCAAGGCTTGGCTGCGAAGCAATTTCTGAATCTATAGCAGTACTAATTATTGGTATAAAGTGCATAAAAGATATAATATGTAAAGTCATAAGAAGTGGATAATGAGGGATGGCAACTAAATCCAAGGACAAGCAAATGTAAAAAAGCCTTGTTCTATTTTCAAGCTTGCCACCTGTTGTCTGCAAAGGTAATCAATACACCTGCTTGAGGTCTTAAACCAAATTAATCAATTGTACATGAGCAGTTTACAATATTTGGCAGTTTCTAAGTTTGGCCGGTAACAACATCTGTCTCATACACACGCACGCAGGCAGGCAGGCAGGAATGCACACACACACACACACACACACACACACACACACACACACACACACACACACACACACACACACACACACACACACACACACACACACACACACACACACAAAGTAACATATCATAGAGGACAGATGAATTCCTCAGCCCTGACAGAGACATGGCATTGGTGTCAAAAGGCTAATTCGCTTTTAGAGGAAAGACATAAAGAAAGAAAGGAATAAAGTAGAAAAGAGAAAGCCTCAGCCTGAGAGCAAGAAATAAAACTGCGGATAATTGTTGCCCTTTCATATTTGTTTTCATATTGATCTTACAGTTTTTCACGATCGCTATGACAATTTTTTCAATACTTTTAACAACTTTCCTAAACTCTTAACGCACCAACACACCTACAACACACGATTGGCAAAACAGTTAATTTCATGCTCAAAATCACACATTGTAAACTAAACTCCAACACTAATTTTCAAAATACAATAATTCACTAACACTATGTTTACCAAAACAATGCAATCATGTTTCAAAATCAAATAATTCTTGCAAAACACTAACACATGTGCTCTCCCAACAGGAACATTTAGTCAATCATAGCACAATGTTATGGAATTACAGAAACTGCATTATTTTATATGTGTCAGTCAGGTCTGCCCTTATAGAACAGACAATATTGATTGTATTGATCATAGATTGTGTTTTGCACTGCAGTTTCTGTTGAAGCCTCTCTACATTTTTGTTTAGTAAATTTTTTTTGGGCTTTTCCACCTTTATTTGACAGGACTGCTAGTTGAGAAAGGGGAGAAGACATTCAGTAAATTGTCACAAGTTGGATTTGAACCCTGGACCTCTGCATCAAGGTATAAACCTCCAAGTATATGTGCACCTGCTCTACCCACTGAGCCAACCCATCCACCGATTATTGTTCAAATAGGTCCTCTTTTACTGTACTACCATATGATCATGCGATTGAAAGAACCTCAACACCTGAGTGTGTTTCCTACAAGGGAATCAGCTGTGATTGATCTATTTGCATTACTTCAATCAGCTGTTTCTCAATAAATGCATGTATAAAATGCAGGGGATATATTTGTGTTTCAATTTACAATATGATCAGCTGTTCACTTTGACTTTAGCCTATAAGTTAGGTTTAGAACATGATGTTATCTGTTCTGACACACAGTATGAAAGCATTTGTAAATTTGGCAGTAAAGATCCATTGTTTTGGTTTTGGTGGAGCTTGTGTGTAAAAGAAGTTCAAGCATTTTAAATTTGTGTTAACTGTATGCATTTTGTGTCAAAGCAACAAGAAATGTGTTAATTATATAGCCTACACAGACAGATGTTGTGCTAACTGTGTTAAGAGTTTAGGAAAGTTGTTAAAAGTATTGAAAAAAGTATCATAGCGATCGTAAAAAACTGTAAGGCAATTACACACCAACCAGACGGCCAACCGTCGGCAGAAAAGCCAGTCGGACTGATCAGTCTCCCCGAGTTGATCCAAAAAGTGCCACAGAACACACCAAAGAGACAAGACGTAATACGTCTCCATAACAGCAGGCGGCGCTAATCTGTATTGTTGCCCAAAAAATGAAAACTGGCAGCTGATTGGACGAATGCGTCATGTGGGTTTGTTTTCTCCGGAAATTTAAGCCAGACTGTCATGGCGGCTCATATTGTACTAAAATAGTTCACTGAAACATGTTTCTGAAAACATTTTAAGCGAGAAACAGGCTGTGCAGTTGCTGAATCTGTCTTCATTTCAGCTCGACAAAGGTCAGTTTAAAAGATTTTCGTCAGATTTTGAGAGACTCTAGTCACGCTCATTCCGCTCGCCATTTCCTGGGTGAGTCCCGACTGCCCTGCCGCCGACCGAACATGTCAGGTCGGCCAAAATGAAGGCTGACAGCCCCTCAGACTGACGACAGCATGGAACACACGGAACAGACTCGAGACACCAACCTCGCCAGACTGTCCAACGGCCGATTATCGGGTTAGTGTGTCAGCGCCTTTAAAGGACTGTGCTCCATGAAATGTAATACTCCGCCCTTGTACTGTGCAAAGTATGAAATACATAAATGGTCCTTCTTCTACCATGCACTTTGAAATGTAAGGTTTTAATTTGGTATGTTAGGTGACATTAGAGATGACGTTAAATAACAGATAAAAAAGTATTAGAAATGTTCTGATACCATTTTTTGCTTCCTGATTCAGATACCGTATCGGCTGGTACTGATCCAACACCAGTGCATTTAAAATATGTGTATATATTAGGTCTGTCAATCTATTAAAATATTTAATAATTTTCAAAAATGTATCAAAGTGAATTATACATAAAAAAGGGGAAATATAAGTCCTATATTTAGTATAGAAATGCACAGCAAAGCATATTACTGTATGACGCAGTACCAAAGTCAGGCAATATATTTAATAAAGAACATACGTATAGGCCTATTATTAATATTTTACACAAATTGACAGTAACTTGAAGACCAACAGCCAACTTATAGGCTATTTCCTGTCCTGAGCCACTTGACAGTGGAGGTGTTCTGACAGTGGAACCTGCACCGCATCTTACCACAATGTTAGTTGTCAACAGCTATTTCCTTTAAATGTCAAAATAGAAGCTGCTATGAATGAGTTCTTAAAGTGCTCAAAAAATGGAAATTCAAACATGCCATTGCAATAGTCAGAGAACACTCGTTGTAAATTGTACAGTTTGTGGTTAAACATATATAGCCAGAAAGTCCTCATTGGACATGTCTGTTTGCATCATGCTGGCCACAAAATGTGGCAATGAAATATTTTCCTAAAAACAAAAAACAGTCCATGTGAAAGGATCATTAATCCCTCAAAGGAATTCCTCTCTTCACCTTCTGACAAGCTAGGGACCCTTGGTGGAGTTGGGGGTTAAATGTTTTGTTGAGGGATATTATTTTGTATTTTTGTTTATATTTACAGTACAGTACATACATTCATAGCTGTCTATATCAGGTCTTATATTATACGTTTATACATCTTGCTGGTGTTCTGTATATTACTTTGCCTTTTGCAGCATGTGTTTAAAAGGACAAACCATTGTATCTTGAGTTTCACAACATCACTGGAGAACCAATGACAGCATTCACAGAAAAAGACAAAGGTAGAAAGGTAGAATTCAAAACCAATTGCTGCCATCATTATTCCATAATACATCAGTTTTTAAATAAAACCTACATTTTTATACCAAAGAATCTATTTTTGCACATCTGTCAACCTCTTGACTCTATTTAGCGAGCTGGATTAAAAATACTTTACATGTCTTTTGCTTCCAGCCTGTCTCTGCTCACTTTCCTTCACTCAGTCCCCTTTTGATTTTGGCAGGACTTTGATAATGTGAATGATCAGATGAGCTGGGCCTGTGAGCCAGCCTTAAAATCTGGCTATTCAGCCAGTAAATCATTTTAACATGTCTGTGAAGAGGGACGACTCCGCAGTAAAGTCTGCTTATATTACAGACTGAAGCACTCAATCTGAAGAAGATACAGGCAAAAAAAATTAGATAGAATTGCGCTATGAGTTTGAAATATTATAATTAAATTACATTATGAAAAAAAACTTGATTTTTACCTGATAGGAGAGGGACACATGAAGCCAGTTTGACATAATCTGGTATACTACAGTGGTTTTTGTCCACAAACATATTGTGTAGACAACATATGTGCAGTTTATCTTAATAGAGACCTCATGGATCTGCTCCTGCATACTTAAACTTTTAGAATACCTAGCATTGGACATATCTGGCACAGTACCAACCATTTTGGCTTTTTTTCAGAGTTAATCGACCAGTCATTTCATTTTCACATCTGTTAGCTGTTAAACTGCGTGCACCTACTGCTGTTTATATCTGTCTCAGTAGGAAACACCTGCACCACAGTTCCTTTTCAAATTGACAAGATGTGACAATGATGGATATGTGCAGTGGTCTTCGGATGAGTCTGGGTGACCGGATAACGTTTTTTTTTTCACATCAGGACTTCAAATACTATTCTCAGTATGATGGATTAACAGCAATGAAACATTTATATTATGATGTTACCTAAGTAACTTTAAAATAAAAACCTAATACATTAAACTTTACTGAGGTTCTAGTGTATCATCTGACGTTGATTGATGTACATATTTAGAACAGCTCATAGATTCAACACATTCTCTGAGAGGAATAACAGTGAATGGGAGCACATTGCATGTTTCTGTTTCTGGAACAGTTCTATGTGTGTTTGCGTTAACATCCATAGCCTTAGCATTTGTGAGAGAAATGCAACATGAGCATGGGATCTCGGGCTACTCTTCTCTCTTTCTCTTCCTGAGCTGGTGAGAGAAAGAAGACAAGATACAATGTGACAAGCATTCAGAGCCAAGAATATAAATGTAATCCAAGATTACAGATGAATGAAAAAGAAGCAGATGACTGACATGGATGAGATGAAAGAATTGTTAAAGAAGCATTCTTGTGGGACATATGCAAGGAGAGAAAAAGGGAGAGTGATGGATAGAGTGAGAAACAAGATGATGGAGTAATAGATGGAGTGTATGTATGTTGTGTAATTGATGAAGTGTAAAGAATTCCTACGGTAAGTATTATTTAAATATGCCAAGACTTTCTCTTCACCAGAATACATCTAAGGATGCAGAACACAGCTCACTGTCGAAGGACAGTTTCATATGTGCTTCTGCGTATAGTTTTAACTTTAACCCCTTTAACTTTACTTCTTTTGTACAAAAACTAACCAGAAATATTATTTTTAAATGTCCTTGTATAAACTACAGAGTAATCAGACCACAAACATATACCACATTATCATCCTGAGGGCACCAAATTATTCACACATTTATTTATACAAAAAGGAGTAAAAACATGAAGGTGGTGGGATGATATTTGGATATATATATTAGGTTAATACACAGCAGGCGTCCAGATGAAGTTGCAGAGCTGTAGCAGATGATTGGGTACATGTGTGCGTAAGTACATGTTTAATACATAAGTGTGTATTACAACTACATAAACAAGCCTTGGATTAGACTTCAAAGAGCGAGAGGATTAGCACATAGCAGCATTCCACTCGCAGCACAACATGTAATGTATTGTTGTTGTTGCCTTTATCGAAGAGTGGCAGAGATCATTTGCATTAATAATTATGACCTCTAACTAATTTGAAAATGAATCATTTAAAACTTCTCTATTTGCAGCAATATATATAATAATACGATATATTTTATCTTAACATATTTTCTTATCATATTGAATTATTAATTATATATAAGTATGTTTTTACAGTAATAACCAAGTGTGTTTGTTTTCGACTCATGGTGCAGTAAATAGATAAAATTGACTTGCCTTCCTTTGGACTTTTTCATGTTTTATATTATGCAATTTGAAATCCCAGTAGAGTAATTAACAGAAGAAAAAAAGAAACACAGTTGCAAAGGTAGAAGATGGAAAAATTGCATCAGATGAAATAAACAGGAAAAGACGACGAAGCAGAGGAAGGCAGAGGAGACCAAGAAGAAGCAAAATAAGGAGAGGAAGAAAAAAATACAACAAGATAAGTTATCTGACCAGCAATCATATTGACTGTCTCTCTCTCTCTCAAAGGAACAACCACCGAGTTTGAATCTAGCAGGCTGAAGTCTCACTGAAAATATTAAGCAATTGAGCATCCCAGAACAAAAAAAAAACAAGCAGGTTAAAGAGGGAGAATTGTGGCAGTGTTGTAGTACTCGAGATCGGTCTTGATCCCGAGACTGGTCTCAAGAACACTTTTTGAAGGTCTTGTCTTGGATTCGATCGCTTTTTTACTCAGTCTTGTCTCGGTCTCAGATAAAGAGGAATCAGGATTTTATTTCAAGACCACAACTGCCTTTTGATTATTTTATGAAGACATTTCTAATGATACACTTACGGCAATAAAAGAGGTGAATGAAGAAGAATCTTAATTTGTTTTCTGTGGGTGTTTTTTTATGGAACTGTGGATCTTTCAGATCAGTTTGAGTAGTGCCTATGGTTAGCATTTTCCATATTTTATCGTCTCATGCAGTGTGGGACTCTCGCACTGGTCTGGACTCGACTCAGTCTCAACCCCTCAATGACTTGGTCTTGTCTCAGTCTCAATATACTCCGGTCTTGGTGATGACTTGGTCTCGGTTTAGGTGGTCTTAAATACAACAATGGATTGTGGTGATGATGATGATGATGATGATGATGATGATGATGATGATGATGATGATGATGATGATGATGACGACGACGACGACGATGATGACGACGACGACGACGACGACGATGACGATGATGATGATTAAAGAGACGAGATGGAAGAGAAAAGTTAAAATTAGATACAGAGAAGCAAATCATCTGTCAGATTAGATGTAAATTTCCAACTTTAGGGCCTGAATCTACCAAGAAACCCCAAACAACCTTAACAACCTCAAAAACTCTCTTGACTACTACTGATACTGTACCACACTGTAATGCTCAGTTTATTTGATGTCCATCTACAGTCTTCTCTAACACAGTTCACAGCAAGAGCTGTCAGTTTATGTGTGTGGTGTCAGAACTCAAGCTCAAAGAGACACTGGACCTCTGAGCAGAACTTCAAACCTGTCAGTCCTGTACTCAAGGCCAACTGAACTGAAAGTACATTTTTAGATCTAATATGCTTTGCCTTTGTACACCTCCCGTGACTTACTAAATTGTTTCTCATTTAAATTTGATGTTCCTGGGCTTAATCCTCTGTTTCATTGGAATTGAAGCCCTCCATAAATCAATCTTTATTTTTATTTTTATAAAGGTTTAAATGTGTTTGCCAGAAAGCCAACAGCAAAATCACAGATGAATGACTATTTCGGGGCAGCACTAAATAAGCTGGTTTATTTGAATATCAAACACAGCAACCCGTTGAGAACAGATGTAAATCACTGTTGTGCACTAAGGCAAAATGCTTCATTTTGAAATTCTTTAAACTCTAAAAAACAATATCTAAACATAATTTATTATTGAATTATGTTTTCATTGTGTTCTGGTGTCCATTTCAGAAAGCAGGTTTAGTGAAAACTCTGAGTTTGTTAACCCTGAGATGAGGGAAACTCTGGGTTTTCCGTTTCAGAAAGGGAGGTTAATTTAACCTGAGAAGGAGGGGTTACTCCAGCCTGTTTCAGAAAGAGAGGTAACTTAACTGAACCTAACCTGGTTGGGAGCATTCAAGAAACCTCAAATTTCTCTCAGTCTCCTCCCTCTGACACAGCACTCTTTCATTTCCTCATTCAATCATTCATTCAGTCTGTCTCAGACACATTTTAGTGCAGTGTTGTCATCTGCATGAATAAAAAAATGTGTTGGTTTATTAACTGTGTTAGGCAGACTATAAAATGTTTTTTTCTCGAACATGGCATGTCCTTTTGTCCATGATCCCGTTGATGAAGAAGCTGTATTACTTCACAGAGAGTTAAACATACGTCGGAAGATGATATTGAGGCCCGACTATAGATGCATTTTCATTTCCAGATAACTACCTATTTGAGAGGTATCGTTTTTCTCCACAGTCGATCACATATGTAGATACCTTATCCGTCCTCATGTCACGTCACCCATCGTGGACATGCTTTCACATTACAGCAGATTCTTTGTGTCGCATTATGTTTTTTGAAAATTACAGTTTTCTTTGCAAAAATTGGTGATGCGGAGCATAGTCCTATTAGTAAAGCCACTGTATGCAGTTCCAGAGGGGTAAAGTATGCCGACAGATTTGTTTGTGGTTGTTGCCATGGTGAATCATAGTTTTGTGGGTCCATTCATGATGCCTTTTTATAGTGGTGGTGCATGCGCTTAACTCTGAGTGAACCTACTCTGAGTTGATTGAACCAATTGAATCAGCTGTTCTGGAACAGAAAACTCAGTTTCCCATCTCAGGGTAAATCAACTCAGAGTTCAGGGTTAGACTCAGAGTTTGTTAAACCTCCTTCCTGAAACTGGCCCCAGGTTTGCGCAATTGTACTCAGGTTTTCTTAATGTTTTATGAGATAAATGCCTTATTTTTTTCAAATAAGTGCAACCCTTTTCTCTACACCTTCTCAAAGTGATTGTACAACTTCAAGTCTTCTTTTTTACACATCTATGAATTCTGTTTGCAGAAATCTTTTTCTACATACTCAAACTTTAATTTTAGTTTAAAACAGAAGGTGATGTCTGATCTGATCATTTCACAAGCTCAGAATCCTTTAGAGCCTGTTTTGATCACATTGCAGTGATTCACACCCTGCAAACCCCCACAATTTCTGGACTCCTCTTTGATACCCAGTAATAAATCTGACTACTGTCACCATTTATTACCATGCCATTTGTCATGATCCTAGTGGTTATTGCCCATAGTTGAAAATCTATTGTCTGACTGAGTCAGTGTCTGAGTAAGTGAACTTCAGACCTTGCACTATATGACACTTTTCAGCCACAAAAAGAGATATGAGATAGCCAATCGTCCAAATGTATCCCACAACTCTCATACCACTCAGTGAAGTGTCCTTGCGGTGCACTGGGCCAATGTACAATATATCAAACCTACACATCCTTTTACAGCTTGAAATGAAATATAATCCCTGCTTCATACAAACATCTATAAAATGCAATTTTTATGTAAATATTCATCTGCCCAAACTTTGCTGTTAACTGTTTCACAAGGCCACTTTGCAGCTACTATACTGCGCATACCTCTAAATCTGCACTCTACATCTCTTGGATCAGATCCTAATTTATATTTTATGGTTGCCTTTTACCAGCAACTTTTTATCGATTTACAGGTTAGCCAACTGTTGCTTTGTTGCTGGTTTCCTTGAACATTTGAATGTTTACTTTGTACTTTAAACTGTTGGGCTGAAATGTATGGAGGATATATTTATTCATAATTCAAATTGAAAGTCCAAAGAGAAAACGAAGCAAGGTCAAATTAAAAATATTATTATTTTACTACACTACTAGGAAAAATCATGCCATAATTGAATTTAAAAAAGAAAAAGGAAATTGAAAAAGCAAAGTTGAAATGTAAAATGATAATTTGAAAATGTAAAGTGCAATGTAAAAAGTCAAAAGTCAAATTTAAAATGCAAAGCTTAAATATAAATGCTTAAACTGAAATTTTTGAACTCTTTTATTGATTGAAAATCGCAATGGAAATAAGAAAAGAGAAACATCAAATATGAAACTCAAAATATGAGATGGAAAAGCTTAAATGGAAATACTTGAATTAAAATCTCAAATAGAAAAAAAAATTATTTTATTTTAGGGTCCGTGTACTTTTTCGTTCATTCGATTTTCATTTCATAAACAGGTATTAAAAAACAAAAAACGAATGGTTATTTGATTTTCGTTTTAAAACATGACATTTGAAATTGAAATACAATGCGTTTTTTCTTTTTCATTGTCGAAATGGGATGGGAGAAATTTAAAATATGCTGTGATTTTCATTTTCTATTTTTATATACCAAAATATCTTAAAACTCAAAAACAGAAACGAAAAACTTTGTTTTTTATATTCAGAGACCGGATGTTGTCATTTCCAAGGCAACAGCGCCAGCCTAGCCTACCAGTGTTCAGCCCAGGCCAAAAT
The DNA here is from genome assembly GCF_010015445.1 of Perca fluviatilis. NCBI lineage: Eukaryota > Metazoa > Chordata > Actinopteri > Perciformes > Percidae > Perca > Perca fluviatilis. Next base: position 23,948,569 of record NC_053117.1, read on the forward strand.
TACTTTGGAAACCTAGCTAGCTATACTCTTGATAATCCTTGGGGGGAATTTTTTTTCATAATGTCACATGTATTTATTACCCTCTCTCCCTGCCTCCCTGTCTCTACCCACCGCAGACAACTTCGCCCGAAGAGAGTTGAACCAGCGGAGCAAATAGACTTTCGGTTCACGGCTGTAACGTTACCGTTACGCCACCGTTAACAATCCCAGCAAACGTTCTGTTGCTGCCGTTAAGCTTGCTGATCTGGCAGAGAGTCACCGGGGGTTCGGGATCAGATCATAGGGATCAGACCTCCAGTGCTGGGTCTAATATTCTAATATTAGCTGTTGCTGCAGCTAGCTAGCAGCTAGCCACCAGCCCTGTGACCTCGGTCCCGCGGTTCGCTCCCCGGACTGACTCTGCAGAGCTGGCGTTACCTCGCTCTATGATCAATGAGCAATGATCAAGGATTACCAAATTTCTCTCTCATATTGCTCCTCATAACCACTGAAAAACAAAAATCTAACCCAAAGTACAATTATTATGGACGTTAGCTGACATTAAGGGTTTCTGCTTCATTAAGGGAAATTAGTAGGAAAAAGCTTAACGTGGTTAACCATTAAGCTTTTTTCACGTTAAGCGATTTTTTGATCACTGTTTATAAACAGTGATCAAAAATCTAACCCAAAGTCGTTATGGACGTTATCTGACTAATAACTGACTGATATTTGATTGATCATTGTTTAGGTACATTAAAGTTAAGCTTTTTCACGTTAAGCGTTTTAGAATGTCCGGCTGCAGCTGAGGGAATCTGTAGCCTATAACTTCCGTTTTTGCCCCCTTTACATAAATATACATATGGCTATGAAATAGATCATGAAATACAGGCTTTAGTCATAATATTACTACAATAGCCTAAATACATGTATGTTTTACTATGTATTTCGAGGGACTTTTATTTATTCCATCTATTTATATGCACGTTATATTTAAGGGAAGTTTGGTTATCTCACAGACTCAGACTAAAAGCAGCAGCAAGCCTGCCTGACATCAGTGCATCATAGCATATCACTATCTGCAAATAAAATAAAATATGAATAAATCACGAGCGCGGCAGATTCCCAGCTCAGCTAGAGCGGGTAACGCCAGCTCTGCAGACGGACCAGAGTCAGTCAACACCGGGGAGCGAACCGTAGGGACCGAGGTCACAGGGCTGGTGGCTATTGCTAGCTAGCTGCAACAGCAGCTAATATTATAATAGACCCTGCACCGGAGGTCAGATCCCCATGATCTGATCCCGAACCGCCGGTGACTCTGCCAGATCAGCAACAGAAAGTTTGCTGGGATTGTTAACGGTGGCGTAACGGTAACGTTGCAGCCGTGAACCGAAAGTCTGTTTCCTCAGCTGGTTCGATTGGGGCGAAGTTGTCTGCGGCAGGTAGAGACAGAGAGTCAGAGGGAGGCAGGGAGAGAGGGGAATAAATACATGTGACATTATGAAATAAAATTCCCCCCCAAGCATTATCAAGAGCACAGGTTTCCAAAGTAATTTTAGCCTGGGCTGAAAGCAACACTGGTAGACTATGCTGGCGCTGTTGCCTTGGAAATGACAACATCCGGTCTCTGAATATGAAAAAAAAACCTTTTTTCATTTCTATTTCCGAGTGATTTTATTTTTGTTATATGAAATAGAAAATGAAAATCACAGCATATTTTTAATTTCTCCCATCCCCTTTTGACCATGAAAAGGAAAAAAATGCCTTGTATTTCAATTTCAATTGTTGTATTTTAAAACGAAAATCAAATAACCATTCGTTTTTTGTTTTTTAAGTCTGTTTATGAAATGAAAATCGAATGAACGAAAAAGTACACGGACATTTTAGCCTTTATAATTTTCAATTTTATCTTTTGAATTTTACATTTGGCAATTGCCCTTTGACATTTTAAGATTCACCTTTTCCATTTAGATTTAACATTTGGCTTTTCCATTTGGATGTGACAGATGTCAAAAGCGTATGTAAATGAGGAGGCGTGGCCCAAAGGCTGGTGGGAGGGTGATTCTATTGAGAGACTTCCAGCAGGGTCTGTGAGCATCACTGGCTGGCTGGTGAGCAAACGATCCCAGCCGCCACCAAAATAAAAAAGCAATCGATTCTAGAATCTAGATCGGGAGTTTGCCGTAGTAGCAGCAACCAACAACTGGAAACATTTTACAATTTCCGTCTGCTATTTAACAACTAAATTCCCTTCTGAGATTTTTTTATGCGAGAAATCAACTGTGTAGAGTTTGAATATGGGCAATTTTACAAAAATGTATGGCCAATTGCACATTTGCTCCGATGTTGTCGGACTTGAGAAGCTACAGTCTGACGTGATAGCCAGCTGGCGGCAGCCGGAATCGCTTGCTCGCCGGCTGGCCAGTGATGCTCACAGACCCCGCTGTCAGCGAAGTCTCTTAATAGGATCATGGACACGTTTATTTCCTGAAATATGGCTTGTTTCCCATTTGAAAACATTGTCATCAATATTAACAAGGTTTAAAATGACCCATTTTTCAAATTTGGATGTAGTTTCAAAATCGGAAATCAAATGAACAAAAAAGTATGCTGCTCCATATACAGTAACTACATGAAAACTTCACTGTTGTTACATGAAATGTCAATTGTGTTTAATTCAATTCAATTCAATTTTATTTATAGTATCAAATCATAACAGAGTTATCTCGAGATACTTTACAGATAGAGTAGGTCTAGACCACACTCTATAAATTCCAAAACCCCAACAATTAAAGTAATTCCCTCAAGAGCAAGCATTAGCAGTGGCTATTGCGACAGTGGCAAGGAAAAACTCCCTTTTAGGAAGAAACCTCGGCAGACCCAGACTCTTGGTAGGCGGTGTCTGATGGGCCGGTTGGGGGCGTGATGGACAGTGGCACATAATAGTCACATTAAAAATAATGGAACAGTGACTTCGAAGGTCATCGTGGAAGTTCATGTCATGTCGGATGCGGCGGACGCAGCAGGACGCAGCAGGATGCAGCCGGGAATTGCAGAGAATCGCAGAGCATAGCTCTGCGAAGAAGAAACTCCCCAGAGTAAACTCCCCAGAGCTAGGTTAGTAACAAGCATTTCTGGGACAGGATGCATACAAAAGGAAACAAGTAGAGATGAGAGAGCAGCTCAGTGTGTCACAGGAAGGAAGGAACTTCCCCAGCAGTCTAGAATTATAATAGCATAACTAAGAGAGGCAGGTTAAAGAGAGGTGCCTGGTCGGGCTAGAACTCTCCCCAACCGGATCGGGCTGTACTGGCCTGCCTCCCTCTACTCTCGCTATATTATTGATTATATGATAAATAAAACTGATGACTACGAAGGGAAGCAGGTGGGCCGGTTAGGCGGACGCTGCAACTCCTCACTCCTTAACTATAAGCTTTATCAAAGAGGAGGGTTTTCAGTTTACTCTTAAATGTGGTGACGGTGTCTGCCCCTCGAACCCAAAGTGGGAGCTGGTTCCACAGGAGCGGAGCCTGGTAGCTGAAGGCTCTGGCCCCCAGTCTACTTTTAGAGACTCTAGGAAGCACAAGTAGCTCTGCATTCTGGGAGCGTAGTGCTCTACTAGGACAATAAGGTACTAGGAGCTCTTCCAGATATGATGGTGCTTGACCATTTAGAGCTTTGTAGGTCAGGAGGAGGATTTTAAATTCGATCCTAGATTTTACAGGAAGCCAGTGCAGAGAAGCCAATACAGGAGAAATATGATTTCTTCTCTTAGTTCTCGTCAGAACACGTGCTGCAGCATTCTGGATCAGCTGGAGAGTCTTAAGAGACTTATTTGAGCAACCTGATAGTAAGGAATTGCAGTAGTCTAGTCTAGAAGTAACGAATGCATGGACTAGTTTTTCAGCATCGTTTTGAGACAGGATATTCCTAATTTTGGCAATGTTACGAAGATGGAAAAAGGCTGTTCTTGAGGTTTGTTTTAAGTGGGCGTTGAAGGATATATCCTGATAAAAAATAACTCCTAAATTTCTGACAGTAGTGCTGGAGGCCAGGGCAATACCATCCAGAGTAGCCATATCTTCAGATAATGAAGTTCGGTGGTGCGTTGGTCCCATCACAATAACTTCAGTTTTGTTTGAGTTTAACATCAGGAAATTGCGGGTCATCCAGGATTTTATATCTTTAATACACGCTTGAAGTTTAGCTAACTGCCCACTTTTGTCTGGCTTAATTGAAAGATATAATTGGGTGTAGTCTGCGTAACAGTGAAAGTTAATTGAGTGTTTCCTAATAATATTACCTAGAGGAAGCATATATAAGGAAAATAGAATTGGTCCAAGCACTGAGCCTTGAGGAACGCCATGGCTAACTTTAGCGTGCTTGGAGGGTTTATCGTTAATGTTAACAAATTGGGATCGCTCAGAGAAATAGGACTTAAACCAGCTAAGTGCGCTTCCTTTAATGCCAACTAAGTGTTCCAGTCTCTGTAACAGGATGGTATGGTCAATAGTGTCAAATGCAGCACTAAGATCTAGTAAAACAAGAATGGAGAAAAGTCCTTTGTCTGCAGCAGTTAGAAGGTCGTTAGTAATTTTCACCAGTGCCGTCTCTGTGCTATGATTCTTTCTAAATCCTGATTGAAAGTCATCAAATAAACTATTGCTATGTAGAAAATCACATAACTGATTAGCAACTACCTTCTCAAGGATCTTGGATAGAAAGGGAAGGTTATGTATAGGTCTATAGTTTGCTAAGACCTCAGGATCGAGGGTGGGTTTTTTCAGAAGAGGTTTTATCACAGCTATTTTAAATGACTGCGGTACATAACCTGTTAATAAGGACATATTTATCATATCTAGTAATGAAGTGTTAACCACGGGTAACGCTTCTTTGAGTAGTCTCGTTGGGATGGGGTCTAAGAGACAGGTAGATGGCTTAGCTGAGGATATCTTTAACATTAATTGTTGAAGGTCTATAGGATAAAAGCAGTCTAAGTATATGTCGAGAATAGTCGTTCTTTCTAGCAGTCCTGCGTTTAAAGGTGAACCGTTAGAAGTTGAGGGCAAAAGGTGATAGATTTTATCTCTAATTGTTATAATTTTATCATTAAAGAAGCTCATGAAGTCATCACTACTCAAAGCTAGAGGAATAGATGGCTCAGTAGATCTGTCAGCCTGGCTACAGTGCTGAAAAGAAACCTTGGGTTGTTCTTATTTTCTTCTATTAGTGATGAGTAATAGTCTGATCTGGCCTTTCTTAGGGCCTTCCTATAGGTTTTGAGATGAGATTCTTCCACTTTGGTGGAACGGCATTTACTTTCGATGTTTCGCGAGATTTGTTTTAATTTGCGAGTTTGGGAATTATACCAAGGTGCTAGTTTCCTTTGCTTAATTATCTTATTTTTGAGGGGAGCAACGGAGTCTAAAGTCGTCCGTAGGCAGGTCGTAGCACCACAGAATACGGACCTGGAGCCCTGTAAATAACAACGAATATAATTGGCTGTAATGTTTTCCATTTTGGATGTTGAAGATTAAGAATAAGACTCTGAAACAAGTTATAATTTAGTTTAGGTTTAGGATTAATTAACAGGCTTGAATCAAAGATGGCTGCAACTCCCCTCCTCGGCCTGAGCCTCTAGGAATTTGAGTATTAATATGACTGGGAGGAGTCGCTTCATTTAGACTAACATATTCTTCATGGCCCAGCCAGGTTTCAGTAAGACAAAATAAATCAATTTTATTATCTGATATCAAATCGTTTACCAATACTGCTTTAGAAGACAGAGATCTAATATTTAATAGTCCACATCTAATTTTCCTATTTTGTTCTATCGTTGCAGTCGTTTTAATTCTAATTAGGTTGTTAAGTATAGCGCATCTTTTGTTTACCTTTGATTTAACCGATCTGAGCCGGGGGACAGACACCGTGCTTATTAGACTATGAGTGGGCGACTGCTCCAACGGAAGCACAGAGGGGCGCGTAGCACTGCACCTCTGATTACCAATATCAAACTTGGGTTGTCATGGTTTATGACCGATAATAGACTCAGTCAGATTTTTTGATATGAGAGCGGCTCCGTCCCAGGTGGGATGAATGTCTCTCCTAATCAGACCAGGCTTTCCCCAGAACGCCCTCCAGTTATTCACATAGCCCACATCATTAGCTGGGCACCACCCCGACAACCAGCGGTGGAAGGATGACGTACGGCTGTACATTTCATCACTGGTCAGGTTTGGCAGGGGTCCAGAGAACACTACAGAGTCCGACATTGTCTTTGTGCGATACACAAAGTGACTCAACATTAATTTTAGTGATCTCCGATTTACGAATTACTACCCCCTACGCGGAAGTATGATCTTACTGTATTTACGGTTCTTTTAGCCAGCAGCTTTAGATGGGATTCTATATCGCCCGCCCTCTAGCCCCGGGGACACATATGACCGCAGCCGCTGGGGCCGCCGGCTTCACATGTTGCAGTATAGAGCTCCCAATAACCAGAATTGGCTTCTCAGTGGGTGTATCACTGAGTAGGGAGAAACTGTTAGAGAGGCGAAGATGATCCGGTTTAGAGCGACCGTCATCATGTGCACTCCCTGGTTTAGATCTAACGCTACGCTTCCCTCGGATAGTCATCACTTGCCCGGCTGCTCAGGGCCTACCGGGGGACAGCTAGCAGAAGCTACAGAAGCTACAGTATGTTGGCCTGCTTCAGCTACGTGGCGCTGGCTAGCTACGGAAGCATATGATTCTGATTCCATGATGCGTAGCCGTGCCTCACACTCACTAAGCCTTGCCTCCAGAGCAGCGAATATAATACATTTATTACATGTATTGTTATCACTAAAGGAGGCAGATGAGTAGCTAAACATTTGACACACAGAGCAAGAGAGAGCAGGAGAGGGAGAGGAATTAGCCATTGCTAATGGCTAAGCTAAAGCGTTTTAACAACTGTAAGATCGCAAGGCAGTCGCTGTAAGGGAAGCGAAGTATAAGTGCTTGAGTAGAACAACTGTAATTCAAATGCAATCCAGGCAAATAGCTGCTAATTTAAACAATAAAGCAGAGTTGAGTAAGTTTTTGCTGGAGCAGCAAACTAGCGTTTGGAACCGAACACGGGAACTCCGGAAGTGACAATACACTTACCGTACAAGTCAGCACGTCAGCCTACATCATCAGTTTCTATCATCTAATGTGAAACAAGAGTCTATATCAGCTTCGCTACCAGGCTGGCTTGATGTCAAGCCCCGCTTTCCAGCAGGCAGCAGCGAAATGCTCCTCAACTCAGTGTACTTCCCAGCAGTCACCTCCCCCTGCTTTCCATAAAGTGCCTCTGCACCCCTTTCGTTTTAGACGCTCCCACCAGCCTTTGGGCCACGCCTCCTCATTTACATAGGCTTTTGACATCTGTCACATCCAAATGGAAAAGCCAAATGTTAAATCTAAATGGAAAAGGTGAATCTTCAAATGTCAAAGGGCAATTGCCAAATGTAAAATTCAAAAGATAAAATTTCAAATTGAAAATTATAAAGTGCAAAGGCTGAAATAAAATAATTTCATTTTTTCTATTTGAGATTTTAATTTAAGTATTTCCATTTAAGCTTTTCCATTTCACATTTTGAGTTTCATATTTGATTTTTCTCTTTTCTTATTTTCATTGCAATTTTCAATCAATAAAACATTTCAAAGATTTCAGTTTAAGCATTTATATTAAGCTTTGCATTTTAAATTTGACTTTTTACATTGCAAATCAAATTATCATTTTACATTTCAACTTTGCTTTTTCAGTTTCCTTTTTCTTTTTTAAATTCAAATATTTCCTAGTAGCATAGTAAAATAATATTTTTAATTTGATCTTGCTTCATTTTCTCTTTGGACTTTCAATTTGATTTATGAATAAATATACAGCGAAAGTATTCGGCCCCCTTGAACGTTTCGACCTTTTGCCACATTTCAGGCCTCAAACATAAAGATATAAAACTGTAATTTTTTGTGAAGAATCAACAACAAGTGGCCCAATTATGAAGTGGAACAAATTCATTGGCTATCAAACTTTTTAACAAATAAAACTGAAAAGTGGGCGGAAAATTATTCAGCCCCTTTACTTCAGTCAGCAAACTCTCCAGAATTCAGTGAGGACTCTGAATATCCAATGTTGACCTAAATGACTAATGATGATAAATAGAACCAGCTGTGTGTAATCAGTCCGATAAATCACCTGCCTTGATAGTCTCAGAGTCCGTAAAGCGCAGAGAGCATCATGAAGAACAAGGAACACACCAGGCAGGCCGAGATACTGTTGTGGAGAAGTTTAAAGCCGGATTGGATACAAAAGATTTCCCAAGCTTTAAACATCCCAAGGAGCACTGTGCAAGCAAATATTGAAATGGAAGGAGTATCAGACCACTACAAATCTACGAAGACCCGGCCGTCCCTCTAAACTCAGCTCATACAATGAGAAACTGATCAGAGATCAGCCAAGAGGCCCATGATCACTCTGGATAACTGCAGAGATCTACAGCTGAGGTGGGAGACTCTGTCCATAGGACAACAATCAGTCGATACTGCACAAATCTGGCCTTTATGGAAGAGTGGCAAGAAGAAAGCCATTTCTTAAAATATCCATAAAAGTGTGTTTAAAGTTTGCCAAAGCCACCTGGGAGACACACCAAACATGTGGAAGAAGGTGCTGTGGTCAGATGAAACCAAAATCGAACTTTTGGCAACAATGCAAAACGTTATGCGTAAAAGCAACACAGCTCATCACCCTGAACACACCATCCCCACTGTCAAACATGGTGGTGGCAGCATCATGGTTTGGGCCTGCTTTTCTTCAGCAGGGACAGGAAGATGGTTAAAATTGAGGGAAGATGGATGGAGCCAAATACAGGACCATTCTGAAGAAAACCTGATGGAGTCTGCAAAAGACCTGAGACTGGGACGGAGATTTGTCTTCCAACAAGACAATGATCCAAAACATAAAGCAAAATCTACAATGGAATGGTTCACAAAAAACATATCCAGGTGTTAGAATGGCCAAGTCAAAGTCCAGACCAAACCAATCGAGAATCTGTGGAAAGAACTGAAAACTGCTGTTACAAACGCTCTCCATCCAACCTCACTGAGCTCGAGCTGTTTTGCAAGGAGGAATGGGCAAAATGTCAGTCTCGATGTGCAAAACTGATAGAGACATACCCCCAAGTAACTTACAGCTGTAATCGCAAAAGGTGGCGCTACAAAGTATTAACTTAAGGGGCTGAATAATTTTGCACTTAATATTTCAGTTTTTATTTGTTTAAAAGGTTTGAAATATCCAATAAATTTCGTTCCACTTCATGATTGTGTCCCACTTGTTGTTGATTCTTCACAAAAAATTACAGTTTTATATCTTTATGTTTGAGGCCTGAAATGTGGCAAAAGGTCGAAAAGTTCAAGGGGGCCGAATACTTTCGCAAGGCACTGTATCCTCCATAGAAAGGATGCTGTACACCAAGTGTTGTTTGGGCTTAAACTTTACACATGCCACTCCCTGGCTCCCAGCAGCTGTTTGTATTCATTTTACAACACTTTATTAGCCTACAAAGTGACCAAGGCTATGCCATTGTATACCTTCATGCCGTATCTCCTGGCCATAATTCCACCAACATGTCTTCATACCTGGAACAACAAAAAAGGTGTGTTATCCTTCCAAACGACTTATATGACTGTTACAAAACATTATTCTGTATTCAGAGTATATTTTTTATCTGCTATCTATGGTTAAGATTTGTTGAAGTTTAGGCACCGAAAAACTCATTGGTTAGGGAGGTTAGCAATAGATCATGGTTAAAGAAACTGTGACAATGCCAACCATTGGTGGCTGTTAAAGTCTTAGTATGCTTCAAACTTACTAGTTTTTAGTGTTGATATCGGTTTCAAATAGTCACACTTAAAAACTGTCGTAGAAAGGGGAGGAATGGGAAAAGTCTTATGAATGGGGGATAATGGTGCACACTTGTGGACAGTCTCTCCTTGAAAGCATGGTATTGCACTCAGTTATAGGCACAAAATGTGACCAAAGTAATGTGAAGAATGGAAAAAAGAGAGCTTGAGAGAAGCTCAAACACCCACTTCCACACTTGTTATGATTTGAAAAGTGATCCAACTGAAATTGTTGGGTCAAGTCCTTCCATGATTGCGCCTTTGGAAAGGGGGTTTCAGATATTGTTACGAGCACTTCTTTTCAAGCATAATGACACCTTTAGTAGGAGATGGGAACTGATGTCAATGTCAGGCAATCTGTACTGTTAAGCATCCACTCTGACCTCCTCCTAAAAGGTTTTACAGTGCGACAACATCAAACGACATGCGCATTGTCTGCCTTTGTTTCCGAATGAGGAGAATCATATCCTCATGACCACAAGAGGTCGCTTGTCAGGAGAATGTTAAGATTGTCATTTAAGTGAACAAACTGCAGATGCTGTAGTATTTCTGGTGAGGACAGTGTCAATTCAACCCATACTCTCTTCCCCACAACTGTACTCAGTCCAGCCCTGACTCCCATCTCTCCTCTCACACTCCAGTTCCTTTTGCACTTAATTCAGTGGTAGGGTCTCACTCTGTTCTCTGGCTCTCTTCTGACTCCATCTAAGCTCTGACTTACTTCTCTTTAAAACATACTTTCTATCATGCATTCATACTCTATTTCAGGTTTACCTTTTCTCCTGAGACTGCAAATCAATTTGGTTATCAATAATTCTCTGCACCAGTGTCACTGAGTCACTTTCCACGTTTTGTCACACATGATCCTATTTCTAGAAAACTCTTCAGGGAACCGGATTGCAATCCATTTGTCATGTTGAACTTTGCCAGAGATCATCTCTTGGTTGTAATGAGATTGCATCTCCATGGACTATAAATTATTTCTGAGAGTTCTCAGCTCCCATGATATAAAAATGCCAGCCTAGCTCTTAAGGGAGCAACATTACAATCAGTTTTCTAATGCTGAAGTGAAAATATCAAGAACCTTCAATGTTGATTTGCCCAAAGGCCCCTGTGGTTCAGTTGAAGCTCATTATAATGTGTACAGATATTAAAAAACTATAAAACTATACTGAATCTAACACTGATGTCTGAACTGAGTTTCTTTCTCGCTTTTATCCCAAAATAAAAGCACTGGTCCTCCACAAACTCTTGTTTTACATAACAGCATGATAGAGAGGTGATTTATGTGTCATTTTGTATTCCCAAAGGACCAATTCAATAAAAGTAAGGAATACGAGGGTTGTCAGTTAAGTCTATAGTAGCACAGATGAAGTTATGACGACATTGCAAAATGATTGCAATGTTGTAAGTCCATGTGGGATGGCCACTTGTGCATGACAATACAGTTAAATAAATGGATAAGTACTCAAAGAAAGATTGGAAAATAATGGCCAAAGTGATCCATGTACAGAGAGACGCATAAGCTGATATGGTTTAATAATGGACAATGTGTATGACTTTAGGATTTATGCTAAATATTGTCACCTATGTAGCCATTATTTTACATTCATTTCTTATTCTAATTTACAGTAGTTATCCAAAGATGACTTAATAATTTTTTATCTGGAAATGCATTCTAGTGACTTGCCTTTAAATTATTTATGTGCATACAGAAGGACTGCCTTTATTTAGGTTATTTATGATTACTTTGGCCTAAAACACAATATATGATTGATACAAATGGATATTAACTGCATTTTTAATACATAAGACATACAATTCTTTCATAACTTCAAAATGAATGTAAATCAAAACAATGAACTGAAAGGCGCTAAAACAATGTATAGAGCTGAGGGGAACTGCAGAAAAGTTTTCTTTTGGTTTGTTGATGAGGAGCGACCCCTTTCACATTACACTTAGTCATTAGATCCATTGTCAGTACAAAAAAAGTGCAGCTTTAAGAAACACATTTATCTAAAATGTATGACTTGTATGTAGTGTGTATGTGTAGGCTATATACAGTACATAATATACAGTATATATAAGTATGCTGGTGAGTTGTACTGCTGTTCAACAAAATGTACCACATAGTTTAACTTTGTCTGTGAACACGTTTTATATTTGTTATTTTAAAGGCCCTTGTAGGGACGGACATTGGGAATTAGCTATAAATGCTGACAGAGCCGGATTAACCATTGGGGCAACTGGTCACTTGCCCAGGGGCACAGGACATCTAAGGGGCCCTGGACTCCGTCAAATAGGCTATTATGTTAGATAACATTATAAACGCAGTCTTCACTTTTCTAATTATATGAGGATTTTTGCAACCCGTTCCATCAAAATATTATGTTAAATCACATCAAAAACCGTGTCTGTAGCTTTCTGCATAGCGAGCGAGGAGAGAACGAGCTGTCACAGATGGTGGTAAAGTTAGTTTTATATCGGAAGGTCAAGCTGAATAATATATTTTTTTAATGTGTCGAATATCCAACGTCCAATATAAAACCAACTTTACCACGGTCTGTCACAGCGAGTCTACTGCGGTGCGGTGGCCCTGCATCCTGGCAAACACTGGAGCGACTGAGCTGCACCCCGAGCCTATGACAGTGAAGTCAGTATCCCCAGGTGAAGCTTAAACACACGTTTAATTTAAAATTTAATTTGTAATGAATGTAATGTATGGTAAAGGCGAATCAGCATCAACAACAGCGCGTCTATTACGTCAGCCAAAAGTCAAATCGCTCCCTCATGATTTGTAGAGCTCTCAGCCCTTTGATTAGTTTTGATATTAGTAAAGACAAGAACAGCATAATACAAAATATTACAAACTGGCATGTTTGAATTCATAACGTTTACAGAGGTTCGCCGTTTCGGTGGCGTTACGTTACAACACACCACACAGTGCTTGCTGAGACCGATCATTTGTATTCAAATTCTGAGTAGTGCACAGGAGGAAGAGAAGGAGGGAAATGAAGAAGGAGAAGGCAGTAAACTGGAGAGACCAGGCTGGTCAGAGCAGGAGACCACAGAAGGAGATGCAGAAATAAGTGAAAGAGAAGAGGGAAAGGAAGAATTGACTGTGAGGGAGGAAGAGGAGGCTGTAGATTCAGAGAGAGGGACAGAGTGAGGAAGAGGAGGCTGCAGATTCAGAGAGAGGAAGAGGAGGCTGTATATTCAGAGAGAGGGGAAAGAGTGAGGAAGAGGAGGCTGTAGATTCAGAGAGAGGGACAGAGGGAGGAAGAGGAGGCTGCAGATTCAGAGAGAGGAAGAGGAGGCTGTAGATTCAGAGAGAGGGACAGAGTGAGGAAGAGGAGGCTGCAGATTCAGAGAGAGAAGGGAAAGGCTGTATATTCAGAGAGGGGGAAAGAGGAGGAAGAGGAGGCTGTATATTCAGAGAGAAGGGACAGAGGGAGGAAGAGGAGGCTGCAGATTCAGAGACAAGAGGAAGAGGAGGCTGTAGATTCAGAGAGAGGGACAGAGGGAGGAAGAGGAGGCTGTAGAGTCCAAAAAGAGAGACAGAGGGAGGAAGAGGAGGCTGTAGATTCAGAGAGAGGGACAGAGGGAGGAAGAGGAGGCTGTATATTCAGAGAGAGGGACAGAGTGAGGAAGAGGAGGCTGTATATTCAGAGAGAGGGACAGAGTGAGGAAGAGGAGGCTGTAGATTCAGAGAGAGGGACAGAGTGAGGAAGAGGAGGCTGCAGATTCAGAGAGAGGAAGAGGAGGCTGTAGATTCAGAGAGAGGGACAGAGGGAGGAAGAGGAGGCTGCAGATTCAGAGTGAGGAAGAGGAGGCTGTAGATTCAGAGAGAGGGACAGAGGGAGGAAGAGGAGGCTGTAGATTCAGAGAGAGGGATAGAGGGAGGAAGAGGAGGCTGTAGATTCAGAGTGAGGAAGAGGAGGCTGTAGATTCAGAGAGAGGGACAGAGGCAGAGAGTGATCAGGAGGATGAAGATGACAGGGAGGAAGAGGCCAGTTGTAAGGCCCATTTGTTAAAATAAAATAATAAGAATATATAGTAGCGCATCAACATAAAATATATATTGATATAGTTGAATGTGAAACAATAAACCTGATGTTGACTTTGATCTACATGCTACAGTGTAGCCAATGGTTGACTATGGGGGGCCTTGATTCTTGTTGCCCAGGGCACATGGAATTGTTAATCCAGCCCTGAATGCTGAGATACGTTGCATTCAATAATAGTTATGCAACTCGCTACAGTATGTATACTATACATATTTGCCACTATCAAATAAACAATAACTAAATTGAATGAAATAAAAAGAAACTGTCCTTTTGTGTTGAAAGGAATATATAATTAGGTTTGACGTATACTTGGATTGGCTGAGTGTGTCTTCAGTGTACCATTTATTGTGTTTTGCAATAAAATAAAGCGGTTGCAGTGTGATCCTGTTACAGTTTTTTTACAATTGCTTACACACTAAAATTAAAACTTTCCCACAGTTAGCAAAACCTTACACTCAACGAGCAAAACACTAGCCTAGATTTGCACAACTGTAAGCACATTGTCAGCTTCACACTTTTTGCAAAACATCACACACAGTGTTTGCAAAACACTAAACACACTTGTATGCATTTGACACAGAAATTTATCATGATGTCATTTCCTTGCAATTTCAAAGCAAAGGCTTTCAAATGAACACACATATGAACCAATTGGTTACAGTAAGCACTATAAAATACAGCAGGTAAGTTCACGTGCCTTCAACCAAAATGGAAGGAGTCAGAAGAAGAAGACTGAGAGTGAGAGGGGGAATCCACATAGGAGGAGAAGGAGGTAGATGAAGAGGAAAAGGCCCAGCCAGAGGTAGAGGCAGAGGTGGAGGTAGAAGAAGAGGGAGAGGGAGAGAAAGACCTGAAGAATATGCTCAAAGAAGAAGAGGACCAAATTTCTCAAATGAAAGTTGCGCAACACTAGTGGACCATGTTGTGAACCACGGATTGACGCTGAGGGAGGCTGGACTAAGAGTTCAGCCTCCCTCCCTCATCTTAGCAGATATACAGTGGCATCATTGAGGACATGTCATGAGGACATTCAACAAGGAAACAGGTAAAAGAAAATCGGTCTACAGTTACAGTAATCAGCTCCTCATTGTATGCACCATATCAGCACTTTTGATACCCCTCCCTGTGACATTTGAGGATTGAGGGTCGAGAACGACAAGGAGGCCCATATTCACGCAAGGGTTTACGATCTCCAGCCCCAGGCTCAGGTACCCCTCATTCAGGCCATGGAGGACGCCTGTGACCAAGTCGACGCCGCAGCTTTGCAAGGATGGATTCGACATTCAAGACGGTTGTCTTGCCAATGAGGATATTGCCTGTGATGTTGATGAAATTCTCTGGCCAGATCCTGCTAGGCGAAGAGATAATGTCTAGTATTTTCTGTACTTTGTCAGATCATTTTTTTGTTTGTTGTTGGTTTTTTTGTAATTGTAACCTGTACTGGATACCGTATTTTATGTTTGTCTGTTGTTTGCTGAGCTAGCAGTGTTATGCACACTACTGTAGTAGCAAGAAAACTTGTGATTCTCCATGTTGACATGTTGACTGATTTGGGTATATGGAGAGAAATAAATTATATTTTCCTCTTTCTGCAGCATTGGTCTTGTGTAGTGTTTGGTGAACTTATTGTTAATTTCTCTGTGTACTTCATTTACAGTACTCTAATCACTGAGAAGTAGAATTGCTAAAAGTGTTTTAGGTTAGCAACAGCAGTGTGTATCTGGTTAAAACTTAATAAAGTCAAATGAAACGTGTGTTTCATATGGTAACAAAATATGTTTTTTATAAATTAGTGTATAGTTTTTGCAAGAGTGTTTCATTTTGCGAAGGTGCAAAGGTGTTCTGCTAATTGGGTGTGTGGTTGTGCTAATTGTGTGTAGTGTTTTGAAAAAGACTGTCCCTGTTTTCAAAATTGTGCTTAAGCAATTGAAAAAAACTGTAATGCTTTTAGCGAGATATTCTTCCTCCTCCTGGCCTACATTTAAAGAATACACTGGAGCTGTGGTTCTTTCTTATTGTATTTCATGGAAGCCAGGTCATTTCAAGCAGAATGGCTATGTTAATATAACTGCCTCACACCCCTTTAGGTGAACGTGTTTTGCCTGAAGCCCATCATCCCGGCCGAATTAGGCGAACTAGATCCCCTCTCCACCTGTCTGATAAATGGCTTGGGCCCAATTCCCTCGCTTTGCTTTTTAATGCTGTCGCCTGTCTTTGATGTCATCAGATAATTACTCTTTTTAGAACTCGGAAAGGGCCACTCAGCGCTCATGGGATGGAAGAGTATCCATGGTGACAATTTTTGTTATTCCACACTGCAAACAACTGTTTATTGTGCCCTGGAGGAGGAAAACGCTTTCGTGTGGAGATACTGCACATCTGGGGCCAGGGAGAAAGGGAGATGGAGAGACCGGGAGAGACACCGAAATAGAAAGGGAGAAATGGAAGAGATGAGACGCAGAAGATCACATTTGTGTGAGTGACAGAGAGAAAGAGAGACAGGCACTTAATGGATGGTAACTGCTCAGGGAGAGAAAGGAGAGCTTGGTGAGGGCTCAGTGAGGCTAGGAAAGAAAAAAAATCACTCAGGATTTTCTTTCCTGTGTTCACAAAGGATCTTTATGTGCAAAGCATTGATCGTAACCAGGCAGGAGGGATACTGATACCCATGCTGGATAAATGGATAGATGCCAGGATGATACCTGTAGATGACAGATTGTAATAACGTATCTCAAAATAAACATATGATGTATTACAGCCATTTTTCTTGTGTACTTCTACCAAATGCTTTAGCTACCCTTTTCCTCACATATTATTATTGATGAATACACACACCCACAATGTATGATTTCAGCTCAGCCATTTGTATGGCTATCATTCTGCTGTATCCCACGGTCCCATCAGTCTCCCTCTCTTTTCCTGTATTAGATTTGATGACTAAGCTATACGTCAAAGCACTTTTAATTACAATCCTCTTCACACTCCAGTGCAACAACGAAATTAGCCATCTCACATTTTTACCACTGAATACTGCCAAATGCAATTATGGCAGAAATGCATGGCTTCCAGGTATGTGATTGACCTGCTACCGTATAAACTTCATTGTAACTCTACAAGGTAATGAGAGTCATTTTATTAATGTATGTGATTAATTTAGGAAGCACATAGTCTCAGTTTGCCAGACCTTTCTCCACAGCGCTGCGGAGGAGGGTCTGGCTAGTCCACACAGCATTCCTGGATGGGAGAAAAACGTGCTCTGGTTTATTGGCATTTCTTTAAACCAATCACAATCGTCATGGGTGGTGCTAAGCACCGAGCAGAGCCACAGTGCCGCTGCAAAATAGCCTCGGGAAGGAAAGTTCAAAAGTTGTTTTAGTTTTGCAACAGAAAACTCAGATTGGACATATAGTCTAGCTAGCTGTCTGGATTTATCCTGCAGAGATCTTAGGAGCAGTTAACCATAGTCCTCATAAATTGACCAGAGTTTAAAATTTCAACATCAAGAAAGCGTAAGGTAACGGACAGCTGGTCGAAAAGAGTGAAGTCCGGCAGAATTTCCGGCGGCAAAGGAGCAATCCCGGAAGTGGAACGTTGTGGATATAGACTAGGAAGCACATAGCTCCCAGTAAAACAAGTGACAGAGCTAGGGACTATTAGATGGCCTTTAGTATCATGTATTTTGGGAAACTTTTACTTTTTTCTGATTTTACATCTATATTGCAAACCCAATTTAGCTCCATACAACAGTTATTTTAAAGACAGAAAGAATAACTGATCAACTGAGAATTTTGACTGTAGTTCACAGCAGGTTTAAAATTATAGGTCGATGTGATGGATTTGTTTAAAGAAAATAAGACCTTCACAGAACAACACATTTTGAAAAAGGGGATGGATTACATATTTCCTGTAAACAAGTTTGAAGCCGTATCGTGTGAAATTGCTCCCTGTCTACAAAAAACTGCCCACTTCATGTTTCTTGTTGTGTATGCGGAACCATTACCAGCAGCACTTATTTCAGTGGATCCTCAAAGATATCCCTGGGGTCTGGAGCAGCAATCACTTTCCAGCACTGCATCTTAATGACAGAGGAGAGGAGAGATTGTGGCTCTCTAAAGAGTTGGGAAGAGGATTGTGCTGAAATAGAGTGCAGTGGATAGGAGACAAAGTTAGAAGAAGGATGGAGAAGAGAAGAAAGGATATCTCGATTTTGGATCTTCACCCTCCAGCAGACTCAGCCTTACCTTTTGTCTCTCTGCCTCTTTGTTTTCCTGAGATTTCTTTCTTTATTTCCCAATTAAAGGTTGATTTTTGAGACTGTCCTTAGAAAAAAAAAAAAAAACTGATGTCAGGTGACATTGTTATAGAGCAGATGGACAAGGTCGGGGTAGATTGGCAGGTCAACAGACATGGTGCTTTGACATGAGAGATGGCTGGTTGATTTTTGTTTCCTTTTAAGAGTCAAAGTTGTTGATTTTTTAAAGCATGACAACGATCAACGATCATTCCCTGACCTCAACCACAACCATTACTGTAAACACGATGACAAAGCTCCCCAAACCTCAAGGAAGTATAGTGATTTTAACCCAAGCCAAGATGCTTTTCTAGACTTAACTAAGTACTTATTTTACAATGTTGTCAGATCATAAAACCGATTTATTTTTAACAGTGAATTGTTATGGTTTATGGAGGCACAGACAAATTATGTTTTCCTGATGATAAGGATGCCAGATTATAAAATGCTTGTATAAGTCATTATCGACAGCAGTTACAAGCTATGGATTTTGTTGTTCAATTTGGAGGATTTTTATATATATTTTTGTAGTTTTCCTGGTGGTCAGGGAAAGAGGGTGTTGTATGTTGTATGTATTGTAAAGCCCTTTGGGGCAAATTTTTCATTTTCGGCTTTAAGTTTAAATAAAACTAACCGAGGAGACAGGAAGAGAGGAGGAAAATAGGATAGAATTACTGAAAGGGTGAACATTTGAAAAGTTCTATGAAATGAAAGAGTACAAGAGGGAGAAAGAGTGTAAGTGAAAAAATAATGATAGGAGGGTGCTGCTCCAGCACCCTCCTATTATTTTTTTTACAGAAGGAAAGGCAGGAGGGAAAAAAGAAGAGAGAACCAGAATAAAGTCTACAGTGGTATGTGTGCGCATGTGTGTTTTTTCCCCCAAGAATGCATATGTCTGCTTGCATAAGTAAGAAGTAAGAAAGCCTGAGAGCATTTTAAGAGCCAAACCTCTCTGGTTTCCAATTTACAGAAGTCTTGCTCTCCCCCAGGAGTTTCACACAGTGAATTCTTGTCATTTTGTGACACTGAGTTTTGCAATCAGTGCACTGTATTGTTCACACATCTCTGATAATTCCGGTCTGGTCCTGGTGGAAGAGCAGGAGATTCCTCTGGGGTTTTGAGGCTCAACTTTATTGATACTTGGTGAGAAGAGAAATGTTCTGGTTTAGCAGGAGAAGAAATAATCTGAGATGTATTATTTCACTGTCTGCAGCCCCTATCCATTTTCTTATAATTTGTCACTGCCACTCAGCTGATGTGTTCCAATTTTTCTTAAACATTTGCACTTTTGAAACATGACAATATATAAGGCTGCTTTACATCAAAGAAAACCCATCAAAGAAGATGTGTGGTGTGCAAAATCATATTCAGGATAGATTATCAGTCAGGAAGCCTGTCTGCATAATTCATATTTTGTCAAACAGCATATTTTATCCACTGTATACTTTCTCCTTTTCTGTAGTTCCCCTCATGTGTCATTCTGGGGAAAGGAGACCTTTGCGTGAAGCATATTATTAAACTCTGTGTCAGGAATGAAAATTCATCCTGCTGAGGTGAACATTAGTGACAATAATTTTTGTCACACGAATAAAGAAATAAAAATCAAATGGAAACATGCTGCATTTATAACTCTCAGCATCTCATTACAATCATTTATTTACATGCCACATTATGTAGAATGTGTGGCTCAAATGCATTTACTGTATACTTATTCAAATGTGGCCTTGTCAGCTTAATGTCACAGGATTATCAATTTATTCAAGGAACTATGAATGACCCTCTTCATCCCCACTGTATTTAACCCAAATAGTTCAACCACATGTCATATGCATATTTCTGCATTACATGGAATCACTTTTAATCTCAGTGGCCAGTCTCTATGGAGTATTAAAGCATAATGAGCAGGCACATATAAAAGCAGGGCAGTTTTCTCCACTTCATATTGCACATTTCACACGCAGTGGCAATTCAAAGTGCTTCGTAAATTGCATAAAAGAACTGAAATATGATCATTAAAAGTAACAACAAAAACAAACTTTTAACATGAGATTGATGAGCAGTTGTAAAACCAAAGTAGAGCCGAAAATAAAATAGTCCAGGCAGGCTAATAAACATTTGGTGTTCTAACAGTCTGCATACAACAAAGCTGAGTTCTGCATTCTCATTGCAACACTGCACCCACCACCTCTTCAGTCTCCTGTTTTTTTTTTTACCTCAAGAACCTCAAGAAAAGTTTTTTTTAAAAATCAGTAGAATGTGTGAGTCCAAACTCTGCTGCAGTGTAAAATAGGTTCTATTGTAGGTTCCTTGTCACAACAGTAGCAGCAAAATCATGTTTTAGGATTTTCCACAGTTTAAACGTAGTGGTCTTGCCAAAAGCATTTTGTTGATTTTTTGTTCAAACTTTAACCAGCTATGATGCTTTTGTCATTTCTCATTATATGTGGTCGTGCCCCTTTTTGCCACGCTTCTTTCTCCCCCTCCTCATGGTAATTGACAGCTTAAGTCGAGTCTGCTTCTTCTTCTTATTTACTGTGTTTTTTCCCCCTCTGAGACCTTTTTGCATCAAGAATATGCAATTAAAAAAAAAGTTTTTTTCCAACGGGAAACAAGTTCACAGGACCTTTTGCACCGGTACGTGTGAGTGAGTGGTAGAGTGGTAGAACACAACACCCTGGAGATAAAAGAAGACAAGCTGTCAGCATGAAATGTAAATCATAACTGAAATTCTAATACGATCAGTGTATTTGTGTCTGAATGCATCACTTATGCATAAATACACACAAACACACATGCACAAACTGCTCAGCAGCACATCTGTGAATATCCTCGGAAAAGGAGGATTGGAGAATATTTTGGTGCAGTTTAAGAGTAGGGATCACTATAATGGTATACAGAAATTGCACTGACTCTGCAAACTTTGATAGTACATTTCTCCTGGGTCTACATAATTAATGGGAGCTGAGGCAGCCATACATTATCAATATACTGTATGTACAGTATCCATTCCCATTTTGTATAGTGTTCCCTCACTTTTCTTTTTTTGAGGGTACTTTTCTCTGCTTCTCATCCATATGTGCTCATTTTCACATATTTTATAATTCAATGACGACTGAATTTTACCTTTTAAACAACAAAATATTTTCATCCCTACACTAAATCTACCAAAGCTCTGAAAGACAAGGCATTTCAGGCATAGTCGGCCAAAAAAAGCCACTTCATGTTGGCACAAGTTTAAAAGCTTTTTAGTAGCTCATTAGGTGAGCAGCATTGCAACATATGCCTATCACCTTACAACCACTGCAATACATTTCTTTCTTATTGTACAATGATGCAATTTTGAGTTTCTCAAAGTGTAATGGTGTGTAAATTGTTTTGTGCTTTCCAACATTACACTATTATAGTGGCGTGCTATATGTTGGAGGATTAATGTAAACTTTCAAGTGACTGGAATATTTAATGTTCGATAATTGAATTGAATTGATATCTTGCACAAAAAGACAGACTGTCTGGTAGATAAAGAACAGAAAAACGTAAACTGATGCAGTGGAATACAGTTACAATCCACATTTCTTTTTGTGTATTTATTTTTATTGTTTTCTCAATCCACATTTCTTATCACAGCTAGGTTATCTTTAAGGAAATCGTCATTGCATGCTCTGTTTTGATGATACAAAACATTATTTAGACCTTTTTATTTTGAAATAAATAATTAAATTCAGTGATGAACATATACAATATTGTGATTTACTAATAAACATGATGCATTACCTTATTGGATACAGCTGTTTTGCATGCTACTATATGTGAAATCTTGAACCCAATTTCAGGAATATAGCATGTTGTGTTTAGAGTTTTGCATATTGAAACTGCTAAATTAAAACAAAGCAGTGGTAAAGTATACTTATAATACTAATAGTGAGTAATATTGGTGTTGAAATGATTAAATTTGATCAAATGGTTTGGAGCCAGCGGATACTCCTGAACCAAATAGCTATGCCTCTCTTCATGACTTTTCTCTTTTTTTTTTGTCTATCTCTCTCCAAAACATTTAAAGGGTCTCTCAATATTTCAGACG
Organism: Perca fluviatilis; assembly: GCF_010015445.1. Lineage (NCBI taxonomy): Eukaryota > Metazoa > Chordata > Actinopteri > Perciformes > Percidae > Perca > Perca fluviatilis. Next base: position 23,970,902 of record NC_053117.1, read on the forward strand.
AGAGGTCATCTGACAGGCTCTGCTGCTCAGAAAAACGGAACAAGAGCGAAAGGTCAAGGATTTCTGCCAGCCAGACAGCAAGTGGGTGCTGCTCTTCTCTGACCTGTTTTTTTTCTGTTGCTCTTAAGTGGAAAGTCTATGAGACTAGATTGTGGAGAGAGGAGAGGAGAGTTGCTTGGGGAACAGAGAGAAGTAAAAAGGTGAAAATTGAAGAGCATGGGAGGTGCAAAAAAGAGAGATAAGGACAAAGGGGAGGGAGACAAAGTGCAAAGACGAGAAAAGGGGCTAGGAGTTGTGAGGATGATTTATATGTCCACTCTTTGGCTCTCATCTCTGCCAATTATTATACTAGACAGCAACTTCGCATTGCAGAGAAAGACACAGGGAATCATTTTGCTTTTAAATCATTTTAATCAACAGCAGCCCATTGGTTTGGAACCAGGGGGGTGGAATTTGTTAATTCTACTGAGTACATATTGATCTTTTTTCCAGGATTTCCTCCTAGGAAGACACCTGAATACAGACTCAAAACATGCTGTAGGGATTTCTTATCCTACTGAGGAACCACTTAGGGTTAATCACATCACATCTTCATGAATGGCACAGTTACTTATATAAGGATCTTCCATATGTCCCTAATATGACGTTGTGGTGTGAGCGTTCAATTACATGTGTTTCTGTTTGCATAGACTATCATGCATGACTACCTACAGAGCTCTGTGCATGCACTCTCATATACTGTACTATGACTTGCTGTTAAATGCCATGGTAAGAGGATCTTAAGATAAGACCCCTGGCTGCTGTTAGCACTGCATGTATCTAAATGGCCTCCTTTAGAGGCTCAATTTGCGAATGATGAAGTGTCAGCGAGCTCTAATACTTAGATACGTGGAGCTGCAACTGGGCTGTGACAGAGACTAATAGATAGACTTTACAAAGGGGACTGCTGCTGCTCTCCACTAACACATATACACAAATAAATCACACACACACACTAAAAATACAAATGAGAGCATGCTACACTACATACTGTAAGCACACAGCTTGTTTACTAGGTCTGACAATCTCATATAGGCATATTTACACCCTCAGGGTGCCTGCCTGCTCATTTCCAGAGACGACACATTCAGATACAATTTACACTTGAGGAAAAATATACAGCATGTGCTGCTGTACATAGGAACATGTAACTGTACTGTATGTATTCCATCCCTGAAAGAGTATTGCCTATATGTGCACACAGCAGCAGTTTCCCCAAGGCCTTCAGCTTAAATTTGAGCCAGGACTTTGGTTATCCTTACACATACTGAAGATTTGCACAAGCCTGAATGTTTGGCTAAAGCCTGACGCCAAAGACAATATTTTAATATCAAAACTAGCTCTCTTTCTGTCTCTCTCTTTTTTCCACACGTGGCCCCACCATGTGCCCTGTTCACCGTCTTCCTGCTTTAATATATGGGCATATGCATCACAAAGCATTAAATAAGTGAAGCAATTGTACTAGCTAAGACAAACAGCGATAATGGTAAATGTAGCGCTCACCAAACAGGCAACCATTTCACGCAAATCTTTAAACCTCTCCCCACTGATAAAGTACACCCTAAAACAATGTTTACAATAAACCAGTGAGCAATTGCTTAATGAATCAAGAAAGGGGAAGGGTTTATCTTAGATTTGACCAGTCGTCTTATTTTGATATGAATATTATGGCCCTTTTTTTAAGATTCTGAATTGTTGTTCACCATTGCGTTGCTGCTTTTGCAAATGGCTAATAAAGTGAATCTGAATCTGAATTTGACAGTGAAGAAGTGCAGATGATCAAATATTTCTAATATGAGCCTCTTTGCCTGTTTCATCTAGACTTCTTTACTTTATTCATGTATTTAGGGGGGAGAATATACAATACACATTAACATCAATATGATGTACAGTAAATGTGTCAGATTTAGCAGAAGGCTGATTTTCATGGGCAGTCCCTGGGCAGGTTGATTCTACACATTAAAAGAAAAAAACACACACACACACACACACACAAAGAAGACTAAGGTGTAGTCTAAGTATCTCACTGTCTACGCTCTGTAAGATGCTCCACCATCACTCTGTAGTGACAAAAACAGGTATAGGTTTTTGCAAACGAGACACGATAAGGTGGGAACAGGACTGTCAATTTGGCTTAGGAGAATATCAGTTTGTTTCTGTCTGTGCATAATTGTGTGTGTGTGTGTGTGTGTGTTCATAACTGCCCAATTAATGTGCACATCTTCTACCAGTTTCAGTATCTTGTTGGCAATTAAGACAACATGACTGAAAGCAAAGACGTCTCAGAGGATACAAAACAGCAAGCACTGAGATGATGTTGTTATTAAAGATGTGTGAGGCAGCAATAAAGCCATCGTTACTGAGGGCACAGACACTTCTAAATTAAAAAAAAAAAAAAAATACTGCCACAAAACATACAAAACTAATGTTGTGTTTTTTTTTTTTTAAAAAAAAAAAAAAAAAAAAAAAAAAAAAAAAAAAAAAAAAAAAAAAAAAAAAAAAAAAAAAAAAAAAATAAAATAAAAAATAAAAAAAACAAAAAAATTACAGAACACATGGTGAGATACTGTGAAAATGCATTGCAAGAGTTGACAGGAAATGAAACGAAACCAGCAGGTGCTTTTTTTTCTTCTTTTTTTTGTTTCAAGTTCATTTTAAGGCAATAGATCTTCCTCTTGGCAACTGATTTTGTTTGCTGACAGATACTTGAAATGATGCAATAAACCAAGTGATGTTTCTTCTCCAAAATCTCTGTCTCTCACTTTGTCTCTCTATCTATCGCTCTGAGCTCTGTCTTCTAGCGCCATCAACAAGGTGCCAGAGGCAGTAAGGTAAAATTTAAACCTGTGCTGCTTTTTTAAAACCACCACTACAGCCTTAAGAGAAACACACACACACACACACACACACACACACACACACACACACACACACACACACACAAATACACTCATGAGATGGGGTCTGTGACAGGTTTTACACTGTGATCGTGGTTTTACAACAAAAAAAGCGAACTATTGCTCTTTTATTGTAAGTGTGTAAAGTTTTACTGCAGATAGTTTGGGACAAATGAGGAAACCAGAGGAGACAAGCTGGCGATATCTTCCTCTTGTGGCTCTATGAAAAGTTTGATTTCTCTAATGAAATACAGTCAGTTGCTCTTATAGCTTAATGTGGACTGTGATGATTCATCATTCTGCTTTTTTGTTGGACCCTTTGATTATTATTATTATGCATGGTTGTTCCATTCTGTTTCCTTTTGTGAAGTTATATTATTTGAGTAAAGATGTTAGCAGCAATTTTCTATATTAAATATAATACAGTATATTTTTCATTTTCCCGAATAATTGCTTTAATAATTCAGTAAATCGTGATACAAATTCGGTTAGCACAATCTGACCACTATGGCGACAGAGTGTAGAGGGTAGATGACAAGTGCCTTCGAAATGTAGCCCAACCTGGTTTTATGGAAGTGAATAATAAACCCTTCAACTGTCTTTCAAAATACAAAGACAATGTCAATTTGTCTAATGTGTGTGTTGATAGAGATTTTTAAACTTATTGTTTCATCAAGATACTTTATAAACAGTTAAGTAATTTAATCAAGTGGTTTCCTCCTCCAAACGCTCAAAGTTCTTGTAAACACATTAATATAATTTATTTTGACTTTTTACTAATATTTATTGTTTTGTAAATGTTTGGATAATTTTACAATTTTTGGCCTTGAACACTTATCTAAATATAACCATCTGAGAAGTTGTGAACGTCTCTTTGGTGGAGATGCTGACAGCTCAGACATCTGAAATGTGACAGAGGAACCACAATCAGACACAGCTTTTTGTAAACCAAACATGGTGTGGATCGCTGGTTTAATCTTTAAGAATGCATTGTATTTTATAAGCTTATATGTAAAAATAAGAAATATAACTGTTGTGTAAATGTTGTGGAGAAAAAGTACAATATTTCCATCTGAAATTGATAAAATTGAAATACCTCCAAAGTGTGGTACATAAGAAAATGTACTCAACTTTTCACAACTGCTAGGTCCAGACAACCATATTAGTAATTTCTAAATTTAATTTCTAGGAGGCAGGGTTGACAATTTAGTGGTGAGCAGTAAACCAATGTTTTTTTTTAAATAGTCATCCGCCAACTAACTCACATTTTCTACGAAAGAGGAACTTTAAATGCTTGAGGAATCTTAAAGTGTCTTCTTCTTCCTCTGGATGGAGAGATTGAGCTTCTCCCTTCTGGACAGAAATTCCAGCTCTAACAAGGTGGGAAATCCTTTTTCTTTCATGCCATTAAACTGTTGTGTTGAATGCTCAGGATGAGTCAGCTGATGGTGAGTCTCCCATGTAAAATTCGTGGAGTAATGATGATGATGTTCAAACCACTGTTGATGGGTTGGATGATGATGGATAGATGTTTTATGTATCTTATGTTTCAGTCAGTATCAGTTGTCTGTTTGACCTGGCTACAACACAAATTTCCCCTTAAAGACAATTAAGTTAAAATTAAAGGTGGCGTGTCAACTGACATTTTAGCCTTGTAAATAATGACAAAGATTTTAATTTCCCTCTACCCCTCTTAACACACACAACACACACACACACACACACACACACACACACACACACACACACACACACACACACACACACACACACACACACACACACACACACACACAAGCAACTGAAAAGTATTCACTGCCTCCAGGCAAACAGAGAGGCGCTTGTTTTGTTTGAAGTGGCCTTTGTTCACACAGTCAGAGTGTGTGTCACCTAATTAATGTTTGGTACACTACCTCATCCATTCTGTGTCTACCCACATATTTTATCCCATCAAGGTTTTAGCTAAATGGCACTTTTTATAAAGCGCTGATTGATCCTCTGGGAAAAGAGGTCGGGAAAAAAAGGAGGATAAACGAAGCAGCTCAAATGTTTGTCTCTTGTTGAATGAGATGCAGAAGAGTTCTTTAAACATTTCAAAATCTGAGGTGAAGTGTTTCTCTGTGATACTTATAACAATGGGCACTGAAGCACAACTCTTCATCCCACTTATGCTTTTAGATTGTTTGTGAAAGTGGGAAGCGCAGAAAGCACTGGAGCATTGTTTACTCTTACCTTTATTGTTTTTGCTGTTGTCCTTGAACAAGTGATGCCTGCCCTCCATCAAGGTGATGAGGTGTGGTGAGAGAGAGAGAGAGAGAGAGAGAGAGATTTTTGTTTTCCCTGCATATTGCTTAATAACTTTTGTTTCATATTTGTGTTTGTTGCCATACAAATAGATGTTTATAATTAATATAAATCATCCTAATATTGTGTTAATGTTTATATTACTGTTTATTGTGTTTTTCCAAATATTTGGACAAATTCTATGTTGAAGCTTTGGCAACATTGTTACTGAAACTTTCATGCCAATAAAGCCCCATTGAATTGAATTGAGAGAGAGAGAGAGAGAGAGAGAGAGAGAGAGAGAGAGAGAATCTTTACAACAATTTGTTTCTAAACGAGGTAAACTGACCTTTGTAATAAAAAATAACCGCTGTATCTGAAAACACCCAAATCCTCATCGCGCCACACCAAAAGGTGTTTTCTGGTGCTTTTCTCTTCCTGTTCTCTCTGTTCTCTCTCTCTCTCTCTTCTCTCCGTCCAAGCCTGAGAGAGAGAGAGCCTTCGGCGTGTGATGGGCTGTGGGCTGTGAGATCCTCTGACAGATCAAAAAGGCTCTAAAGTAGGAGGGGGCGAAGCAGAAACATGTGCTGAGTGTTCAGTCATTTCTCTCTTTCTCTCACTTTCTTCTTGCTTTTGCCTCTCTCCTCTTCCCATTGTCTTTGAAACCTTTTTTTCCATCTCTGTCTTTCTTGCTCTCTGTGTTGCTTTCTGCTCCTCCCATCTTCTCCACCTCTTTACCTAAATATGATTTTCCTTCTTTTTGTATTTCATAGGATTATTTTTTTATTTTTTAAGTACTTACTTACAGAAAAAGGAATTGTTTTAGATTGATTGGTTGTAGACTCATACATTACTTACATTGAACAAATGACAATGATGTAACATATATAAGTCCTTTATGTCCTTTAATGGAACACAAATTCAGTTCAAAACTTGCATTAGGCCAAATGCCAAAAAACATGCCATAATATTTGGTATCAAATACAGCCTTAAGTAACAGTTTATGTGTTAGAACTTCCCTTAACATAGTTGAAATATTTACACTTATTTGTTATACAAAATGTATTGTGGTGCTGATGATCCACATTACTAGCAAAAAAGTGTTTTTATCGTCAATGAAAGAAATTCTTATCGTTATGCAACAAATATTTTTAGAATGTGATCATTGTTTATGAAAATATCAGCAAAGCAGTCCTTCCTTTGAATGCAGCCTACATTTGTTGGTTTATTTAGAGATTTTGAAGCACTTTGTTATGACAGGCTTATGTTAGTCAACTGATCTTAGATGACAGCCCATTTTAATTAACTATTTTTAATCATTTTGAAATTAACATCAGACATGCATGTACATTCACTTTAATTATTGTTATGATCCATATCAACTATGCATTAACACCTTGCCAGTCTACAGTACATGCCAACTTATACTGTACCTCTGTCTAAAGTGATCAATGAAGAACATCCATTTTCAAAGTTGTAGGATCAGAACACCTTATCACTGGATCCTTTGATTAGTTCAAAACCTTTTTACTGTCCCACCTCAAAACTAACTCATGCAAGTTTAATAACAAAAATAGTAAGAGCATTAATTAAGTAATTAGGATTAGCAGATTACTTCTTTTATTGTCTGTTCGTTATGCAATCTCTGTGGTATCACATTGTCAGGTGGCCACTGCTGTTTGATATTGATCGGTAGAAAGAATTACAATTATGTACCCAAACTAAATGTCAATTTAAAATTGACAGGGTTGCTTTTGGAATAACACGTGTTATTTCCTTTGTGACTTTTCAATACAAAATCTATAAATATTTAATGTCCTGTGTGTTGTTAGAGGAAAAAGTTGACACCGCTTTTAGTGTTGAAAAATGTGTTATAACAGGAACTCTGCATTTGCAATTGACCGTTCTTTAACTGGCTGTTCATTCTTACTAAAATGCTCCTATAGGACCAATAACAACCTACTGCAGAATCACATACAATTTCCCCACAGTTTTAGGCCAGAGGGCAGTGTTACACATGTAATAAATAATCACCCTGTTTGTGCTGCATTTTTATATAATCCTCTCTTCTCCTCTCCTATTGGGTCGAAGGAGATGCGCCTGCGTCATCACACTGCTCCCACCTACCTACATTACGTTTAAGAATCCTAGAGGGAGTGGGATTACTAATGCAAGTTCTGCAATCTAAAGCTTTATATTACGGCATAGTTAAAAGGAGGTCAGCTGCTTTGTAATCCCATGAATTAGGACCAAAATGCAATGATTTTAATGGTCTTAGATACAGTGTGACTCACAATTAAAAAATATACTCTACAATGCATAGCGGCTCACACCTCATTCTCTATGGGCTTCTCTGAGACCGTCATAAACCCAGAACTTGACCTACAGGTCACAGGTATGACAATAATTTTTCTTAAAGCCTTTTGAGCGCATTAATGTCACACTGATGCACTGCAGAGCAAAAATGATCAGATGGAGAAAGGAAATTAGTGTCGTGAGAGATAGAGGCTTTTAATGAAGTCCTCCTTCCAGCTCAGTTTTCTCCTGACACAATTATCTGTTACACATTGTGCATTTAGGTTAAGTTTTTTTTAACTAAAATCAGCTGGTTGTGGTTATGGATGCCTAATCTAGTTTAGTATCAACATTTGGTAAGAAAATGATGTACTTTTTAATGTCAATATGAGTGCATATTGGGGCTGCCACTAACGGTTATCTTCAATATCGATTAAGCTACTGTTTTTTGTCGACTAAGTATTTTATAATAAAAAACAAAAGAAAAAATAAATATCTGTTTTTACCTGATCAACAGTCCCAAAACCAAAGATATTTTGTTTACTATGATGAAAATTACAAATGACTATGTGACAGAGAAAATCATCAAATCCTCACTTTTGAGAAGCTGGAACAATATGTTTAATTGATTATCAAGAGTTGCAGAATAACTTTTCTGTCAAATGACTATGAATTGATTGACTCAACATTTCAACTCTAGTGCAGTGTTACTGTGCTCCTGAGACCTCAGCATCACTGCTGTACTGTGTTTTCTGTAGCATACATGCATGGGTGTCTAAATTGCCATAATGTACATTACTTTCTGGTCCATGCTCACCCAACCTGCCCACCACCTTGTCTGAACCATGATGCCTTGGGCTTGATGCGTTGCCAAGACAACAAGCCAAATAGCCACCCATCTTGTGAAGCGTGTAGGACTCATTGGGACTTCTTCCTGAAAGTTGTTTTCCTCCTTCCTCTTTAAACGTCTGACAGTCTTTATCTTTGTATCTACTGTGTGGATAAGTGGATTTGTGTCTGGGATTTGCTTGATTGAAGAGAGCAGTTATAGCAGTGAGGTTTCCTGTTATGTCGTCTATTTCTCTGAGCAACCCTCTACATTATGTGGTGTTATACTGTAAGTGTATGTACTAAATTTAGCACTGCTTTTCTTTATGCTAATGATGTAATGTAATGTGTCTTCTTAAACACTCAATGCACTGGATAGGAAATGGTACTGTATAGTCTAATATAGAAGAAAATGTTTTAATGCTCCCCCTCGATTTTTCTCTTGAGAAATCTTTCTTTCTCAGTCTGTTGTTTCTGTATTACACACACACACACACACACACACACACACACACACACACACACACACACACACACACACACACACACACACACGCACAATCTGAAATAGAGAGATGGGATTGGGGTAGCTCTCGAATAAGAAGAGAGAGAGGGGGAGACTGAGAACATATACCAGCCTCCTTTTAAAAAAAAAAAAAAAAAAAAAACGAGATGGACTTAATGAATAGCCGGTGTTTTTTTTAGATACCCATGTGCTGTAAGTAAGTAAACACACCATGCACTGATAACCTGATAACCATCATCACCAGTGTTGCCTGTCAAAGCAAATTGATAAGTGCTCAGTGCTTTGTTTGCTCAACAACAGTCAATGATTCATTTGTTACATACGAAGATGTATGATGAGACAGATCCCAAGTGAAACTGTGATTTTTCACAATAGCCCTGATCTCTGCTTGTTTCATTACTTGTTTATTTTCTAAACATAAATTGACTCATATTTCTTAACAATAATCTTTGATTGCTTTTATTGTTTCAGTGCTACAAACCTCTTGACGTAGGACGGAAACCCCGCGTCTCATGATAAAATGTATGGAATCAGCATATGACACGTGTTGCATGGCAATACAACAATTGCTGCCGTCGCATATAGGATATATACTGTAGCTACAACACTGACTAAACATGAGCTTGTACATTAAAAGCGAAAGTTCCTGTCTCATTTCATCGGCCAGTGACCCCGCGGGTTTTCTTTCTACACGGGTCTCGAACACACACCGAAAAGAGACTGTCCCTGAATGAAAGTCTGTATTATTTCCCCCATACAGTCAATGAACATTTCCTGCTGTCAGTTAATTTACTCCACATTTAAGTAGACAAATGTTTTCAACTGTGTGGTTACGGTCTGTGGAATTTGCATCTTATGATCTTCTTGAAAGCACTTTGGAAGTCTTTGTTGAAGTAGGCATATATGATGGGGTTGAGGAGAGAGTTGGAGTAGCCCAGCCAGTTTATGACTGCGCCCAGCCAGTCAGGCATGTAGCAGCTCTCTGCACAGAAAGGCAGTACAAGCGCGACGATGAAAAAGGGCAGCCAGCAGAAGATGAAAGTTCCCATGATGATCCCCAGTGTTTTCACCGTTTTACGTTCCCTGGCCAGCGCGATCTTTCTCTTCGCCCCAGAGGTCTTTTCATTCATGTTTTCAAAGCCCTGCGAGGAGGACTGAGGGGTGTTGGGCAACGGCAGGTGCGTCTTTGAGTTGCTGATAACTTCTATGATCTCAAGTGACTCACCCTCCTCTCCGTGCTTCACCGCGCCGTTTACGCACGGAGAGCTGTGTTTGGACTCGTCGCTGCGCTTCCAGCCTTTGCCCTCGGCCTCCCCGTTGGTTTTCTTATGGAAGATGGCCGGAGACACAGTCAAGCACTTTTCTGACACTTTTGCTTTCTCGGTTTTCTTGACTGTTTTTCGAATCCGAAACCGTGCAGCCTTGAATATTCGCCCGTACAGGACCAACATGAGGATGAGAGGGATGTAAAAAGCCCCAAAGGTGGAGTAGATGGTGTAGCCCGGGTCTTGGCTGATGATGCAGGCGTCGGGGTTCGCCCTATCTTCCGCGCTTCTCCAGCCTAACATAGGCGGAATAGAGATGGAGAAACCAATTAGCCAAGTCACGCTTATCAAGATCGCAGCTCGCCTTGGTGTCCGTTTATTTACATAGTCAATTGGGTCTGTTATGGCCCAGTACCTGTCCAAGGCAATGGCGCACAGATGCAGGATGGATGATGTGCAACACAGTACATCCAGTGAAATGAATATGTCACATATCTCCTGCCCCAGTGTCCACTTGTTCAAAACCTGATAGAGGGCGGCCATTGGCAGAACCAGTACCGATACCATAAGGTCTGTCACAGCCAAGGATCCAATCAGATAGTTAGCCACATTCTGGAGAGATCTCTCCAGGGCGATGGCTGCCACGACGCACGCATTGCCAAATATGGAGGCGAGGATAAGGGCCCCCAAGAGCAGAGAGGTGATAATCTGGTAACTCAGCTTCACATCTGGAAGAGACCCAGACCCCGTGCCATTCTCACCCCCGTCCCAGTCGGTAACCACGTCCACCCCATCAGGGTAACCGCTGGTCGCGTTGCTGTTGTTGTTGTTGTTGTTGCTTGTTGTTATAAAATCCATAATGCGACCACACTCAGAGCGCGACTTTCCCAGAACAGTGGGGGACACGCAACTGGAAAGATAAGCAGGACACAGTCAGCCCCTCAGACTGCTGCCGCTGTGCATTTTACCTGGGTCCATCGGAGTTACTGCGTTCGTGCCGTCGCTCTCAGGACGCATGACTCAGACGTGTGTGAGGTGTGTGTGTGTGTGTGTGTGTGTGTGTGTGTGTGTTATAGCCTGTGAGTGTTAACAGACGGGTGCGCTCCCTGGTACTGCGAACCCTCTGAGCTTGGTGACGCCGTGAATTCATTTATACCAGCAGATTTGGGTACGTCAGACCGTGTGGAGGTCGCCCTGGAGTTTTGTGCCTCTGCTTTTCTCGTTGCTCCGTTTTTCACTGCAGAAAGCAGATGAGAGCGCAGAGCTCTCCTCTTCTTAACTCTTACCTTTATTTTACTCTTTGGACTCGCTGAATGTAACAAATTGTGGATCGTTTTTGTTCGTTTACATCTCAAATGATGTAATTCAGGACTAATACTTATTAACTGAGTTATTTAAAAAAAATAGCAAAACAAAATCAAATCTAACGGCGGGATATGCGAGGTGGAAATATTAACTGAGAAAATAACTTAATATTTTTATCACTTCTAATTAACTTTCTTGTTTGAGCCAACTTCATTTTAAACAGTCGTTTTGACAAGTAAAAAGACCTTAAAGTGAACTCGGAAACATGTGGAAATAAAGCGTTTAAGGGCGCAACAACGCAATTCGAGTCAGAATGGAGAGAAAGGTAACACGTCCAGGGCGTTGGGAGCGAGAGGCAGTTTCAGGACTAGGGACAGCGACAGTCCAGAAAGGAGAGCTGCTGCCATCTGCTGCCCACAACGGGTACAGCATAAAATGATGAAGACTGTTGTATCAGTATTTGGGGTTTAAGGCAAGTAAGATACCGTAGGAAGGATAAGGAAACAGGAGGGGGTTGAGCTGCCGAGGGAGATAAGTGAGATGGTTAAAGATGAGAAGCAAACTGTGTGTGTGTGTGTTTGATGATGTCAACACAGGTTTAAATGTTACCGTACTGCCTCTGGCACCTTGTTGATGGCTTTAGAAGATGGAATCAGAGAGGGAGAGTGATAGACAGAGAGACAAAGTGAGAGAATTATGTATTTACTCTCTTATTTCCTTGTTGTTGTTTGGTATTTTTTCTATGCTTTGGCTACACAGTAAATTGATTTTGTAATGCAAATAAAGCAAATTGAAATTGAAAAAAACTGAGGGAGTGACAAAGAAAGAGAGGATCCCCTAGAAAACAATTAAAACAATAGTTGTTTTTGGCTCATGTTCGAGTATGTTTGAGCCAACTAATAATGTCAGCCGAGAGTCAGAAAACAGCCTAGAATAAAAACAGCTAGTGAGGAAAAACAAGGGAGGGAGGGGTGTCCAGTGGTTTGAGTTCATAAAATAATTTAACCCAGAATAAATTTAAATTTGTGTCCAAGTACAACAGTATAGACGGCATATAAATATGGGCAACATGTCACTACTAACCCCCACTAAAGCTACAAATTACCATTGAAATTGACTGACCCTCCTGCTGCTCTCAAAATGAAAACGAATATGTAACTAGCTTATGCCCTTTAGCTATGTTTTACACTAGTAACATTTTTTACTAGACATTTAGTCACAGTCACACATGGATGTGTTTTATCAGATGGCAGAAGTTTGAAGACTTTGCCTGACTGTGCAATGTTGGCTAACTAATGCCTGCCGCAAGCTGCACTTAATATTCAAAGTGGATTTATTCATTTAATGAGCTCAATACAAGTACATGTCTCAGCCCTATACTATAATTATAGTATTTTCTGTATGACACTTCTCATGTATGTGATCGTCAATTGACGTGCAGCAGACAATGTGTGTTGTATTTTAGTCTGGTTTGTCAGTAACAATGAAAGTCATGTTCTTTTTAATGTAAGTGTCCAACAAACTACAAGAAACATTAATATTCAGTCGTCAAAGTATTAATTTATTTAAGCTGACTGATAGAACACTGTAAAAACATAACACAAAGTACATTACTCCATTATATTTAAAGCCAGTGACATAGAGATGGTAAACAGTACTGGGCAGAAAGCGATACCACAGAAATGGGGGAGAAAAGAGTGCATTAGGAGAAAGAGAGATGGGAAGCACTTATTGTCAGACCAGCAGAGTCTGGCCCTGATCCTGTTCTTTACTTGTCAAGGCAACAGCTGCACTCACTGCAGAACAACAGCCACATCCAAAAGGGAGACTGCTTGGTCTGATTCTCTGCTGAAACCTTCTCCTTGTCCTCCTGTTTATTCTTTTTTGGGAAGTAATAGAAAATGAAAACAACACGTCAGTACAGAAACACAAATAAATGTCTACAGTAAGATCAGGAGACGTCTTCAAGTCATAAACAACTGGACTTGTTTGGTCCAGAAAATGCATCATCACTTCTCTCATGAATCAAGAAGCACAGGATTGGTAATACTTGGCTTTTGATGCTTTCAGAATATTAGAGATGATTAGATAATTACAGAATAAAGGGACAGAAAGGACAGAAAAGAAAGTAGGCAGGAGAGAAGTTCAAAACTAATGAGAACTTGGATGAGAGATAACACATTAAGTAAAGCTGAGACAGCTTGTCATACATCCTTCATACTGTCTATGCTGGTCTGTTCCACCTGACTTAATATCTGTCATCTCATCTGGTCAGAGCATGTCCAGTCTATTCTTGTGTACTTTTAAAATGGTTTCACTGATTAAAATGTCCTTGTAAATGCACCCTTACCTTTGAGAAGATTTTACAAAAGAAGCGGTAGAAGTGGTTGTTCCTCTTTGCCTTGGTCTCCTCAGCATCACTTTGGTTATTGCTGAGACACTCAGAGTCAGTCTGAGACTGCTCCACAGAGCTCTGGCTGAAGGTTTCTTCATTCTCCTCATCAGAGTCAGTGGACTGTTGACTCAAAGAAGAGCTCACCTCTTCCTGGGACTCATCAGTCATAGATTCAGTCAGAGATGGGTTCTCAGGCCGCTTGGACCAAGCAACCTTAACCTGATAATTTGGTATAATTGAGCTGGCAGAAGACAGAGATGAAAGAACATTTCTGGTGTCATCTGGTGTCTGATCCTCGTCCTCCACATAGTCCACCAACACTAGCTTAGTGGACCTAAGGTCTGCTCCCAGAGCTGCAATGCAGGAGGTGGTGGAGGGCGTCTCTTGAGAACAAAGAGCGCCCTGTTTGCTCTCTCTAGTGCTCGTAGGTGTCAAGTTAGTGCTGGCTGACCTGAGAGTCTCATCCAAATGTTGTAGTGGAGCTGGCTGAATCCTATTCCTCCACCTTCCACTGAAACACCACTTCCACTGGGACTTCTTATTCTTGCCTTTAAAGACGCCGTCTGAATCGCCTGTCTGAATCCTCTTCACTGCAGTGCTTCCTCCTGTGAGAAAGGATTTCATTGTTTTGATAGCTCGCTTCAAAGTCTTCTTGGCTGCTCTGTCCTTTGACGCCAGGCATCTGGCAGCAGCAGTGATCCTGGAGGATCCCCTATCCAGAGAGGCTTGTAAGGCCTGCGGCGTCTTTACGGCCTCAGTGGACTGCGGCGTCTTTACGGCCTCAGTGGACTGCGGCGTCTTTACGGCCTCAGTGGACTGCGGCGTCTTTACGGCCTCAGTTGACAGCGGCGTCTTTACGGCCTCAGTGGACTGCGGCTTCTTTACGGCCTCAGTTGACTGCGGCGTCTTTACGGCCTCAGTGGACTGCGGCGTCTTTACGGCCTCAGTTGACTGCGGCGTCTTTACGGCCTCAGTGGATTGCAGCGTCTTTACGGCCTCAGTGGACTGCGGCTTCTTTACGGCCTCAGTGGACTGCGGCGTCTTTACGGCCTCAGTTGACTGCGGCGTCTTTACGGCCTCAGTGGACTGCGGCGTCTTTACGGGCTCAGTTGACTGCGGCGTCTTTACGGGCTCAGTGGACTGCGGCGTCTTTACGGCCTCAGTGGACTGCGGCGTCTTTACGGCCTCAGTGGACTGCGGCGTCTTTACGGGCTCAGTTGACTGCGGCGTCTTTACGGCCTCAGTGGACTGCGGCGTCTTTACGGCCTCAGTGGACTGCGGCGTCTTTACGGGCTCAGTTGACTGCGGCGTCTTTACGGCCTCAGTGGACTGCGGCGTCTTTACGGGCTCAGTTGACTGCGGCGTCTTTACGGCTCAGTTGACTGCGGCGTCTTTACGGCCTCAGTTGACTGCGGCGTCTTTACGGCCTCAGTTGACTGCGGCTTCTTTACGGCCTCAGTGGACTGCGGCGTCTTTACGGCCTCAGTGCACTGCGGCGTCTTTACGGCCTCAGTGGACTGCGGTGTCTTTACAGTCTCAGTGGACTGCGGCGTCTTTACAGTCTCAGTGGACTGCGGCGTCTTTACAGTCTCAGTGGACTGCGGTGTCTTTACAGTCTCATCAATCACCTGGGAGATTAGCATCTTGTCTGCCTTAGTGATGGCTGTGTTGGAGGAGGAAGAAGAGGGACATAAGGCAGGTACCGTGCTCTCATTTGACCTGATAGCAAGACTGGAGGTTGTTCCTGTATCGGTTGTCCGGACATCCTCGTTTTCTCCAAAATCATCGGCTTTTGTCTCGAAGTTCTCTAGATTAAAGAAGTTTTGGCATACTTGTTTAATCTCCTTGTCGATATTCTGATCAAAAGGTGTGATCATATCTGAGATGTCTGAATCCAGGGAGGAACACCAAGAAGAGGGGTATGCCAACCCGCTCTCATCACTGATGACTGAATGGTTCCTCAGCCCGGTGACCTCTTGGTCCTCTGAAACATCATCACGATGCATCAGCTCATCAACATCTGCAAGATCCTCAGTGGTCGCTGAGCTCATGGAGAACAGAGGAGTGCTGGAGATGTCGTCCATGTCCTCTGCTTCTTTGTCCAAGTCACTTGAAACAGAATTCTAGTGGAGCAACGCAGACATTGAAAAAACATTTAGCTCTGCTAGAAGAGGTGTTGAATCCCTTTAAAAACATACATTACATATGTGTTTGTGGCTGCATGTATTTTAATATTTGCTTGCATGTATTCACACAGTAAATGCATTGAGTTTACTTAAATTTGCATGTAATGTATGTTAAATTAAATAAGCTTGGTATATTTAAAAATACCTTAGGCCTACTTCAATTTGCAGATGAGTTTAAGATATTCAGATCACTGTAATAAAACATTTAGCTTTACTCTAGTTCTTTTTATTAAATATGCCTCACGCACAAGATTTCTGGTATGAACAGACACAACCTGTCCTCCAGATCACCTTTACTAAAAATGTCTTAATCCCCTTTTTTATGTTTTTAAATTGTGTAAATTCACTAATTAGAATTTCCTTGTAAAAGCACCCTTACCTTTGACAAGATTTTACAGATGAAGCGTGAGAAGTTGTTGCTCCTCTTTGCCTTGGTCTCCTCAGCATCACTTTGGTTATTGCTGAGACACTCAGAGTCAGACTGAGACTGCTCCACAGAGCTCTGGCTGAAGGGTTCTTCGTCCTCCTCACTAAAGTCAGTGGACTGTTGACTCAAAGAAGAGCTCACCTCTTCTTGGAACTCATCAGTCGTAGATTCAGTCAGAGGTGGGTCCTCTGGGCGTTTGGCCGAAATGATCTCAACAACCCGATAATCAGGTGGAATCGAGGTGGCAGAGGACAGAGATGAGAGAACATTTCTGGTGTCTTCTGGTGTCTGATCCTCGTCCTCCGTGTAGTCCACTCTCTGTAGCTGAGCGGACCTAACATCTGCTCCCAGAGCAGCACTGCAGGAGGTGGGGGGCATTTCTTCAGAACAAAGAGAGCCCTGTTGGCTCCCAGATGACAGGTCATTCAAATGTTCTAATGGAGCTGGCTGAACCCTATTTTTCCGCCTTCCACTGAAAAACCTCTTCAACTTGCCTTTACATCCTCCTTCCATCATCACCTCTTTACTGTCATGTTCTAAATAATTGTCTGTCTGAATCTTAACAGCCTCAGTGGACTGCATCAGCATCTTATCTGCCTTAGTGATGGCTGTGTTGGAGGAGGAAGAAGAGGGACATAAGGCAGGTACCGTGCACTCATTTGACCTGATAGCAAGACTGGAGGTTGATCCTGTATCGGTTGTCCGGACATCCTTGTTTTCTCCAAAATCATCGGCTTCTGTCTCGAAGTTCTCTAGATTAAAGAAGTTTTGGCATACTTGTTTAATCTCCTTGTCGATATTCTGATCAGAAGGTGTGATCATATCTGAGATGTCTGAATCCAGGGAGGAACACCAAGAAGAGGGGTATGCCAACCCGCTCTCATCACTGATGACTGAATGGTTCCTCAGCCCGGTGACCTCTTGGTCCTCTGAAACATCATCACGATGGATCAGCTCATCAACATCTGCAAGATCCTCAGTGGTCGCTGAGCTCATGGAGAACAGAGGAGTGCTGGAGATGTCGTCCATGTCCTCTGCTTCTTTGTCCAAGTCACTTGAAACAGAATTCTAGTGGAGAAACGCAGACATTGAAAAAAATGTTTAGCTCTGCTAGAAGAGGTGTTGAATCCCTTTAAAAACATACATTACATATGTGTTTGTGGCTGCAGGTATTTTAATATTTGCTTGCATGTATTCACACAGTAAATGCATTGAGTTTACTTGAAATTAAATTTGCATGTAATGTATGTTAAATTAAATAAGCTTGGTATATTTAAAAATACCTTAGGCCTACTCCAATTTGCAGATGAGTTTAAGATATTCAGATCACTGTAATAAAACATTTAGCTTTACTCTTGTTATTTTCATTAAATATGCCTCACGTACAAGATTTCTGGTATGAACAGACACAACCTGTCCTCCAGATCACCTTTACTAAAAATGTCTTCATCCCCTTTTTTATGTTTTTAAATTGTGTAAATTCACTAATTTGAATTTCCTTGTAAAAGCACCCTTACCTTTGACAAGATTTTACAGATGAAGCGTGAGAAGTTGTTGCTCCTCTTTGCCTTGGTCTCCTCAGCATCACTTTGGTTATTGCTGAGACACTCAGAGTCAGACTGAGACTGCTCCACAGAGCTCTGGCTGAAGGGTTCTTCGTCCTCCTCACTAAAGTCAGTGGACTGTTGACTCAAAGAAGAGCTCACCTCTTCTTGGAACTCATCAGTCGTAGATTCAGTCAGAGGTGGGTCCTCTGGGCATTTGGCCCAAATGATCTCAACAACCCGATAATCAGGTGGACTCGAGGTGGCAGAGGACAGAGATGAGAGAACATTTCTGGTGTCTTCTGGTGTCTGATCCGTGTAGTCCACTCTCTGTAGCTGAGCGGACCTAACATCTGCTCCCAGAGCAGCACTGCAGGAGGTGGGGGGCATCTCTTCAGAACAAAGAGAGCCCTGTTGGCTCCCAGATGACAGGTCATTCAAATGTTCTAATGGAGCTGTCTGAACCCTATTTTTCCGCCTTCCACTGAAAAACCTCTTCAACTTGCCTTTACATCCTCCTTCCATCATCACCTCTTTACTGTCATGTTCTAAATAATTGTCTGTCTGAATCTTGACAGCCTCAGTGGACTGCATCAGCATCTTATCTGCCTTAGTGATGGCTGTGTTGGAGGAGGAAGAAGAGGGACATAAGGCAGGTACCGTGCTCTCATTTGACCTGATAGCAAGACTGGAGGTTGATCCTGTATCGGTGGTCCAGACATCCTCGTTTTCTCCAAAATCATCGGCTTCTGTCTCGAAGTTCTCTAGATTAAAGAAGTTTTGGCATACTTGTTTAATCTCCTTGTCGATATTCTGATCAGAAGGTGTGATCAGATCTGGGATGTCTGAATCCAGGGAGGAACACCAAGAAGAGGGGTATGCCAACCCGCTCTCATCACTGATGACTGAATGGTTCCTCAGCCCGGTGACCTCTTGGTCCTCTGAAACATCATCACGATGGATCAGCTTATCAACATCCGCAAGATCCTCAGTGGTCGCTGAGCTCATGGAGAACAGAGGAGTGCTGGAGATGTCGTCCATGTCCTCTGCTTCTTTGTCCATGTCACTTGAAACAGAATTCTAGTGGAGAAATGCAGACATTGAAAAAACGTTTAGCTCTGCTAGAAGAGGTGTTGAATCCCTTTACGTAAACAGAAGTAGAGCTAGCCTTAGTTTAACATTTTTGTGTTGATAATTTTAAACAAGTATACGGTGTACAGTACAGGATATCGCTGTACAACAACATTAAGGAAATAATTGTTGAATTTTATTTGGATTATGGAACCGTAGTCTAAATCAAACATTAGATCTTAATATTTTCTTCTTAATGTAGTATGATACATGTCCTTATTTGTCTTTTATAATTAATTAATTAATTATAACATCATTTTTATAGTATGGCCGTGTGCTAATACCGTAGATAATGGAGATGATAATGTGTCATAGTTGTAAATCATGACTCTATAAATGTTGCTAATAGATACTTTTCTCCTTGTATTTATATATGTGATCAATTTACTTATAAGCACATGTGATTGTTGGACACATAAAAACTTACATTACACGTGTTTGTGGCTGCATGCATTTTAATGTTTGCTTGCTAATGTATTCACACAGTAAATGCATTGATTTGACTTGAAATGGAATTTGCTATGTAAAAAAAAATGAAAGAAGCTGGGTATACTTAAAAAAAACATACTCCAATTTGCAGATTAATTTAAGATATTCAGATCACTGTCATAAAACATGTAGCATTACTTGTTTCTTGTTCTTTTATATTATATATGCCTTACGCACAAGATTTCTGGTACATTGTTTAGATATCATGGATGTAAAGTTTTAATCTTGGCTGTTTAACGCCAAACAGAATGAACAAACACAACCTGTCCTCCAGCTCACTTTCACTAAAAACTTGATCACCCTTGATCACCTATGTTTTCAAATTGGGCAAATTGATATCTAAACTATAAACCAATTTAGTTCTTAAACTTCTATACAGAGCATCTACTTACCTTCAGATGAACTGGATTGACTTGTTTTTCTTTCTTTTCTCTGAGCTTTCTCTCTTCAGGTTTTCTCTTCTTAAGTACAGAAAATCTGTGCTAAAATGTTGTGTTCACTGTGAAGAAGAATGCTAAACTGAACTGTTGTGTGTAGTATGGAGTTAATACACTGTGAGATCATAGAACCCTCTGTGTTCTAATAGAAGTTCTGTGTTCTAATATAACTTGTGTCAGCATTTTTTTAATTTACATTCCAATTTCTATGGTGTGTGTGTGTGTGTGTGTGTGTGTGTGTGTGTGTGTGTGTGTGTGTGTGTGTGTGTGTGTGTGTCTAGAGAGCCATACAGAGGTTTTTCAGTATCACAGAGACAGAGTGAAGTTTGACAACTTCATGGCCAGATTAACCTGCTTGGAAAAATGTTGTATTTATTCTTTTTAACAGCACTTTATGTAGCTTTATGTAGCAATATGTATCGTGTGAAGGGTTTTACACTTAAGTAGTACAAATTCCATAACAAATGTGCAATTCTTTAAATTACTTACTGTAACACACTATGGTCTGGGGATGTTGGGGCCCTGAGGGGTCTGGGGCCCCTGGGCATTCAGCCTTGGCTGCAGTGGACAGAGAGACCAAAATGCAAGTCATTCAAACGTGATTAATTAAGACTACAGTGTAGGAGATAAACAATTGAGATATTTGTGATTATATTAGAAAAAACAAGTAGAGATAACCGGTTAAAAATGATTAGGAAAGATTATTACTTTATTTTGAACTATTTACCAACAGTACAAAAATACATGAGAAAAGATGACTTAATAGGGATTTCAAAAGTGATTTTCCAGTCACATTTCCTGAGATATTCTAGTGCTTATTAACCCAAAAGCCAAAGGCATAAACCTTAGTATTCAGCCTGTTAGGACATAATTAAGACAAACCAGTGAGGCATTATCAGAGGATCTGTGGAGCTGTATCTAAAATGGTAATTTATGCCTTAGAATGGGCTATGTAATTCACTGTGATCATTTTCTAAGAATGTGTGAATAATAGTTATGTAAATAAGGCTGTCAATTTACATTTTATCAAAGACCAAGACCTAAACAATGATGCAAAGTACCAACTTATGCCATTCCCCTCAATTAGACATTACAGTAACAGTTGCATGACCTATTATAATAAAATGTATACTGTGAGAGAATACATATAGAACTTTAAATATTTCTTGTTTTTTTATTCAACTATTTCCTGTTTCCTGTTAATTCTCTATTTGGAAACTATAAAACTGTCTGTCAGAACAAAGCACTATTGAAGAAGTTATCCTGATCTTTTTCCTCAAATACATTTTGATTTTCTTCAAGTCCAGGCACTCACTCACTCACTCACTCACACACACACACACACACACACACACACACACACACACACACACACACACACACACACACACACACACACACACACACACACACACACACACACACACACACACACACACACACACACACACTCTCTCTCTGTGCTCTATTTGTAAACCCCAGAGTAAAAAAAGCTGACACCATATTAGTGGATGTGAGAAAAAAAAGGTGGCTCTGGTTTTTTCACCTTATTTTGTGTATTCAGTGGTTGTATAGTAATGTGTTTTCTATAGGTCACACAGGACAATAGTGAGGCCATGAACAGTGCACCTATTGTAATGAGGCTCACCAGGGGGACTTTGGCTTTGTCAACAGCATGGAATGTCCCAGCGGGCTAACGGGCAGGATAGGCCAGGCCAGAGGCATGCACTGCTCACCTCCTCTACACTGGAACAGTCCCTCTAAAGAGCTTGCACCTATACATCCAGAAGTAGTGGGAGGCAGAGAGAAGACTTTGGGGAAGATGACAGGGGAAAGACCAGGCTAGTTGGTAGAAGTTGCTTCAGATGTGCTCTGCTGGTGAATGAGGGGCTCAAAAGCATCACCATGAGCTCCCATTTGGAACCCTCTGGTGTTAATGGATCAAGCAGAGTTGGAGGTCGTGGAAATGAAGATGATGGTGAAGAAAACAGCAACAATGAGACTTACACCCCATGCTTAAAGACAGTGAGACCTAGGCTGAGGAGTGCAGATCCAGCCGGAGAGGGAAGGTCGAGCAGTGTGGAGCAGCTGGTGAGACCTGCCCTGCCAGGGAGGAAAGCACACAGAAAGACCTGCATCAAGGACAACAGAGGAAGATGGAGAGAGGGAAATCAAGACAGGGATGAGGAGAGACAAAATGTTGAACACACAGGAGGCAGGGAAAGAGGAAAACAAAGGCAGAGAAAGACTGAAAGAACTGGTACACATGGAGCTGGAGCGCAGGACAGACAGGGAACAGGAAGCGCTGAAAGTTTGTCTAGCAGTAATTCTGAAATCCAATTAAACAGCCCTTTGGAAGGATCGAACAACTTGCAGAGAGGATCCACGTGCCCTAGACCTCTCAGTATTGGCTGCACCCGGAACATCGCTGCCAATTTAAACCCCCAATCCCCTCGGCCAGCAATGAGGTCCATGTCTTCTGCTCTCCCTCAGCCTCCCATCCAAACCAGATCCACACCTCTGTCCCCTCAGAGACTTTCATCCAGAACAGCAGCAGGAGACCTGCACTGCAACCCATTTAGTTCACCCAGAGAGACAGATCCATTCTGGGTGGAGGTGAGAACAGGGACAGCAACTGGACGATTGTCACAAAGCCATCTGACACACATCCCATCTC
Organism: Perca fluviatilis; assembly: GCF_010015445.1. Classification (NCBI taxonomy): domain Eukaryota; kingdom Metazoa; phylum Chordata; class Actinopteri; order Perciformes; family Percidae; genus Perca; species Perca fluviatilis. The sequence goes on from NC_053117.1 coordinate 23,993,626, forward strand.
TCACCAACTCAGAGCTAGGAGAAGAAGAAGAAGAGGAGGAGGAGGAGGACGAGGAAGAGGACGTGGAAGATGGCGAGGAAGGAGGCAGTGGTGTGACGGAGGTGATAGGTCAAACCATGACATCAGCAGTGGTGCCGCCTTGTGTTCCTTTTCTCCCTGAGAGGAGGATGAATAAAAGAGAGAAGAACAGGATTAAGTGTCTGAGGAGGAGGCAGAGGAGAAGGGAGAGGTGGAGACAAAGTCAACTGCAGGAGAGCAGACAGGTAAATGACACAAATTACTGACAATGACAATGAGTACTGAAGTCACTGTTCTTTTACCAAATGTTTTACCAGTGATTTTAGGATTAAGATCAGGCAACTACCTTATATATTTTAGTGCTGCTGTATAAGAAGAACCGCAGAGCTGATAATTGAATCATTGAATAATTTATTTTTCTCACCCATTTCCCAATTAATAATATGTTAATACAATGCAAATAATGTCTCAACTATTAAAGCACTATGATATTTTATGTGACACTGAGAAGTACAGTAGGGGCACAGTAAGGGCACTTATAAATTTATTACTTTTCATTTATCATTTACCAAACCAAATATTCCGTCTTCATGTGTAGTCTTTATCAGTTAAGAAGCTTTAGGATACTCTTCAGTTGCTCAAGTCTCAATGCACTTCAGCCTTAAATTACCTAACTGATCCACTTTTGTATGTTTGTGTGTATGGTAAAATACAACATGCACACAAATCAGACCTAAATATTGCATGTTGGGTCCACTTTTCACTGTATTTATTCATGGCACTTTATGTGACTGTGTGGCTACACGTGTATTTTTGCGTCTGTGTGTTAATTTAATCTAAGTCTGACTGTCGACAGCCCTATCAGCACCCAGCTCCTCTCAATAGCCATTGTACAGTTTAAAGTGGGGTTACATCTGAATTAGTTGCATGATGAGGCTTGGGTGGAGAGCCTTTCAAAAGCAACCAGACAACAGAGCAGATTCTGTTTTTGATTGGCTGCTGCAGATCTGCAGTTACGTTGGTGGACTGAAATTATTCTGACTGCTGAGTTAGAGAAAGCTGAATAAAATTAGTTGCATTGAAACACAGAAAATAATTTCCCTAATTCGATGCCCTCCTGCTAATTATATTGTTTTTAGTTAAGATATTCCTCTCTCCCTCAAATTGCAGTTAATGTATGCATGATGTAGATAAATAATACACATACTATCTGGCTCTAGCAGATATAATTGTGTATATTATAATGTGGTGGATTATTTCTGTGGGGGAGAATAGATGGCATGTGCCACCATGAGGAGAATGCAAAACGAATGAAATGCAAAAACAAATGTTTTTCCATTTTTCCCAATTTGTGCTACAGTTATCACGTGTAAATTAAGGGTCAAGAGCCAAATGTTAGAAACTCAAAGTTCTTGTTGAGAGTTAGATGATAAGATTGATAATGTTTGAATGTTATACAGTATATGTAGCCCAAGTCAAGAGGGGATAAGCTTATCTTAACTTAGTTTATCATAGTTTACCTTAGCGTAAATACTGAAGCAGGGTATAACAGCTAGCCTGGCTCTCTCTAAAGGAAAACAAATATGGCTATCTACACCTCTAAAGCTCACTAATGGACATGTAATATCTCGTTTTATTTGTGAACACAAACAAAAATGTAATAAATAAATTGTGGTTTTACAGAGAGTTGTGTTTTTAAATGTGCATTTTGATGAGATATATTTAAAAAATAAAAATAGTTAATGATAAAGATAGTCAGAGTCAGGTAAGCTTGACATGTTTTGAAATCTTGTATGTGAATAGTTATGTTATGACATCACATACATGTAACATAATCTAGCGACATCTAGCAACGCTTTCGAGCAAGCTACTTTCCATAGAAAATAGCTGGCAACACTGGACCAGGCACCTGGCTGTCTCACAGTGAAAGCAATACTCTAGGAAGTTGTCCAATATGTTTGTGCATGAATTAAACAAATACGATACAGCACATTAGTTTGTGAGCTTTAATGGTGCTGGTACATGTTTGAACTTTGGAGAAAGCCAGGCTGGCTGCTTCCACCTGCTTCCAGTGTTTATGCTAAGCTCTATACTTAATGCACAATGCGAGTGGTATTGGTCTTCTCACCTAACTCTCAGAGAAAAAGTGAGTAGGCATGTTTGTTTATTAATTCAGAATAAATTAAATGAGTTTGCTTGGTTATTTATCAATATCAAGACTTATTGAGTGTGTATGCTATGTATTTCCTCAGCTTTTTCCAACTTTGCACTCGCACAGTTACACTCATTCTCATTTGGGAGCTGCTCACTACAAGCACAGCATTTCACCTATTAGCCACTGGGACTTAAGGATACTTCTCAAGGACAGCTCAACAGTAGTTTTTCTCATTCACCCTCTCATATTATTATTATTATTTATTATTTTAACCCTTTGGTCACAAAGCCTTGTTTAAGTACATGTTTCACAATGTGTGTTTCCAAATATGATGCTTTATTTGTTTCCCCCTTAGCAGATTTCATGCAACTTTACTGCTTATGCCTTCATTGTTTGTGGAAATGGTTGTTTTAACCCCCCTGATAGAGTCTCATGTAATTTTTGCACTTTGTAGAGAATATACACTAGGCCAAAGGTCAGAGCGTGTATTATTGTCATGCAGTTTTCCACAGGAAGTGGGTTCATCCTGGGTAATGGAGAGGCAATTAGTGTTGGATTGTTCAGTTACTTACTCCAGCTACTGCTCAGAACCTGAAATGTGGTTGTGGCTGAATGTAGATCTGCAGAAACATTTATAGCTATTGTACAATAATTATTATTCTTTCAAGTTTACACAAACCACATTTGTGTCAGGTTAGTCAAATGAAGCTAATACAAGTTAAGGTAGTAAAAAGAAAAACGTTTACTCCATGTCTACTAAAAGATTTTAATTTACTTTTACTTCCCAATGATAAAGAATAGTACTTATTTATTGATGTACACATTTAACAGTGCAACCAAGACAAAGGTGTCATGTTACAGTGCATGTTGTCACAGGAGAGCCTCAGTGCCCATGATTGCTTGGAGCTGTACACTCTGTGTTCTCTCCTCTGTGTTAATGACACACCTTGGGAGGCAGGACTGGTGCAACACCGAAGTCCCTGGAGTTCCCCTTGGGCGATAAAGTGGTAATTACTCTGGAAGCACCCCCTGGTCTTTTTTAAGACTGAGGCTTCAGACACTAATCCTCTGAGTCTGCCGTCACAGGTCTGAGTAGGAGGACTCGAGGGACCCCAGATACTGTTCTCAAAACGGGTTTTTGTACTTCCTCTCATATGAATTTTATTTGGAATTTGGAAATGCTGAGTGTGGATTTAGGTGCAGAGGCACCTGGGAGGGAGGGCAGTTGACTGCTGAGGGGATGAGAGGGATTGGAGCAGTGGGGGTGGCAGATGTATTGTGCCATATGAAATGAAAAGATACAAACTAGATTAAAAGGGTAAACTGAAGACAGGCCATCTGCAGCGTAAACAAAATGTTTTATCTTACAGAATTGTGTATGCATGAGTCACACTGTGCCTTATGGAAAAACTCTACCTGAAGAAAGTAACAACTCTCTGTTTGCTGTAGAGTAAGGGGAGTTTGAATTAGGGCCAGCGTCAGGGTCAAAATGCTGTATTTAGCAAACAATGTTTATGCTCTTCCATAAGAAGTGAGAAAGTGTAGGTAAGTAGATGTTTTATTCTGCTGAGCTTACATCTAAAACCCTCATGTCCTCACACATATTATTATGCTGTGCAGGTGGGTGTCAAAGACAATTTACACTCATCAAATGTGTGTATTAAAGTGAGAGTATTTTAAACAGAATCTCAAGAGGACTGCAGTAGAGGACGTTTTCACTTATATTTATTGCCAGCTGGTGCGATGACATAGTGATAATGTATGCTCAAAACCTCATATGTGGGGGGTCAGCTTTCTGGATTTGTCTCCTTTCTTCTTTTACTTAATATGTCTGTCTGCAGAAGCTCATTCCATGTAGACATGACCCTTTAGAAATGGGTTTGCCATCATGGTTTTAGATTTTAGAGATAGAAGAAGAGATAAAATACGTTTGGTGCTAATCTGATGTTAATCTCGTCCAAAACACTTTTTACTTTTTACAGTATACAAAGGCTTGCAGATGAAGATGTGCATGTTTGCAATATATACACACACAGAAATATTTATCTGCATGAAGAGATCTACAAGAAAATATATGCATGGGCGTTGATACATCTATCAACATCATTTATCTTTTCACCATATGCCTTTGCTCGTTACCCAGAGTTCAACAGGGAACCCATCCAGCAGCAGTAGTGAGGATGATGAGGACATGAGCGCTGGTGACAGAGAAGGTTACATATGCGCTGTGTGTTTGGATGTATACTTCAGTCCTTACATGTGTCACCCCTGCAACCACATCTTCTGTGAACCCTGTCTGAGGACGCTGGCTAAGAACAGCCCCACCAATACCCCCTGCCCCCTCTGCAGAACAATCATCACACATGTCTTCTTCCAGAAGGGTGAGCTAATGGGCAGAATGCACTTGCCATACAATTCACATGATTTGAAATACGTATCAACTCTACTTATGACTCTGCTAAACATTTTAGATTACATAATGTGAGATGGATATATTTAAATATGCCAGTAAAATGTGTAGTTTAGAACAAAACAATCATAATGTAACAGTAAATTAGCAGCTAGGCTATATGTGTATTCTTATGTCTGTTGGCTGTTGCATAGATGACATCTAAGCTGCAGATTGTTCAGAGGGCCCAGCTGCAGATGTCCCGTAGGGAGCAGAGTAGACGTTTAGTTCAGCTCTGACCAGATGAGTCACCCCGACTGAGAAGACAAAATCAAACAAGATTGGAACACTTTTATTTAGTGCTTTCTGAAAAGGGTTAACCTGATGAGTGGGAAATGCATTGCAATATGACAAAAGAGATGTTTTTAGCAATTGCGGCACCTGTAGACAATGAAACCCTAATCTTATGTGTATCCATGTGATATCATTACAAAATAATCTTACATAATCTACTGTAATAATAATAATTTTGCACATATGCTCTATAATGACATACTTATTTTATGTAACCTTGTGATCACTGCAAGCTGATTACATGGAACGTAGTCTGATCTATGAATAAGTAATGAAGTTCTGTGATTCACTTTGGCCTACTTCTAGATGTATGTAGGAGAGAGTGAGCGGCAGGGACACTGCTGTGGCCATTAAAAGACAGGAGTGGCCATGGTTATGAGGACTGCAGACACACTAAGGGCTCTTGTGAGTGATTAGGTGACAAGGATTGTAGATTAGATTCTTGTGTTGATTACCAAAGCCAAGGTCACACAGAAACAGAACAAGGAGATAATGAGTAAGTCTGGTGATGCTGCATCTGCTGCTGCTTCTTTGAATACATTGAATCAATCAAACATAATCTATCCAGGCTATAAAGAAGTGTAGGTGTGAATAAGATATTCACGTTTTATAATATTTAGTTTGTTTCCTTGTCTTTCTTACAGAGCTAAACCAAACAGCAAGAACATTCTTCCCAAAGGAATACCTTTCCCGGAAACAAAACTTCCAGAAAGCAAGTTGTGCAAAGTGGCCGCTCCCAAGCTGCCGGAAACTCTTCCGTATCTTTGGAGGCAGGTTTTTAAATACTTATACACAGAATTCTATCAGATTAAAATAAACAGATTTGGCAAAATATCAGCAGCAGAAAGACACAATTGCAATTTTACTGTAATGCTAAAGTAAGATTGTAGGTCTTGCCAAGACTTGTGACAGAGTAGCACATGCTACGTATTTATCCTTAAAGTACCTCAAGGCTTCAGAGGTAGATTAAACCCAATGCTTTAATTTCATAGTATACATAATACACATTTAAGTTGCTGCCTTTGCCAGGCACACATGCAATTTCTTATTATAGACAAAATTCTTGGAGAATATCTTGAGGGGAAGCAATGTTCCCCAATATTAGTTTATCACCTATGTACAACTACTGATGTTGTACCATTATATAAAGTAATATACTGTAAATCTCTTTGAGTATTAAACACCCTACCCTTATGGCAATAATTACTTTCAGCAAAATATGGGCTCACAGCTTCAAGGAAAGCAGTAGCACAACATGGATGAACTGTATAAAGGCAATATAACTTAAATACATAAATAATGGTAGTTTGGAATATAACTGAACATATAGAGGTACAGTGGAAAAGTTGATAATGCTGCAGGAGATGATTGAAACACTTTTTTCTAAGATACTCAGGTTATGATTGAATCCTACACCCCCCTAGGAAATGTGTGACTACCCACCAATCAAACTCCGTACAATTTAAGTATTTATAAAAAGGTCACAAAATTACACATTTTACTTACTCATAATTTACTTGTTCAGTGATATTTTCAGTAAATGTTATCTCCCACTTGATGGTCTAAATGTTCCACAGCCTTCTCTATACTGTGTAATTCTGATGGAGAAGACGGACTCCTTTTTATTTTACTTTAGTATTAGCAGTTTACTTTATTTCAGCAGATTTTAAGATACTGGATGTTGTCCAGAAAAAAATATCGGATCACTCTTAAAAAAATAACAATTTTCCAGACATATTACCGAGGACGTGACCTTGGTTTCCTCAATAGTAGCTACCTTCCTGACAATGTGATGTCAATGCTTTTTTCCCACTATAAAAACTATTAGATTCCATTTTACCTGACATTAATTCAAATAAGGAGAAAACTACTGTAGAAATATTTCACTTGTGAAAACCACCAAATGTGATGCCTTATTTGTCACCCAAACCAGGCTTCCAGAGGCAGTCCAGTCCCATTGCTAGACGCCAGTTCCCCCATGGAGGAGGCTACCGTCTGGATGCTCTGGACTTTGAGGATGACTCTCGAGGCTGGCGTTTTGACATGGACATGGTCATCATCTATATCTACTCAGTCAACTGGGTTATTGGCTTCTTCATATTCTGCTTCCTTTGCTACCTCTTCTTCCCTTCTTTTTGACAGTCATAACTTAAATGATGGAGCAACATGGAAAGAGGAAAGGTTGAGGATACTGAAAGATGAGGGTAAAGTAAGGAACTAAGATGAAGCAGAGGCACACAAGCATATATATATATATATATATATATATATATATATATATATACAGTATATATATATATATATAAGGAAACTACAGTACAGGCCAAAAGTAGCCACCCTTTGCTTTTTTGATCGCAAACCCTTGGTGTTCTCTCAATGAGCTTCATGAGGTAGTCACCTGAAATGGTTTTCACTTCACAGGTGTGCTTTGTCAGGGTTAATTAGTGGAATTTTTTCCCTTATTAATTAAAAAAGCAAAGGGTGGCTACTTTGAAGAATCTAAAATATAAGACATGTTTTCAGTTATTTCACACTTTTTTGTTAAGTACATAATTCCATATGTGTTCATTCATAGTTTTGATGCCTTCAGTGAGAATCTACAATGTAAATAGTCATGAAAATAAAGGAAACGCATTGAATGAGAAGGTGTGTCAAACTTTGTGGCCTGTACTATATATTTATATATATATATATATATATATATATATATATATATATATATAGTACAGGCAGTAGTTTGGACACACCTGTAGGCTTTAATGAGAAGACAAGCAGGTAGGGATGACGCGATGGAGGGAAAACAATAGCTGGTGCCAGCTTGTTGTCTCTCATTAATAAATGATTGAAATAGAGAAATGGTGTAGGAGGATGTTTGGGAATCTAATGTTCTCTGTCTCCACATGTTGCGCATGTAATGTGGGTTGCACAACATGTCCTGTTCCTGTATGGATGGGAGATAATACATATGTGTCACGTATAACATCTAGGTTGTAGTGTTTTACATAATTTACATACAGTCTATTAATGCTTACATTTTTGATTAGCAGCACAGCCAACTAGATTACTCCTAGTCTGATTACTTTCAATGACATATTAATGTAAGTACTAGAAATAACAAGTGGAAAATTCCAATTAGGTTTTCTTCAATTTCATACTTACCAGCCCAAAACATTACCTCATTTTGAGATTTGCAGTCATGACAAAATATATGGTAATGCTTTAAAATACGACAAACATCTTTGTATTCCGAATTTTTCACTTATGAATTCAAACAGTATTTTCAAATTTAATTTAGAAACTTCTGTTGGACAGTGGAACCAATTTGCAATATATTTTATCATTGGGAAACACAAGCATGAGCAGCTGCTATAATGAGGTAGAGATGCTTGTTTATACTTTTGCCCAAAACACAAGAACATACCATTTCAGTACTACCACTGGTATTGCATATTCCAATGATAATACTGTAATGTAAATCATAGTTTATTATTATTATTATTATTATTAATAATAATAATAATAATAATAATAATAATAATGACTAACCCACAATAAAACAAAAAAAGACTAACATGAGTGAACACTTTTTGGGTGGATTTTCATGTTTATGCATCCTCAGAAAACTTCTTTAAATAAGAGATGTGCTCTTTGGTATGGGTTGAGACCATTTGTTTATGGTTTTATGAACCTCTGTTCCAATTTACCGCCATACACCATATCCTTACTACTAAAACCTTTTTAATTGGCACTTGTGTTATAATATACAGTATGTCTTGCTAGATGTTTTTCAACGAGAAGGAACTTTGTGGTTTTTATTGTTCTTAAGCACCCCCTGGAGGGAATAATGTTGAAATAAGTCACTGTATTTTATTTCAAAAGTTACACAGAAACACATACATACAGGTATGTAGATGTGGCTTTGATATGAATTTGTACATTCAAGCGGTTTCCAATTTGGTAATGAAATCATGTGCTAGAGCCAAATAAATTGCTTTTTCCTGACACAATTGAAGTTGTTTAGTTGATACCTTTTTATGTGCTTTTGTTAGCTTTTCCAAAGGACTTCACTTTCATTTTCTACTTGCATCAGTGTAAAGTATGTGGGCTTCACTCAATGCATGTATTGTTCACAGTTTGGTATAACTTTACAATAACAATCAAGTGGTATGGTGTGTTGCCAGTTGGACAGCAGGCAGAGTCTCGAGCCTTGGTGGAATGACCTCTGGCTACAAATACTGGCACTTGGGACAGAAAGTGTCACCTAGATGGTCAGTAACTAGTATAGTGCAGGAAGTAAAGCAGTCCCAAAGAGATATATTTGGAGCTTACTATATGGAAAGCACACATGAGGCCCAATCGGAAACGTTTGGGGAGGATATGGAGAAAGACTTTCAATTGGCAGCACAGAAAGGCATTAGCATTTAAAATGTACTATTGTAACTATTGGCCAAGTTTAAATGTGTTTATTTGTAAAAAAAAAAATGGTATGCACATTTTGGAGTAAAAGCCATTTAAGAATAATTAATTGACATGTCATTGCTAAGAAACCAGGAGATGTGTTAGGGTGCCATCTCTTCTAAGAGATCAAGACCAAACATATGATCAGTGCAGAATCTTTCACATTTAAATAAACATAAAATTACACTGTACGTTTCCTGTGTCACTGGATGTGTGTCTCTTTGTGTTTATGCAGCTGTGTGCATCTGTGGGTGTATGTCACGTAGATGGATTTTGAAAGTCTTCCTGCATTCACAATTAAATAGTAATGCATGTTTAGAAAGAGCACTCACCATACACTGAAATGGATTCCTAATTTATTCAGAATATCTACCACATACTTTCGTCTTGTGGTTGTCAAAAGCAAGGAAGGGCAATTGTCACAGCTGAAAGCAGGCACATTCATAGCAAACTGTTGAAAGAAATGTTGAAAGAGTTTAGTTTTAGTGGTGTAACCATAGACAACAAATTATACATTTATATTCATATATACTGTATGTATTTTTTTATGCCACCGCTCTCCATTTGTGTGTGTGCATGAAGCTTCCTTCCAGTTTACAGCTTACTTCCTATTTACTTAAATTTTTTGTGGTTTTGTATTGGTCCGACTATTATGTTTTACACATAACATAACCTGGATTGCAAGATTACCCTTAGTAACTACCTTAACAACCTTAAAAATATATTTGGGTCTCTAATAAAGTAACACTTTTATGTTAAACACAATGTGTGTCTATAGGCATATGATTGCGGTTGAGAAAGGCATATGGATATAAAAATAATAATAATACCATAAAACACACTTTAAGTCACAATACAATGGGACTGCATAATTATTATAAATATACCGTAGTAGATGTGTATTTAAACTGTGATATTCAATACTAAAGTTTAAATGGACAAACATATAGTCTTTACTGCAATACTGAATTAATTTTAATGTACTCTTTTACTGTGGAGGCAAAGTGGCCAATAGCCTGAATTTCACACGTTTAGGATACAGCTCAGGGCGGGGGTCTGACTTGATGGGCCCTATTAGTATTCCCGTCCTTTGGGTGCGCAGTGTTGCCAGCCACAGAGCCACGTCAGGCCTGTAGCAACTGCTCGCCTTCTACTGCCTCTCCAAGGTTAGAGATAGGCCCGCCCGACCAGCTGGAGACACTCGAACAAACAGACCCTGGGAGCCGAATTGAGACCGCGATACCAGGAATTAAGTTTTTTTTTTTTTATCGTTTAGATTTTCTCCGGCACAGAGGAGTGTTCGCAGTGAAATTGTCAGCGGGGACATTGGTGGCGTTATTTTGTCTCTATAAGGAGATTCTGCAGCTAAGAAACGATCGTTATCGCCCGTCTTATTGGTGCTTAATGGAAACGCGCAATCATAAAAAATGGTTGCATTTGGAGAATATCCGTGAATGTGATCGTCTCCTTCCAACATCGGTGCGTCAGAGAAGACACCTCAGCTAGCTGGACTCCGGGTTGGGTGTGAAGTCTTCACTGTGCACCGTGTGCTGCTGGGGTGAAGGTGACTTGCGTCCCGCTGCAGTCAGAGCAATGCGGAGAGGAGTCGCAGACGCTCATCCGGTACTTTTTTTCTGCACTCTGAGGCTCGTCCGGGAAAATATTTGCTCCGTCTCTTACACTAGAGGGGAGGAACGTGAGAGATAGACAGAGAAATAACAGTAATCGAGATTCAACCCAGCCAGTAGTTGGCGAAGGTGAACTGAGCATATACAGAGGAGAGAATAAGGTGAACACTAAGGTGCAGGGTGGTGAGGCAGGAAGAGAGAAAGTGGTGAAGTTTGGTAGAGAAATAAGACAAAACCGTTCTGTATTAGGGCTGTTTTATTAGTGGATGTGTATGCATGAGTTCTGCATCGAATGGGCGCAAGAACCGCCCCAGATCCTCCGGGAACATCTTCCAGATTGGCAAGCCTCCTTGCCGAGACCCACAGAGGAGGGAGAGTACCGAAAGTACCCGCAAAGCCCAGCGCGCCGTGGCCGACTGCAGAATGGTAGGTTTGCGACGCGTCAATGACTGCATCGGTGCCTCTGATGTCTATGTTATTATCCCTAGCTTTCTTTGTTCTATAGGACGATCGACTATCCCGTGCATGCAGGGTGCAGAGGTGACAGCTGTTAATAGCTGCAAAAAAGACTGTAACTCAGTCTGGGAGCCTAAAAATAGATATATGCATTTGCATTGCTTTGTCGTCAGTGATGCCAAACAGATCATCTCGGCGTGCAGATTGACTGTGTGATTTGCATTTGGAGTGCTGATGATTTAGACTGATTTCAAAATTGCCCGAATTACAATATAATCTAGGTGTTCATAGCACAGATGTCCCGTGTTTTGACAGATGTTGGCAGGAATGATCATATGTAGGCTATAGCCTGCTTCACCCTTTCATTAGTGAACGTCATGGAGCCTCTCTGTTCATATAGCCTACAGGAGTGCAGCAGGATGCTATGCAGGAGTTGCACAAAATGAACGAAATATTTGTGTCCCGCAATCTCAAGCTCTGAGGTTGTGCAAACAACCAAATTTAGCATAATGGGACCCCTGTCAATAAAAGAAAAATACATTCATTTATCATCCACTTTGACTTTGCGGACAATTTTGATGGCAATGCTTCACTTTCACGTTTCTATTTCTATGGGCTTTTGACCGCATAGGTGCAAGGTTGCAAATTTTGAAATACTATTTCAATTGATGCCTATACCACAATGCACCTGCACTGGCACATTATTTGTCCTCAGTGTGTGTGTGTGTGTGTGTGTGTGTGTGTGTGTGTGTGTGTGTGTGTGTGTGTGTGTGTGTGTGTGTGTGTGTCTGTGTGTGTGTGTGTGTGTGGGGCTGACTCGTTTCATGTTGACAAGTCAATATATTGGCCAAGGATCAAGGCTATTCAACTGCAATAGCCAGAACAGGAAGCGATATTCAAGCAAATGTTGTTTGTTATATGTGTGTGGTGCTTACTTGACTAAGTCATTTAGGGAATAACTTATTTTTGTGTGATTTTATCGTCTCATTCACAGATCGTCCAAGAATTCAATACGCTTGTGGCTCTGTACCGTGAGCTGGTCATCTCCATTGGCGAAATCACTGTGGACTGTCCTTCCTTACGGGCCGAAATGTTGAAGACCCGAACTAAAGGCTGCGAAATGGCGAGAGCGGCACACCATAGTCTCTCCTTGATATCGGGGTAAGTTGGCAAAGACGCTGTCCATGGTGCTGACTATTAGTACCTCGCAAAGAGCTATCAGTGGTTCTGAAAGTGCACCAAATACGGCGCTCTGCAACACTGCTGCGCCTAAAGTTGTAAAGTAGCAAATTTTACCACTAATTTCTATAAGCATCCCCGTTTTAGGCACATGTATACTTAAGCCTAGTCCTCTACACTTCAAAGAAATCATTCAAGTGTCTGCCCCATTACTGTAAAACTAGTGAGCTTGAAGTGGGAAAAGAATTTGGGGAAAGCAGAACATGAGATCACTTTTTTTTTTAAACCATGATGGCTCTAATTGCTAGCGGTACAGCTTTACCAGGAAGCAATCACAACAACATGCTGTAACTGGCAGTTTCCCATTAGCTGGGGTCTAAAACGTTAATGCATGAAGTGAAATGCTTCTCAGAACAAAGAATTTCTGAGATAATATTATCAATAATGTGGAGCCAATAACTTTTGCATTGTTACTTTTAATGTATTGTGAGAGTGGTTTTGTGTTTTTTTTTGTGTGTGTGTGTGTGTGTGTGTGTGTGTGTGTGTGTGTGTGTGTGTGTGTGTGTGTGTGTGTGTGTTTTGTGTGCTGTGTTTCTGTTATGGCCATTTGAACATTTAGATACTAGCATGCTTTTCAACAATGGATGTTCATTGTTTTCTAGGGTACAGAATGTCTGCAAGAATCCAAAGCCTTGGCTCTTTCTTTTTAGCAAAAACAAATGATACCCTAACGAAACAGTCAATGCAAAATATATCACGATATAGGTTTGTTTATGATAGATGTTTGGGTTTAAGATAGAGAGAAAAAATGACAGAAGCCTGACATGTCTGTTGACTTGGCCTGCACTCTCCGTTGAGCACAACATCTACCCCGCATTGGTGCCAGTGGAAGAAGGGCAAAGTTAGGCTTGGGATTTGAAGGTCCTCTGTAAAGCTAAGATGCCAGCTGACTTGGAACCCTCAAACTTACTTAAATAACAATCAGACACTAAAGCCAGTGGTGAGAGAGATTTGGAGGACATTCTGCAGTGCTAACTACTTGACAAAGCCCTGGCAGCATTGGAACAATAACAGCATCAGGTTTACTCCTGGTATAGCTCATATTCCTCCTTATAACAGGCATCCACATTTGTTGGAGAACTGTGAAACCATTGAATGCTCTCCCATTAAATATTAGTCTGCCACATTTTTCATGAGGACGAGTTTAGAATATGTTAGGCTGTACTCTGCTCTGTAACCCATTTCCTGGCTAAATAATTAATCCACTTGTTATATCTCACAGCGATTTAAGAATGCATATATTTCACTGTCTGTTACATGCATGACAAAATCTTTCCATTTAATGTATGGAGGCTTTGAACCACATGTGTGTGCCACACTCCTATGGTTAGCCGGTAAGCATGTCTACTGCATTTTTCCTGTCATGCGGGGCCATGAGTCATACAACATCCATTGAACAATGCTTTAATAATATCATTTTATATAAAATTACTACTTTTTTTAATTTATGGCGTAATTATACAGCTAGATACAATTATACCTCCAAGACTACAAGTAGTATCTATTATAGTCCTGTGCTTGAATTTTCTGCTGCTGATATTGAAATAGGGACAGCGCAGCAGCTTTAGAGAGAACTCAGTTCCTACTGATAACAGCATCAACATCATTGTCATAATCATCACCAACACGTACTCTACGTCTCCTTCCCTAAAAGCTCTCCAGGCCATTTCAATGTCCGTCTCCACCACTAGAGACACAGAGCTTGAATTAGACAGCACAGATTAGTCCCCTTTAATCAAATAAAGCCAGTGTGTCTGAATGGTTTGAGTGATGTGAGGCCTCTCCAATGTGCTAGAGAAAAGCTGATAAGCAGGATAGCATTGATGACAGCTTTGCTTTAGCAACAGTACTGTAAAAGGCAGCACTTTGACAAAACAACGATGGGAAGGAGAAGCTTGCTGTTGGAAGACGGGAATGCAACAGCATGATTTGTGTGAGAAATAATTGTAACAGGTGCAAGTTTCACGCCTTTCATCACTGTCACTTTCCGCTGTGATATTACACCCACTGAATATCACCTGCTGAAGTTTCCCCTTAAACACCAGATGTATATGGTTGTGAAGCTACTGCGGTGTCTCATAAAAGCAAGTGATCAACTCTGGGTAAATGAAAAGTATTCAGATGGGGTTTTTATGTTTGAACTTCTCCAATGCATTTCATTCATACATTCTTAGACAGTTAAACATACTAAAAATGTGGACACATAACAACAATCATGCAAAATCCAGTCAGTAGCAATTTTGACCTTGTCTGCTTGTTGACATAAAGCAACAGAAACAGGTCTACAGAAATTGATAGCTCCCATTTCTTATCATTAATGCTAATTCCACAGCGTATCTCTTATCTGATGGCTTAAATTTGGTAAACTGTTTATAAGTATTTGAGTTTATAACCCCTTCTGGCATTAGCTGCTGCTATTAGTAACTGAATTGTTCAGGTTATTGGTCATATTAATGTAATCACAAGCAGGCAAAACTGTATTAAGAGGGCTGTTCTTCATTTTTGTTAATATATTTCAATGTTAGTAAGGGCTGTTAGAAGGTTATGATGTGACGTATACAAAAGTTAGACGTCAATTACGGTTTTCACCATTTTCTCTACACATGTAAGTGATCAACACATACTGCACTCAAACTTTGGCAATTTTTTCAATAATATTTCGAGACATCAATTAATCAAATAATTTAAAAAAATAAAATGGGGGGCAGTCTGTGGTATAATATTTAAGGAACTTTTATTTACTATTGTTTATTATTTTACTTTTGAAATCTTTTTAGTGGAACTGCTACTGCTAAGTAACTGAGCACAAGGCTAAACTCATGAATCAACCCAGGTGAAAAAAAAAGTATACTAAGTGTATTAAATTGTAGCATACGTGAATGTTTTTGAAGACAGACTAATCATCAGCATACTTGAAGTTTGTTAATAAATAGTTATCTTGAAGCATGCTATTTTGGAACAACTTTGTACTAAATATATTTTAGTTATAATTAAATTGTAGAAAATCACAATTTTAAGTGTATTAAGTGCAGGGTTGGGTCAGATTACTTTGAAATGTAATCCCTTACTGTTGTAATCAGTAACGTTATCAGTTGTATTACCCAAAACATTTAATGTAATCTGATTACTTTAGGATTACTCTTAGATCACTTCAATAAATATGCACCTTAAGTAAAAGACACCGTCACAGAATTTATCAATGAATTCTCATTTTATTTTTCTCTTCATTATTTCATTACATCTAAGAAATCCTTTTGTTTTCATTCAAGCATTCCTGTGTGTACTAACTAAAAACGTTATTAACTAAAAACTTTATATTTATTACTAAGTACTTTCTTTACTCTGAACATATCCGTTTCTCAGTACATATCCTCATATCAATCTGTTTAACTCTTTTCTCACATCATATTGAATGTTTTCTCATATCTCTCTCTGAACATTTCTCATAAGGAAATCAAATGAATCCCAGGATAATGTTTAGAGATCCATTAAAATAATCCAATATAACATTATGAGGGGTGAACATAACGTTTAGCCTAACCATCACTACCATGATCGATACTGATGTGGCAAATGCAAATTTAACCTTCACTAAATTATGACATAACTGAAACCATCACAAACTATCATCATTGGACCACCTGATAGCTAGTAATGTTTGAACGATGCCGAGCATGTTCCTGTAATGTTAATGTTAACGTTCAACTTACCTCCAAGTGTTTCTTCAGATTGGAAGTAGATGTTAGCACCATTGACAATACTTGCACTTTTGGTTTGCACAACTTAAACACAACATACACATTATTATTTTCCACTGTCTTTAAATCGAAATTGGGGCGATATTGCCAACTAGTAAGCGCATTTTTTTCCCAACTGAAACGGGTCTGTCTTTCGATGTCGACGGCTCCTCCAGCTTGAGTTTTGATTTGAACCTTTTTCTTGTCAAGAAACTACACAGGCAATTGGATGATAGTGATATCTAGTGGACAAACGAATGAACTGCTTGTCAAATTAAAACAGGCTATCATAAAAAAAGTTGCATTGTTTGCATGATAAAATGTAAAAAGGTAATCTCAACAATGTAACTGTAATCTGATTACACATTTTTTATTGTAATCTGGGTTGATTATAGTTACTTGATTTTTGTCATCTGATTACGTAATCCAGATTACCCAACCCTGATTAAGTGTACTGTGCTAAAGTGAAACAACTTCAGCTATACATTGTACACTTTAAGTTAAACTACTGTTAACTACTGTTTAACAGTACACAGAGACATTAAGAGGTTTTCTATGAACCTTTTTCTATAACGGGACTATGATTTTAATTTGTTTCCATAAAATTGGTGATTGTATCCGGAGTTTATTAAGTCCCAGCTAGCCAGTAACCTTGCTGTGTTCCAACTATGTGTCATTTTAGGCCGGAGGATGGGGAGATCCACCCTGAGATCTGTAGGCTATTCATCCAGCTGCAGTGCTGTCTGGAGATGTACATCACAGAGATGCTCAAATCTGTCTGCTTGCTGGGGTCCCTGCAGCTCCACAGGAAAGGTTAATACATGAATAAGCCTCATGGCATAGCTTTTGAGTTTGTGTATTTATGCATGTGTGCTAGTTTATATACAGCATGCTTTATTTCTCTTTTTAAAATTTTAATTTATTTAAAATAAACAACCAATAAAACAGAAGAAAATCACAACACTAGCAGATTTCAAAATATATGCACAGATGTAAGTATTTATTGACAGTGTTTAGTAGTGAGACGTATTTAAGGCTAGCTGCTCTCTGTTATCTTTAGGTAAGGATTCCTGTGGCCCCACCGGGGTTGACAGTAAGATAGAGGAGAGCTCAGATATCCCGATCCTGGAGGACACCTCTTCCTCCCCCACTGACTTTCCTCAGCTCTGCTGGCTGGTGGCCAATGACATAGAAAACATAGAAAGGTAGGTAGACAAAAAATGTCCTTCTGTGTGCATGTTTTTGTAGAATTCTACATGTTCCTCATTGGTCAAAGTACATGTGTCAGGAAACATAATGCAAATTATGCAATTACTATTAAAAGATTAGTGATCAATTAACATTTTGCATCATTTATCATTTCATTCACAGTACATTATTAGCAGCTAATGCTTTCTTTTAAATACACTCATACTGTATGTAGTTAAAATACTTTATTGAATTACATCAAACCCCAAGTGTTCCTCTTTCAACCTTACTAATGATGTAATGGTTGCTCCTTTACCCTTGGATTTGTTAAATATTTGATTTTATGAAATACGATTGCAAAAAAAAAGGTTTCTCTTCTGATAGGAAATCCTATAACAACTAAATTACATGCTTCTGACAATTTCCAGATATTTGTCTGTTATGCCAACCTACAGTATTTACAACCTACTAGGCAGAGTAGACACAAATGTAATGTTATGTAATGTGCCTGGTTGTTTTTGACAATTGGAACATTTTATTACACCACAGAATCACATTTTTAAAATGTTTTTTTTTTTACTTGGGATGTTTGCAAACTACTTACTAAACAACTGACACGTTTCATGTTGACAAGGCAGTATATTGGCCAAAGATTAAGTCTATTCAACTGCAATAGCCAGAACAGGAAGCGATATTCAAGCAAATGTTGTTTGTTATATATTTGTGTGTGAGTGAGTGAGTGAGTGAGTGAGTGAGTGAGTGAGTGAGTGAGTGAGTGAGTGAGTGAGTGAGTGAGTGAGTGAGTGAGTGATGAGTGAGTGAGTGAGAAAATATACCACATGATAGATGTTTCAGAAACACTACATAAAAGCCCTTATTTGTGTTATTGCAGGGATATGAGGGAGATGAAGAACCTTCTCAGTAAACTCAGGGAGACAATGCCTTTACCATTGAAGAACCAAGGTAAGATAGAAACAGAACACTTTATTAACCTTGACCCTCTTACATTCACATTCCCACACAAACCTCAACCCCATAGAGCAGTGACACTTTCAAAATCCTTTATAGGTAAAAAGTATAGAAGATTTATTTGGAAAAAGAGTGGCTTGAACCAACGCATTGCTAAATCTAGCAAAAATGTCTAACCTGGCAGTGGTCCGCTGTGTGTCCTTGTGTCTAGATGACAGCAGTTTGCTGAACCTGACTCCCTACCCACTGGTCCGACAGAGGAAGAGGAGGTTCTTTGGGCTCTGTTGCCTGGTAACCAGCTAAGGGCCCCGCCTTCGTGGGTAGGAGGCGGCAACAAAGACACCATTACCCACTGTCCTTCACCACTTGTGTCTCCCACCAATCTATTACTGCCATTTTCAAATAAATTGCCTCTTTCTCTTTTTTTTAAAGGCTGTCCATTTTATAATTTTATTTTGTAATACAAAGAACTGTAACTGCAATGTAATGAAAACAAAAGTCATGAACATATATTTTAAGATATTTTGCAACAGATTTTTCCTTTTTTGGTAAATTAAGTCTGATATCTGCTTGTCCAATATAAAAGAGAATGAGAGGCCATTTGGAATAATGTCAGTGTTCAATTACTTCCACAAACCTGAGTGAATGAAATGAGGATTCATGTTTTAAAAAAGGGAATATTATTGTCAGTTTCTGTTAGAAATAATGCAATAACTTATGAATAGACGCCAATCCGAATATTTCAGGATGGCGCATGCTAAGACAAAGTTAGTCCTTCGTATGTCTAAGCTGAGACGACAGGTTTGTGCAGAATAAGTTTGTTGTGTATTACAGTCTCTGTTTTCTGTTCCTTGCTGTTTTTTCTTCTTAATGTACTTAATTTAGTCTTCCATAAACCAAGTACCTGTATCCAACTTTAACTTTCCAGCATCAAAATGGAATATATCATACAATACTCAAAATGAAAAACTTCTTTGCACACAATATCTATCTATAAATTAAGACATTAGACTTGTATATACACACATACTCTTTACGCAATGCTCTCTTAATTATTTTCAAAGATGGTTAGCAAAGAATCTGTTGGTTGGTATAAGCAGGGAGGGTCTCTCTCTGCCTGAGGCAATCCGGTGCAGACAGAGGCCAGGCAGCATGGGTCTTGCGTATTATTGATAGTGATCAATGTTTAGCGCACAGTGAAGGTACAGTAGTCAAAGCTGATATAGGTCATTTTACATTGTTAATAAAACTTTTGTTATTGAAACTAATCAACTAGTCTCTGTAATTGTCTTGCATGTAATGCAATGAAGTGTCCACTGGGTGGAGACAAACTTTCAAAAAAGAAAATGTCAAAAAAGACACATTTAGGTATTTGAGAGGTTGAAAATTTTTTAACGTAAAACTAAATTCATTTAATGGAATGATAGTTAAAGGGTCAACTCTTCTAATTTATATTTGGGTTAAAAAAACATCCTAAACTTTGCTGTATACTATTTTGGTATTTTTTTCTGGTTTGCTATTGATTGTTCCACTCTTAAGCCTGTTTGTAGAGTAAACATTTCTATCTAGGAGGGTTAGACGGGAACAGAGATAGATGGAAATACAGAATGGGAGGGACAGAAAAGCAAGATAATCTTTTATTAAGTCCATGACAAGCATCTTTTGTTTATTTTTACAGAGGGCTGGAGAAATAGGTTGAAAAAGAGACAGAGAGAGAAAGACATCAGACAGGATTCAACTGGTCACCTACTTTTGCTGCTGGAATTAAGTATAGTTTTATCAGTAAAGGCAAAAACTTTAAAGTTTCCTCAGCATGTAGTGATCAGGGGCTGACATGGTTTATTTCATAAATCCCAATCATCCCGAAAATGGGCTGAATGTACAATACTAATTATAATTTAGAAAGCAGGTTAGGTGAATTTATAACTCTAAACTGCCTGCAGATGTGAATGTGAGCCCTTTAACAAACTGGTGACATGCCCAATGCATGCAAGGATAGAAACACCAGAACAGCACAATGGGATAAATTGATTCTATAATAGTTTTAAATAAACTGTTGTAAATTGTTCAGAATATACACATATTGTATAAATGTTTTGCTTTCCAGTGAAAACCAGATCAAATTAACCTATTTTTTAAGCTAAAAAAATTATTTCAAAAACAGAGTGTCTAAAAATGCATCTTCACAAAGCTAAAAACAGGGCTGCATTATAACCTGTAGATTCACTGTCCATCTCCCACTGACTAACAGAGAGGCTTTCGCCTAACACCGTACTGATGTTTATTTCTATTTTGTCACCATGTGTATATTTATTTAGAGTTCCTTGGACTTGGCTCATTGAGAGTTTTACCCAGTTTTACCCAGAGTTCTCTCACCCAAAAAACCTCTGTATGTCAGTTTGTGTGTTTCACGCCCTTAAGAGTGGACCATGTGTGTTAACTCTGGAGCATTTTCTAGAACCTTCCTCTCACCCACCAGCCTTTCTGTACAACACGGTGTAACTGAGGAATGCACATCTGCCAACAATAAGCATTTTGGTGTGATAAGGAGACATCAAGTAGCTGGTGTCTTCACACAGTTTCACAGGCAGATTCAGACACATGCACTCACACCGTGAGAGGGCAGCTAGCCAGAGGCTACAATACATTTTCAGCAAGGATTTGCTTGGCAGGCTGAGCGCTGTCTGGTTTAGTAAGCACATGACATCTTTTGAAATAAACTGTCTCAGGCCAGAACACAGGGCAATTAACAAAACTATTTCTTCTTTTTGCAGTGTACAAGCAGTATTTACTGTGACAGAAATATACATCTCAACATTTCTCTGGAATAATTATATTACATTATGCTTTTGGGTCATATCTCTGCCTCTCAATATGAAAAAGTACAATAATGAAGGCTGGTGTTATGCTATTTATTCCTTGTCTCAATACAGTTTTACATTATAGTTTTATACATGCATAAATGTGTACTTTTACAATGTGGTGAAGCAGTGACACTTGGTACAATACTAATTCACTGAAAAATATGAGGTTAAGTGTTAAGTGTTGAGGATTAATGTGTAAAGGAAGGTGAAGATATAAGGTCAATTCCTCCTCTTGCATCCTCAAGCAGCACAAGGCAAGATACTGACAACTGACACCTTTTGTCCCTTACATCGCTGTAGTCCTGCTTCACACTCGCTCATGGTCTGAGACGCTGCAGTCCCATCCTCCCCAACTTGAACGCATACATTTAATCCCGGGGTTAAGCAATCTGCAGAGTCCTTACAGCGACACTCGTTGGTTTGATCTTAAAGAATGGTGTGAAGACAAATAAGATCAATGACTACAAATTGCAAATACTGTTATCATGGATTGTTTGTAGCTTTGAGATGTCCCTACCGTCACAGGTCTCCCACATGTGACAGTTGGTGCAGCCTGTTGTGTTGTGCTCTGGCCACTTGCAGGTGCTGTCCTCTGCTATTGTGTAGTTCTTTCCAATACACTGCAGTGCATGCATTTTGCACACATTCAGAAGGACTGATTTTCTATTCACGAAAGTAGTGGCACACACCTCCAAAGATGAACTGGTGACAAAAATCATCATCAAACACAGTAACAAAATAATTCATCAAATCAGTCCATTTAGCAAAAAGTGATGATTGGTTGAGTAAACATACCTGCATTCAAATGGCATTTTGCAAACACATTTTCCTCTGGAAGACTTCTCCCACGGTTTACATTGCACCGAAGGAGAGGGTTGTTGTGGTGTACTGACTGTGGGATACATAGACATAATTTATCCACATTGATAACGGACTAATATCAATCAATTCAATGATAGAAATATAGTATATGAAACAGTAAAGAACAAATGAAGCTCAGCATAGGTTCATTCAGGAAGACTACTATGCTTCACATTTCTCTTTCCCATCTCCTCATCAGCTGCATTGTCAATAGCTGAATGTGGGCGTTTACTCTTTCGGTTAAACCAACCAGATTTTGCCACAATCTCTGCGAGCTATCGTGCTGTTGCATTCAAACTTTAAATCTGTCTACTCTTTGCTGCTGTCAATTGTCATTTCAGGCAAAATCGATGTGAACCTCCTCCACCCCATTCACCTCCAGTTCTCATCATTCCCAGCACCCAGGGTTCCTCCATCAGAAGCCTCGCTTCACATCACATCCATCCAGATCTTCTGGCTTCCTTTATCCCTTCATCACCTCCATCAGTGTCTAGACTCTATCGCGGGGGATATTCCTATATATCTACGGCCTCTATTCCCCTTAAAATGTAACATTGCGATGCAATCTAATCACCAAAGACTCTAACATATCAACCTGTCTCTCATGATTGAAAAGAAACGTTGAAAGTAAAATATACTGCAGTCCAATGTGTTACACAGCAGGTCCATGCCATCCATTGGACTACTTTTAATAGTCTTTTGTAGTTTTAAACCTTGAAGTAAAATGTACCTGGGCTGCATTTGATTCCTGCTGGGTCTGGTGAAAAATGCAGACTGGGGTCACAAATAATTGTTGCTTCTCCAAGTAGCTGTCTACCCACTGGACAGGACAAGGTGACTGTGTCCCCTATGGCATAGGCCTGCTGTAAAGGTGAGGCTATGACGTCTTTAGTGAGGGACTTAATGTTGCACCTTGAGACTGGGAGAAAAGTGGGACTTTAACAAAGTAACAAATTTGTTTTGATTGTAAATGTTACACTTTGGTTATGGGTATTCACCTGTGCACAGTCCAGGGCTGGTAGACCAGGATTGATTAGCAGTGCATTCTAGGGTGCTCTCACCAACAAGATAATAACCGGCAGTGCAGGTATACTCAACCTTACTACCCACAAGGTAAATGTCCTTAGGGACCTGTGGAGCATAGAGTGACAAAAAAGTGATTATGTTTAATTTTTCAGTTCTGATTTCTGTACAGAAACATCTTAAAAGGGAATAGAAATTAAGAGACAGAAATATGAATATTTCAATTAGGCTGACTGATAAAAAGTAAATTATTTAAGGAGTAACACTGAACTGTGGCCTTCTGGGTAATACTGACTGACCCAATACTGTAAAATCAATTAGTGTGATTGTAAAAACTAGTGCAGTGCACATTGAAAATGTGCCTGTTTGGAACGGGCGATTACTTGGCCTGTGGTATTGCTGCTTGTAGAATTCATCAAAACCAAATTGTAGCCTACCCCAAAATTACTTACAGAAGGACCCCAAACCACTTCAAATGCAACTCCCCTGTATACAGTACTACTAACTTACTGATTTACCTGACACAGAACGTTTCAGATTCAGAATGTTATCACAAAATATCACAATGAAAATGTGGAGTAATCAGACATTAGCATCATGGACTCATGGCAGTGCGCTACCCACCGGCCCGTTATGATCGTTAAAAAGCACATATCTGCGTTAATCACCACCAGAACCGGACCGTTTGTGTGTGTGCACAGAGAGAGAGTGCGCAGAGAGAGAGAGAGAGAGACCCTAGGTGGTACTCCTAACTTACAGATTTATCTGACAGAGAACGTTGCAGATTCAGAATTTAATCACAAAATATCACAATGAAAATGTGGAGTAATCAGACATTAGCGTCATAGCAGACATTAGCGTTATGGACTCATGGCAGTGCGCTACCCACCGGCCAGCTGCTAAACAGCACATATCTGCGTTCATCAACCACCAGAACCGGTGTGTGTGCGCGCTCGCACAGAGAGAGAGAGAGAGACGGTGTCGTCTCGTGTCGTATGAGCGCTAAACAGCACATATCTACGTTCATCAACCACCAGAACCGGACCGTTTGTGTGTGTGCACAGAGAGAGAAAGAGAGAGAGAGAGAGAGAGAGAGAGAGAGAGAGAGAGAGAGAGAGATGGTGTTGTCTCGTGTCGTATGAGGGGTCCAAGCCCGAGGCGGTAGGCCTGCTACTAACTTACAGATTTACCTGACAGAGAACGTTGCAGATTCAGAATGTAATTACAAAATATCACAATGAAAATGTGGACTAATTACTAACATTAGCGTCATGGACTCATGGCAGTGAGCTACCCACCGGCCCGTTATGAGAGCTAAACAGCACATATCTGCGAACATCAACCACCAGAACCTGTGTATGTGTGTGTGTGTGTGTGTGTGTGTGTGTGCGCGCGCGCGCAGAGAGAGAGAGAGAGAGAGAGAGAGACGGTGTAGAGTGAGTCACGACACAAACAGGTGCTCAGTCAGTGTTTGCATGCAGTGTGAGAGGGGGAGTGGCCAGCGGCTAGAGCGGCAAAAGCCAATGTGTGCTTCTTTTACCTATATATTTAACGATATCTTTTGCGTTTCTTATCCAAACAACGTTAAACTTGGCCCTGCACTTACTCGTGCCCGTAGCAAGACACCTGTCAAGTTTGAAATCCATCGGACTAACGGTTCGAGAGATATGCGCTTAACACCCACGCACACACACACCCACACACACACACTCACACACACACATCCACACACACACAGACAGACAGACGTTCCTTCAATTTATAGATAGATGATTGCAATAACTTGTTCCATAATTTACGGTAACTTCAAGTTTGTCTTCATCTTTACCAGGATGTAGCCATTGATGAGAACAGGTGGGTTTCCACACTTCTGACTTGCTGGGAGAGTTTGGTCAAAGCACTGAGGCTCCATGGTTCTGTAGAAAAATAGTTAAAAATAGGATGTTGTAGACTTGCATATTGATGAAAACCAGTGGGAAACTTCATCTTATTGTAAATTCAATGCAATGACTCCTGGTGCTTGTTACAAAAATGTTACAAAATTCATACTGCAAAATAAAACTTTAACTCTCTCTGACTTCAAGTATTGCAGGTCTTGGTCTTCACAGTCTGACGTCTCAGTGGGTTCTCCGATACATTGTAGTCCCCCGTTCTGAGGAGTGGGATTAGAGCAGGAACGACGTCTTGACCTTCGAACCCCAGAGCACGCTGACCAGGCTGACCAGCAGGCCCAACTACCGTGGATCACTCCTTAATGGGCAATAACAGAAAGAAAGAGGGAGAAAGTGAGAAATATAAAACAGTCTATGTGATATAATCCAATAAAGAGTGACTCACTTACTTAGGTACTGTATTGTAAAAAGCAAAAGAATTACCATTATTAGAGCATAAACCTACTACCTAGACAATTTGACTTAATAGGATAATATGCAGTTGTTTACTAAACAAAATTATAGACTAATACATAAATAATCTCTCTCAATCATCACTTATGTAGAAGTATGTGGCGGTGTCTGTTTCTGCAGAGACCCTGCCCTCTGCCTGTATTTCTCCTTTTTTATTTTGCTGTGTGGGACATTTATAGGCAAAGAGCCTTTGGGCCTCTTATGTGCAGCCCGTTCTCATTCCCAGGTACCTCTTCTTTTTCACGACCCTCAGAATTTCATACCAATGCACAAGTTTAACTGACACACACAGACACTTTGAAGCATTGCATTCACAAGAAATCCATCAATGTGGCACCTTCTCACCAAGGTTGAGGGGTGTTTATTTGTGGTTTGGATAGTAACTGCTGTGAAACATTCTGAAAATAATGTTTTATGCCACTGATTCACTGCTTTGTTTGGCGCTCCCTCTCTTCATTCACTCTCTAGTTCGCTCTACCACCGCTTCTCTATCTCTCCAATTCAAGCCAATTTATTATACTTAGCCATAGCCAGAAAAACACACCACTAGTTTTAGATAAGTTAAAGGAATAGTTCATGAAATGCACTTTTAAACTGAGAGTTAGATGAGAACACTGATCATATAACCCTCAGCACGAAAGCAAATAAGCCTATTTCCCAAAATGTCAAATAATTGCTTTAAACATATCAAACTACCTTAACCAAGACCAAAGTGACAATAAAAACCCTTTCTGAAATGCAACACCCACCCTGCTGACCCTCTGCTTCAGTTCCCTGCTCACAGGCCAGTCCTGTTGTGCCAGGCTTACAGATGCATGTGCATGTATCTCCATCCATGACAACCATGCCATTGTTTCTGCAGGGCCGGCAGTGGCATGTGTCACTCTCGGTAAGGTACTGTTCTATAGCCCTGCGGAGGTAGAGCCTCTTCACCCCAGCACACTGAACCTCCTTCACCAGTTCTGACAACGGACGCAGCTGCCAAAACAAGAGAGATGTGTAGGTGTTGTGATATTTAATAAGATGTCACACTAAAATGTATATAACTTAGTCCAACATTAAGTTTGTTCTTTTAAATTTAAGAGCAATTATTTTACTTTCCCCTCACCGTTTGTTTTATGACCTTTGGAAATGATCGGACAGACTCAGCCCAGTTTGAGTACATTTCCCAGTTTCTGTCCGGATCAGAGAGCCTCATGCTTTCCAGTGCTGCGATGTGTGCAATGCCTCCCCCCTGCACAGTCACCTTTTGCACATTATTGCGCCTGGAATGACCTCCTTTAAAAAGGTTTGCAGAGGATGACAAAACAATTCAGTAATATGAAGTGTTTTCATAAGCTGGTTTGTTTGTAATATTAACATAAAAATTGTACCAGTGGATGATCTTTGTGGAGAACCTCCTTTCTTGCAGTCCACATGGTAGATGGGGAATATAAGAAACCAACGTTTGGTCCTTGTACATTCATTATAGGCAGAACTTTCACTGACTTGAAAACAACAGAAAGTCAAAGGAAAAAGACAAACAAAAGTCAGTGTCAGAAATTAAGAGCAGAATTGAGGCAGCATTTTATGGATGGACTACTAATACTTCTAATAAATACTTCTAATACTTATAGTCTATACAGTAAAATATATATATATATATATATATATATATATATATATATATAAATCTACCCTTTTAATATTTAAAATCTAGTGTTAATTAGGAAAATTCTGTATGACTGCAAACAATTAGTTGTCATGTTGTGTTAAAAATAGTCTGATGCACATCTTTCAGCAGAATACATTAAATTATAGAGTAGGTTATTTGCTTTCATGAAATTATATTTCAGACATTTGATATTTTAAAATGCATTCTGATGATATATACTGGAAATTCCTGAATTGTTTTTTCTTTTAAAATGTATGTATTGCAAATACTCTTAGCTTAGCCGTGGTGTCAATTGTGAACAACATGGGCTAGTTCTATTTTTGTACTGTCAAGTTCATACATAAAACTTAAAATGACACAAAGACACAACCAGCCACCATCAGAAGAAATATGTATGTGAACCACCAGAATGTGAGGTAAAAGTACTTTGTTCCCTACATGTCACATCATGAATATTTAATATAATAAGTTTCTTTCTTCGATTTAGGCCTGTCATGAAACTGCTGATGATTTATGAATCCTCACCCATCGTTCTTTCAGTTTCTTCATCAATTTTGGCGATGATCTTAAAGGAGCCTCCAAGGCTTCCCTCAGACAGGTAATGTGTTCCAAACCTCTCTAAAACCTTCCTGTAGGCAGCGTAGTCATAGACGGATGGGAGTTTAACCAGTGCCTTCCAGAACACCTCAGATAATGGGAGGTACTGATGAGAGTTGCTCTGGAACTGAGCTACCTCTATGTCATTCTTTAAAACCAAAAGCTTTTGGGTCTGAAAGGAGTAAAATCACTGAGTAAGCTTAATTTTCTAGTTGGATTTTCCTCTTCCAATCGCATGCATTATCACAGGGATTTGCTGTCAAAGATGCAGAGATCAAATCTCTGGTTCCTACATACCTGAGTCTTGTCATGTGTCTCATGAAAGTCATAGTTTCTATATCCTGTTGTGGTCCCGGTCACTGTCTCTCTTTTGACAATGTCCTTTGCATAGTGCCATTTACTGGTGTATGTCTCATCACTGAAGTCATTCTGAGCTTTGACCTGAAACAGCACAGGTTTAACTATGTTAAATTAACTATTTAAATCAACAAATGTTTAAAAAATGAAATAAATGTGCACAGAACATGCACTAAACTGAGATGTTGAATCTTTAAAGGTATCCTGTGGAGTTTTTGACCACTAGTGCCATAGAGTAATGTTTTGACCACTAGTTTTGTGGCATTCACAGAATGACTTGCATACATACACACCACAAGACACCTGGAATAAACTGTATCTGTTTATCCGCATTAAGAAAAGATGTGATTTGATTCACCAGAGCACATCTGGAAGTGGTCTGGGTCACATTGTGACGTGTGTAAATCATTGTAAATGTAATACTGTACATACATTGTGACAACATACTTAAGAAAAAAAAATCCTCCCAGCAAGTTGAATAGGTCACCTGCGAAAAGTGATTTAGAAATGGATGATGCCTAAACTAGAAATCTAGACACACCCTAGCGGCAGCAAATGTAATTTGCAGCCAGGGTCAGTCTAGCAACTCTCCGTTGACTTGCGAGCTGGAAAAAAGTTATTCTGGTCAGGCCAATCATATCAGGTATAGAGTCGCTGGGCGGGCTTTACATAATGACGGTAGAGTTGCGACGGTTCCGCGTGAATTCCCTGCTACTTGAATACAAAGAAGATGGTTGCTGCTGCTGGCGAACAGCAGTCTTTCGAATCGGCTTTGGCCACGACTCTGAAAGACTTGGAGTTTAGCATGGAAGTCATTCTTTTTTTATAATTTTTTTGGCATTTTAGGCCTTTATTTGTATAGGACAGCTGAAGACATGAAGGGGGAAGATAGAGGGGGGAATGACATGCAGCAAAGGGCTGCAGGTCGGAGTCGAACCCGCTGCTGCTGCATCAAGGAGTAAACCTCTATATATGGGTGCCTGATCTACCAGGTGAGCTATCCAGGCGACTACTAAAGTCATTCTTAGACGTGGAAGATGTGTTCTGAGTTTTACCGACCAGATACTGCAAAAGTTTAATCTATCAACTAGGGTTGCTCTGGTTGGTTGTAGCGCTATCCTATTGCGTGCAGAGGGAATTTGAAAGACAGCCGTTTATCCCGCCCCTCGGATTGAGCCCTGAAAATGGTGAGTTCCCAGGCATCTTGATGTGGGTCTTGCTTTTTCTAACAAGTCTGCCTAACTGATTTACATATTGAGACTCAAGGATGGAGGTAATTAAAGGGTCATTAAAGTTGCTTTAAAGCGCTTTTTAGGCTACAACATTTTTTGTCACATCTTCAGCAAACATCTTCTTACTATCCGCTAGCTGCCTGTCCACTGAACACACTGTAAAAAAACGCGGTCTCTGTAGACAGCCCAGGCTCCACAAATGGCAACAAAAACAAACTGCGCCAACCTGCACAACGAAACATAAACAGTGTTCCAGCCAATAACCAACAAGGATTTGGGGTTGGGGGGTTAGTGCGCTGAAAGGAGGGGGAGGGGACGGGATGAGGAGGAGGGAGGGGCAAGCTAGCCTCCATTCTGTTTGACAATACTTCGAATGTCAACAAGAAATGACATCACCCAACATTGCTTAGAGCACCTTTTATTACCAGGTTTAAATGCAAATATGCAGATCAGATGTCATTATTCAGATATTTCCAAATACAGATCACATTTTAACACAGGGTGTAAATGGCGCCCTTGTGGATGGTTGGGTCAACTAACCTAGTGACTTCAACACCAGCGTAGTAGTTTTAGTTGCCAAAGATGAACCTCAAAAAATCATCATCACAGAACATCACAAAATGCGACGATAATGATAAATGAGCAAAAGAAGAAGAAGGCTGCAAGTTGATGTAACCAGTTCAATAGATTATAAATAGCTTTGAAAATGTTTTATCAAGTAGAAATAATGCCACGTGGTAATAGGATGTTAAGAAATGTTGAATGTAAACAAAGCTGTTCAAGAACAATCCAAACTCCACAGGGTACCTTTAAAGTAATATGTGACCAAGCGGAACAACTATGTTTCCAGAATGACCAACCATAAAGCTGTACTGGATAGTACTAAGAGGCAGTCTGTAGTGAGTGTTGTGGACACCGCTGTAGATGCTGCGACACTGTCCCCCAAAGCTCTTTGTGTTGATGACACTGCTCCTCTGCTTCCCTGACACCACATCAAACCTACAGAGGCAATAATAGTATCCCACTGGTAAGCATATGGTAGGCTACCTGCTTGTGTGTGCAAGAATGGGTACACAAAGAATTTGTCACTTGCCCGAGTCCTAGTTCTTCAATGTTTGGCGGGAGAACCGAGTTTTGACATAGGCCTGTGCGTTGATCCATGTCACAGCCACGTTCGTCGTGTCCATCCTCCTCACAGTCCTGATCTCCGTTACACTGCAGAGACTGGCTAATACACTTCCCTGTGGGTCAGAAGACAGACAGACAGCTCAGTGAATGTTATTTACAAGTATGATAATGGGAATGAACAGAGATTTATTTCTAACCCGATAAACAGCGAAACCAGTTT
The DNA here is from genome assembly GCF_010015445.1 of Perca fluviatilis. NCBI lineage: Eukaryota > Metazoa > Chordata > Actinopteri > Perciformes > Percidae > Perca > Perca fluviatilis. The sequence goes on from NC_053117.1 coordinate 24,024,558, forward strand.
CCACATCCATCCTCTAGAGGGCAGCCTTGTGTGGTTTCGCAAGACCTGGTCTCAGTTCGCGCCCCATCGCAGGGGTTCCCTCCAAACTGAGCGTAGACAGCCATGGCTCGGCTTCTTGTCTGTAACCACAATGTGAAGAAATATGATAAAAAAGTATAGGCTACTAACAAGCAAATAAATAAAAACATAATCATAATTTTATAAAGTGTTACTTAAAGCTATAGTGCGTAGTTTCTGCCGCCCCCATGAGGAATTCTAAGTAATGACAACAAAACTGTCGGCGGTCCACATGATACAATCCTTCACATTACTTTTATTAAATGGTCATCATGTATGGCAATATTATAGTTAGAGTCACATTCCAATTTAAATAGATTTTTATTAATTATTAAGCATGTTCACAATAAAATAGAGGCAGCGTAAACTGAAACCCCTGTTTTTTTCTGTGAGGTAAAATTACTGTTTTTGTCAATAGATATACAGTAGCCTATATATATTCTAAATTTAGCGTACAAATACTATACTACTTTGCCGATTTTAAACCAGCTATGAACGGCATCCCTCCATGACAGCTATCAGTTCGTTTGACTAATGCTTTTTTTTCTCCGAAGGAGAGTGATACTTGTGCAAGGAATTAAACGTCATAGTCATAGCCATTGTATATGGTTTTTATATCACGGCTATGAGCCAATCAGATTGCTTGATGTGAGCTTCCCATTTTATAATACTAAAACAAATCCTTGTAACCTGCAATTTGGTGCAGCCATCACACTCTGACCAGTCACCGTATGGCCCCCACTGGCAATAAACTCTCTGGTCACAAAACCTTGGGAATGAAATTGAAATCAAATGATTCAATAAATGAAACTAAATAATCATTGCATATTTATGTCATTCATAATGTTTTTATGTTGAAACAGAAAAGCAAAAACACATGTACCCTTTGGGAGTGAACAGGAATAGCTGCCATGGCAAGGCTGCTAAAATGAGTGTAATGCTCTGAAGAAGTGAAGACAAACAGAGCGAAAGAGATGAAGAGAAAAGAAGATAAGATGCAGGGGATGAAGGGGTTTTAGGAGTAAACTGATGTAAATGCAAAAAAAACTCTAAGATGTCAGTTATACTGTATATCAAATGTGTAGAAATCGGAAATATGTGTTTGTTATTTCCCTGTTATTGAATGTAAAATCTACTTGCCTTCATGGTGAGCGAAGCGCAGCGAACAGAAGAGTCTTGAAGAGGCTTTGAGCGAGATGCTGTTTTAAATTAAGTTTTTTTTTTTTTTAGGGAGTCAACTTCTTGGAAAAACATTCCTTGGAACTCATTGGGTTTCATGCAGAAAAGGAAAGATTTGTGTGTGTGTGTGTGTGTGTGTGTGTGTGTGTGTGTGTGTGTGTGTGTGTGTGTGTGTGTGTGTGTGTGTGTGTGTGTGTGTGTGTGTGTGTGTGTGTGTGTGTCATTTGCTTTAGCGAAAAGATAATATTTGTGTAGCTACTCCTGCCAAAAAGCTCATTGTGAAACTGCAAGCAAAGTTTCCTTCTGGAGTGAGAATCTCTCATCTGCTGTTCTTCTTCTTCTGACTGTCACATTTGTTATTGAGCTGACAGCCCTTTCTCACAGCAGACACTTTTACCTGTCACAGCAGGAAAGCACAGGTGAAACTATTAACACTAAATAGTGCTGTGTTCCATTTAGGTGTGCCAGTAAGTAAGTAAGCTGTCATGCATGATACCAGTACTATTAGGCCTTTTTGACATATCACAGTAGGAAAAGCACAAATAAAAGTGTAAATAATCAAATTAATGATGGCTGAATTCCATTTAGTTTCAGAACCTGTTTACACGTAGGCCTACATGGTTATTTTTACAAACAGAGACATTTCCCTTTGTTTGTACCCTTCGTTTACACGCAAACGGAGAATTCGCCTCTGAAACCGAGTCTTTCTAAAAACTCCGGCCAGAGTGGAGATTTTTGAAATCTTCATTTGCACATTTGCATGTAAACTGAGACAAACGGAGGTTTAGGCAGCCGAAAGAGAGAAAGTGATTCGTTGCTGTTGTTGCTATTTTCGGGATTCTGATTGGCTAACGTGGGCTTGAGCTTCTCGTTGCACTGCCACCTACAGGTTTGGCATGTTCTTGGCTGCATTAACGGCATATATATACACGGGTACGTGTAAACGAACACTTTTCTGAAAACTGACAGCTGTGCACGATGTTATTTTTGAAAACGGAGAGGTTGAAATGTCCGTTTATGAAAATAGCCGGCCACGTGTAAACGTAGCATCAGGGTCCTGGTGGCTCACCTGACACACTGACATGGCTTACTGGGACACTTGAATAGAAGAGAGCCATCGTTAATGTAATTACTAACACCTATGCTTCTCTTATGGCCAGTCAAAGCCTATCAGCCTGTCTGCTGTGAGAAAAGGCTGTTCCCGAACAAGGTGAATGGAATGTCATGTTGGGTCCAGTGCCCCTTAATTTCAACCCATTGAGCACCTCCAGTACTTCTCATCCATGTTGGCTTAAAAGTTGATGCTGTTTCAAAGGTCAATCTCAATTTTTAAGCCAGCATAGACAGAATAATGGAGAGTTTGAACACAGTTTCACCACAAATGAGAAAACTCCATAAAGACTGTGGGATATTGCCAAAAGCCCCAGAACAAGCGATTAAGTGGACCTTGAGTTTTAATTGCTCCGGCAAACTGAAATCTCAAGCTCAAAGGTTTTACAGACATTGTTAACAGTTAAGCATTTATCTCACTGAACTCACATCACATGTCAAAACAATGACATTAGTTCAAACTTAACACCCTCTTTTTTAAATTTTTTAATTCTGTACAATTAGCTATGTAGCTTTTCAACTTGTCTTTTTCAATGACATATAACTATTTGTTTTATCTAAATGACTATTGTCTTTTTTATTTGTTCAGAGAGAGCTTTGCTGCAGATGAAAGCATGTATGAAGAAAAACTTTGACAGAGACACAAAATGAAAACTACTAGTATTGAGATGTGACACAGGAGGGCAATACAGATTTAAGAACCATTTTCTCTTCACTGCAGAAATGTGATTCAAGGCTGAGCAAATTTGTGGATATTGTAAATATTGTAGATTTTGGAGGAAAAACTGCATATGGTAAAGGATGTATTAAGACATTCCTAAAGGTTGAGCCGGATCATTTAAAATGTTGCACTTAATGAAATATGCATGTTAAGAGAGACAGAGAGGCTGGATGATGAAGTCCATGACAATCCGATGTAGGCTATGTCTGCAGTGACACATCTCTTACAGCCAAACTTGAGATTCTCTGCTATTTAATGAGGATGTGTTCCCATATTGGTATATCAAATCCACATCTCTGTCTAATTATGGGTATATATCTGCTGTCACAGCCAGAAAGGAGGCCAAACTGTGCATATCCATCACATACTGGCAGCTCAAGAGGAAATAACACTGAGTTTGAGTGTTTATATGAAATTATTTTCAGCAGCGGCAGGGCAGGTGAGGTTGTGTTGGTGAGCATTGATTACTGCTGCCTATCATTTATAGAAATAAGCAAGAGGCAATTTATCCTGCCCACAAATTTAGGATGTCAATAATGTACAGCTCAATTTAAAATTAGTTTCAAAACACAGAAAAGGTTATGTTTACCACTGTACAATGGCAATGAAGTTTTGGAAATGAGAATACATTTTCTGGTTCTGAATAAATAGCAGAGGCATACAATACAGAAAAAATACAAACCTCAAACAAATGCTTTGTGCCCACAATCTCAGCCCTACAGTACATTCACAGAAAAACAGAGCTCCCTCCAGGTAAGCATCATATTCGCAATTTCCAGCAATTTTAGAGCAATGCAGAAACTGCATTATATTTTCTACTTGACTGTCTTAAAGAACAAGTGCCTTCTATCTAACAATATACAGTAGTATAATTTATTATTGTACTGTACATATATCATATACAAGAAAGTGTCTAAATAACCACATTATTATAGTTCCTAATTACTGAAAGCTTTTATTTGAGTTACTGTAGTGTCTGAATGTCCTTAACTTTAAGCTTAGGTTTCTGTTAGGCTTTGCCCCATACTGCTGAAACATCTGGAAAGTGTTACCAGTGGGGCCCCCTAGAACAGAGGTTGGAACTACTCCATGTGTAGACAGCTCATTGGTTGACCTTTGTTCTTACCATACACCCCCACATCACCACGTCTTATGTTACACAATGCACGATTTCAACACATCATCACAGCATCGCAACTAAAGATACCACATTACCTCATAATACATAATACAAGTCATAATACAAATTCTAGATAATCAAAACATAAGTCATGCATACTTTGTGATTTCCTGTATTTCCAAAATGACCACCCAATGCTAAATGACTCGGCTACTATACAGCAGGGAGCCAAGTCCCAGCACCTCAGGCTACAATAACAGTTGGCTCAGACAATAGGCCACCAGACCATGCGCTCCATTAGTGCCGCTTCTGTGGGTCTCATGATGTTCAGAGGGCATCTTTGACCGCCATCTGCCCTGGAAGTTTGGTCTGCCAGAAAACGACAGGCTGTGAGGCTCCGAGAGAGACAGACTTAGTCAATAGATACGGAGCTTATGTGCTTACTCTACTCCAGAATAAACCGTATACCATATTTCAACATTTCTTTTTTCTGTCATTAAGGTGATATTTGTATCCTGATAGCCGGTTTAAACCCATATTGTATGTAACTGCAACATCCCTGGTTTGATTTCCACGGGGATCTTTGTTGCATTCCATCCCATGTTTCCTTTCTGTTTCTACCATCTGTCAATCAAGGAGAGGAATTATATTTAAAAAAAAGATAGGCTAGATAGGCTATATAAAATGTTTTGGATCTTATGAACAGTGAAATGGCCAAACTGTGAAGTCACACAGCGATTAACATAATTTAAAATGACTACATACTGTAAACCAATGTTTACCAATCTAGGGGTCTAGAGCTCTAGAGCCTGATTTTTTGTTTCTGATTTTTATCAAATATCAGTTTTTTTCTGAAATATTGGGTAATCTAAGGCATCTAAAAGCTATTTAAATTAAACTTGACATTTTTAGGACACATCACTTTTGTCACTCCTTAGTGGAAACTAAAGGATTAAATTCTCCTTTACAGGTTGAAAATGTTTTTCTATGTATTAGTCAAATATAACACTGTATAACACTGTTTTATATTTCATGAAAAGTTGACATTTTGGAAATATATGGTTTTCAGTGGAAAGTGTTGTGGTGGAGTGGAGATAGAGGACCCAAATGCAGAGAAAGAGGCAGGTAGGCAGGTGATGGTTGGAGCTCAGGGATTTATTTGTACCAAAACAGGGAGCAAACCAACGAAAGGGATCCAAAAAGCAAAGGCCAACACAAGGAGTCCAAACTAAGGCAGGCAGGCAAAAGGCCAAAATCCAAAAGTCCCCAGAGAAAAGGTTAACAAAAACCACAGGGGAGATTTCCAAAAACACATTCGACAGGATAAGACACAGGGCAAGGACACAAACAGATGCAAAATGATCTGACAGGAGACAAAGGGAACACAGAGGCTAAATACATGAGGTAATGAACAAATGAGGGACAGGTTAATCAACAAAGGTGGGAAAACACAGGAAGCAGAACTAGACATGACAAGACAGAAAACCAGACTATCAAAATAAAACAGGAAACAAAACAGAAAACAGAAAACAGAAAATCAACTAAACACAGAAATTTGACACAACACAAGGGAGAGCAGAAAACACAGGAATTAACCAAAACCTACACAATACAGAATAACCAACAAAAACATACATACAACATACAGGAAGCAACAGAAATAGCACAAAACACAAGGCAAAATGCTGAAACCATAACAGGAAAGCAGCAATCTCAAGGTATGAAGCCTGTGACAAGGGGTCACAAGTTGCTTCACATAAAGGGTCACAAGCCAAAAGGGTTTAAAATCACTTACATACTGTTGATCAAAATGAATTATTCTTCAGCAAATTATTGTGATGTCCATTTTAATATAGAGAAAGTAAAAATAGTGCCAAGGTTTTATGTAACTATATGATTTTATCTGTAACAAAGTGGTGATGATCTGTAATGAACAAGGTTGTTAAACACTAGTGGTCAGTTCTGACGGATGGCCCTTTCAGACAGCCTGACATGATTACAACAGGAACTCTCTCTTTCTGAGTGTTGGTGCCTCCCTTTGTCCATTTGCTGTTTTCATGTCTGACTGACTAAAAGAATCATTACAATTCCTAGTTTCCCTTCTGTAACCGATAATGACTCCATCTTTGTTGACTTTTAATAATAAACTGTGTATCCCGGCCTTTTATGTTGCTTTTAATGTTTCTCACTGTGATATTGTAGATTGCTGTGTAGCTTCTACTGACAGACAAATTGCCAGTGTCGTGTACCCCCTATAACTAGACACAAGCGTGCCTCGTGAAATTACTCTTCCTCCTCCTCACACTCCAAACTTTTCTGAAACTATGCATCTGGTTTCTGCCCCTATTTAAACGTCTGAATGCCATCATCCATCTCTACCTCCCACACCTCTTCCTCCTCCTCATCTATGTGTTTATCTGTGTGTGTTTGCCTGCTGTGTGTGTGTGTGTGTGTGTGTGTGTGTGTGTGTGTGTGAGTGACACAGAAAGACAGACACAAACATGCACACGCATAATCACATAATAACAATGTGCATTTGCATTTTCTCATTCCTCCAGCAAATGACTGTTTCAATAAATTTATCTTTCTTTCTTCTTTCCCTTGGAAAGCATTAATAATGACATGCAGTCCATTAATAAATGTAATAAAGCACATTAATATGCCACAAAAACCAAATACAACCCACATGATGGGAAGATTTAAAGAATCTTATCCTTATTCAAAGAAAATGAATAACTACTCAACTACTGTAATGTGCAAAGCAGTCAAAGCACTTACACTGCTGTTATACTGGGCAGCTTCCAGAGAAGTAGCCTATGTGTGCATGTGTGTGACATGACGTCAATTAACCCTGTGTTATAAGTGTAAAACGGCATATGAGAATATAGCATTTGATTTAGTGATTTGTAACAAACGGCTACATGGTTATTGTATGAGTCACTAACAGAAGGTTAGAATAACTCAACAAAATACTGATTTAGTTTTTTTACAAGACCTCGTATCTACAGTAAGATGCACATACACACACGAGCCACACTCTGTTTCCTGTTCAAGAGCAACACCTGGCTGCAGAACGGCAGATTATGAATTACAAAACACATCCTCAGTAAGGTCACCCTGAGTGCTGCCCACCCACCTCCATCCTCATCACCCTGGAAACTGGATGATTTTAGGATGCTTCTCTGCCCAGAAAGGGAATAAAAATACTGGTTTGTTAGCATAAAAGCTGAAAACCTACTTTAGATTTAGAGTACTGCAATTTAGTGATTGAATTAAATCACAATTGTATTATAATGGCTTAAATAATTATGTCTTTTAATCAAGCAACTAACTAACCAATCACAACTCAACAAGCCAGAAACTGGTAATGAAATGATATTTCACTTAGTCACTCATTAGTCATAGAAGCTTTATTTAATTTGATGTTTCCACTTAGAACAGTCATTTTTATACAAGTTGTTGTGAGTTTTACAACAGCAAAGGACTCTTTTTTACACAAGAACATAAAGGCAATGACAACAGTTTGGACCAGGGAAGAAACAAATGTTCTTACAACACAATTTGCAAGCCTTTTCAAGTCTGCTCATTTGTGTGGCTTCATTCTTCATTTGTATGGGGTAGTAGCAGTGAATCAAAAAAATGAATTAATTTGGAGATGTGTCTAAAAGGATTAAACATTTCCAGCTGAGATGCACCCATGCTTTTAAGAACAATATACAGAAAATAATTTAGTATATGCACATACCTAATGGACACTGTTGGTAAAAAAACAAAAGGTAGTATATGTAGAACAGTTTGGTTCATGCACAAAACTAAAATTATGAAAAAGAAGAAGCATTATGATAGCTCAGTTAAGGTATACATTAGGACATTATTATCAGTGACTCTGCAATAATTTAAATAATTTACAATTCATTGGCAGTATACTATTTGCAATTACAGTATGTACAAACTTTCCACGATATAAAACATTTTAACATGAAACCACACTGAAGTGAAGTAAATACTGTCTGAATTCCAAAACTTGAACTCAGCTGAACATTGAAGCGTACAATACAAAAATGACTTTCTAGCTGATACTCGGTCAATCGATCACATGAGACTTTTAAAGAAATGGCAGTTACTCACAAGACACATACATTCACAAATCCAAAGAGTTGAGTTTTCTGTTTTGGTTGTACATTACTTAACGAGACAACAATGTCTTTACAGAATACATTCTCAGTAGAAAATGCCACACTGATCATAAGGTGTGTAGATGTTTGATTTGTATGTGATTGTTTTCATGCATTATGTGTAAAACCTTGCAATAAAATATTCCCATTATCTTTCTGGGTGCCACTTCGAAGTATTTTTCCATCTTTAATGAAATACTGCAGGGTATAGAAGAAAACCCATTACACATAAATTAAAAGTGTACTAAATGATATAGCAGAAATCCAGGTATTTAGTATCGTTCAGAAACATCTAATAAGGTAGACACCAAAGAGTTACAGCTAGATATTAAACTAAACATTTATTGTATTATTTTCAAAAGTGTCAAAGCACTGTTGTCACATCAAGACCTCCTGACTTCAAATTGTGATGTTTAGCCTTTTCTGACTTGAAATACAAAGGGTCTCTGAGTGAGTGTTAAGCAACTTTATCACCTGTGATTATGAAAGACACAACACTGAGATACATCTCATGATGACTCACATATATATATATATATATAAACTGAACTACAGCAGTAAGTATAGTCGCACAGACAGATCGTGGATACACTCTTGTACCCAGATGTATTTTTATACTTGGCTATCACGAATCAGCACCCACCACAAAATCCAATACTTTTGTCACGTTTGATCCCTAACCATTAGAAATGACTAGTAGCATTGATTGCACTTCTAGCTGTCTTAAAGAAATTATTTTTTTGTAAGTACCTTGCAGCGACAGCCGATGATGGTCTTGAAATTTGAAACACACTGACATTGTTAAAACTATTGTTTAGTTTAGATGCACCAAAGATAAAGTACACATGGCGTGAATGGTACATTTTTCTCTGCTAGCCAAGCTGCACTCTTGCTCTCTATTTCTCTATGCTTTTAAATGAGTGAATCACAAAGATTTACAAAGATGTCTGATCAATGTCTGCAAGCTGACTTCAGAGGAGATTATTACTGGGAGAAAGCCCCTAGAGAGATAACTGCTGAGGAAACATATGGAAAATGGTTCATCTTCTTCTCATGTATTGGGTGAACACATTGTAATAACACTTTCTAAACACATTCTGCTCAAGGCGTTTTTCAGAAACAACCCCCAGTGATCTGACCCGGGATGCATATTGTAAATAAATAAAAAAACATCACTTTAAAAGAATCTCTGAAAAAAAACTGTCACCAGAGTACAAAAAAACTATGTACGAATACATTTAGCAGAAAGTTGATATGCTGTGAGAAATCTACCCATGGTGAAGTGATACCTGAAAACAGTTAATTTGATCAATGGACAAAGCAGTTATGTCTACAGCACAGGAAATAAAGAAAATGAACATCTCACTTGAATTAACTATTTTGATCCCCAACATAGGAAACAAAACAAAACCTCGTTCTCTGTGTGCTCCAACCAAACTAGTGTTGTTTCTTCCAATCCCAACTTCTGTTACCTAAACACTTTTTTGCCTTTTAAGCTCTCAATTCACTATAGGCCTAAATAAGGTAAAAAGAGCAGAGCAGCTCCTCTCCTGAAATAAATGCCAAAGAGAAAAGAGTGAGAGCACAGACCAAGCCTCTAGCAATAGTGGTGGTGACTGTGCTCCTTGACGCCCCCTGTGGGCTCTCAGGTGGCGTCATCTTCATCATCGTCCATGTGATAGTTGAGGGTGATGACGGCACTGATGAATTCCCCGAGCTCCACAAAGTCAGCTGTGATAATGTTGATGCCGCTTTCCCCGGGTCTCTGCGATCTGATCCACTGCATCATGCCTGGTAAGGCCCTGAGAGGACACACGAGAAACACACACAGACACATGTTAGAGGAAAGACCAAAAGGGGGAAGAAAAAAATCACAAAAGATCTAAAGAGGAGTAGAAGAAGGGATGACTCATGGTTGGCAGTTTTAACACAGAGAGGGGCACACAGTGATAAAAGATCTCTGTGACGCAGCATGGGATGTCTGCAAGCCAGACACCAGCTGTGAGAATGACACTCTGAATACTTGCTGGACATGTTTATGTGAGCCGTGCACCAGGGGGAGGGTGTAACTCCTGCAGATGCCTCGCCCAGCTTTCTGCTTGGCAAAATTCTATACGCTCGCTTTCTTGTTATGTCAAGTCCTACGCTGACAGTCTGTGTGGCAAAACAAATTGGTGGAATTTTGAAGGATGGCTACATCAAAGTAACCAAACGCCTGGTGAGAATGGCTGATAGTGGAGTTACCAAATTAATAACTCATGTCAGGAAAATGGATTGCTTGCTGCTGAGGCTTTTAACAAACTGGTGACATTAAGAGTATACAGACAAACCTGGGGGTAAATCAAGAAAAGAAAATCCTAAACCAGAACTGAGAAGGGGAGATAAAGAAAGAGGGAGGAGAAAGATGAGAAGCATTGCCACGGGTTTGTGACAGCTGTTAAAAAAACTTTAATGAGGTCAGTGTTAAACGCCAGGGGGTACCTGTAGAAACCAACATGCATGTGGATGTATTTAAAAAAGGCTAAGATGACTCACAAATGACTGTTTATGTGTGTGTGTGTGTGTGTGTGTGTGTATATGTGTGTGTGTGTGTGTGTGTGTGTGTGTGTGTGTGTGTGTGTGTGTGTGTGTGTGTGTGTGTGTGTGTGTGTGTGTGTGCACATTATTTTTTGTTTTCAGTTGTTTTGGGCAAACCATGTCATTTCTGTGGCCTCTGGTACCTAAGGTGTTGCGGTGTTTGGTGCCGTAGTGCCTGTGTATACGTTGAATAACACTGTGTGCCACCTATGGTGCTAACCTTGCATCTTTTCCAATCTTAGTGTTATACTGAACATAAACATAAAACATTTTTCCTATTATTTCTGTAAGTCTGTCACACATAAACAGTTGTACACACCTTTCAGTGATTGTCTCTCTCAGTCCGCTAGCCACGCCCTTCATCACAGTGCTGGCCTTCGGTGTTAGAACCACCTGGGAGACAAAGAAGGTCCCCTTCCTCCTGCAGGTTAAACATCAAGTATTTACAATTCATTTTTGCTGTATATTTATTAGTATTTTTTTTTTGCATTTGATCTATTTATCTATAAAGCACCTTAAGACATCGGCTGCAGAGAGGTGCAACATAAATAAATACACTTGGCCTTACTTTAGATTTAATTACTTTAAGTAGTATAGTGCGTAGTTTCTGTCGCCCCCATGAGGAATTCTAAGTAATGACAACAACACTGTCAGCGCGTCCACATGATACAAGCCTTACGTGATGGCGCACGCACCCCCACTCCTCCTCCATGCAGTTGCTAGCATTAAAAAAACATGATGGACTCTTCAGAAGAGGTAATTATCTTCACTGAAGTTTCTGCGCGGGATAGTCACCGGACGACACAATCTTCTGAACATAGCCATACTGAGAAATCCAGAGAGAGTTGTGTGGAGCTGATAGTCTTAATTAGCTTTGTAGCAACTTATTTGGCAATGGCTTGAATGTAACGGACGATTATTAATATCAAAAAGTTACGCACTAAAGTTTTAAGTTACCACAAAGAAACAAAAATATAGACAAAAAGATTTCAGATGCAAATTTATGTCAGATTCTAAGAATATGTTTTCCCATTACTGTCAGCAGTTTCCTTTAAATTCATGTATGAATGAGTTTTATAGGGGAAAGAATTTGGTTTTATCTTATTGTTGGATGGACTGCAGCAATGAGTGTCCAGACCTATAAACTTGGAAGTCTTTCCCTGACTTACTGAGTAGTGAGTGATTAAGTTACAGCCACAATATAGCACACTGACTATATACCATGCAGCCATATACCACAGATCAGCCTAGTATTGTTTACAAGTTAGCCTTTGATGTGTGTCGCATAGCCCAGATATTGTAATAACTTGTACATTTCACCCTAGATCCCATTCTCTTAGTTGGCAATTTAGTGGCAACTACAGCTTAAATTGTTAGCCATTTCTAGGTCAGTAGAGGCTGACCTGCGGTCAGTGACAGACGCCTGGAGAAACTGAACCAGCTTCTCTGGGTCGGTGGTGTTGGCCCAGGGAGAGGGCATCATCTGCCCTGGCCACAGGAAGGGCACTTCAAGGGCCATAGGGTGGTGATAGAAGACAAGCACCTGGTACTCCTTCTCCCACAGATATTGCAGAGACACCTGAGGATGGAGGGAGGTGTGTGTTCAGGGGAGCAGGAGGGAGAGATGGTAAAGGTGACGACAAAAAAAGATGGTGTGTGTTAAATAAACAAGTTCTACTCAACTTCTATGCATTAGGGCATACTATGAACAAACTAACAATGATTAGGGGTGTGATCACCATCTTTGTGCATCTCAAGAGTTCAAAACACAGCAATCACTGTTGTGCAATGCTGAGAAAACACACACACAGACGCAGACACACACATACACACACACACACACACACACACACACACACACACACACACACACACACACACACACACACACACACAATGTGTCTGATTTGTTTTCTGTTTTAATCAAGAGTTGTTAAGGTGAAAGAAGCTTTTGAAATAAATGTTTGAGGCCATCTTCTAGGTCACTTAATTCCTACTCACTGTGAAGTGTTAAATGTATTTCAATTCAACAGTACCTCCTGAGCGAAGACGACTGGGCAGAGTTTGTCTCCAAACACCTCTTTTAACATGGCCACCAGTTTCTCATGGTGCAGGTTCTGCACGCCGTAAAAGTGGTTGAAGTCCAGGAACACAACCTCTCTTGCATGAGCTGACAGGAAACTGCTGATCTGCTCAAGACCTTCTCTGACCTAAAAAACACAAATATGAACAATACACGTTCATAATTTCTTTCATGCCGTAATGATACGAAATATAGGCACACAAATGACTGTGATGTAGCCTACTTGAATGCGCTCAGTCTGCACTCTCACATTGAAATGCTGCCACATACACAGATATGTACATCACTTAGCAACCACAAGCATTGCAAAAGTATTTATCACATCAAAAACCTCCCAAACTCATTACTAACTGTGGCACTGAAGAGCCCGTGGGCGAAGAACAATTCGTTGTCGGGGTCGCGGGGCTTGGTGGAGATGCGCAGGTCGAAGAAGCGGATCCCAGCCTCCAGCTGGCTGGTGAAGTTCATAGTCTGTGTAGCTAACCACTTCCTCATTAGTTTCTTAGCCACCGTCCCAAAAACAGAAACAAAGTTCTGAACTGTTTCCGGCTGCTCGGGGCCAACTGGAGACGCCTCGTCGATGTAAAAACTGAAGGAATCATGGGAACCTGGGAAAACACAAACATGAGTCTGCATGCAGCTATATATGCAGGTTTTCTGTAGCCTATGTGGTGAGGACACAGGTGTAAGAGTGGGGTCAGTGCTGGAAAACAGCCCATTGCCATGGCAAAAACACTGACTGAATAATAGCATTCGTGGCCATAAGTTATGAACTCAGATAAAAGGAAAGGTTGTGCTCACACACACCACTGATATTTTTCATGGAGAATAGAGCTCACAGAGAACAATGTTGTGCATGTTAGTTTATATTTTCTGATAAAGCTTTTGGTACATATTTTATATAGTGCAATTGTCCATTGGTCATTTTTAACTATTTTGTACACCCGTTATGTTTTGCCTGGACATTTTGGTATGTTAGCTCAAAAAGTCTTAAACAAGTTATCTCAGTGTGAACTTTAAAGTTCATTCTTGACCTTGGAAACAGCAACTAACTTATTGTTGGCAAACATTTCAACAACATCTCATGGTCTTCCTCAGCAGATTGAGTTACTCAGTTGTTATATTGCACCTGATGCCGGTCTGATCCTAAGTTTCTGGTCTAGTCTAGTCCTCAATAACTCAATTTACAATTTCAGACCCTTGGAGATTTTCTAAACTCCTCAGAAAGGCTCATTTCTACCTTTCGCAGGTCTTCTACACTTGCAAATGTGTTTCGTATTTTCTTGTAGATAATAGGATCCTTCGATTTGTTTCATCATATTCATATAACACAATTGTTATATTCAAATGAAAATATAAAGTTTATTTCAGACAAACCTTTTCCCAAATTAATAATAATATCCTAGAGAGACATCTCTTCATCAATAAAATCAGACAGTGTTGAATGCATTTTCAATAAATCAAATAATGTTCTCTGGCTTTGACTCATCATATTTCTCAATTTTATCTCAGCTTTTTCACCCTCTTCTGAAAAAAGGACACCGCTCTACAAGTAGAATTGGATAGACCTTTAACAGACAGGGTCACTGAACTACTGCATGCATTGAAATGTACAGGCTATGAACAAGCTGACCTACCACTACAACTCTAGCACGCCAACTGTGGTGCTCATTATTGTCTCACTAAAATATAAAAAGATTCATAAATCTATTTCTTCTGCAGAAAATAGTCCTGATGAAAGCTGTTCTATAAATTATACTAAGAAACTGAAAGATATAATGTAATTTGTCAGTGCCTTTAGCCTTACAAACATATTCCCATTCACCACCATTGGAATGGCAGCAGAAATGTATATAAGCAGGTAAAATAAAACTTGAATAGATTAATACAGGTATTTTGTGAAAAAGTGTTTGAGAAAAATCCCATGCCATTAATGGCAGTAAAATATATATTGTATATATAATACAATATTTTGATGCTTTCCTATGTGACACTTGCAATTAATCATTGGTGATGTTAGGTCTGAGGGTCGTGTGCCCTTCCATGCTTGTTTGAAATGAGGCAAGAGTAAGTGTGTGTGTGTGTGTGTGTGTGTGTGTGTGTGTGTGTGTGTGTGTGTGTGTGTGTGTGTGTGTGTGTGTGTGTGTGTGTGTGTGTGTGTATGTGTGTGCACGTTATGCCAATTAGGCTGACAGTAATTCTAATATCTTGCTCCTGCTCTCATCAATGCAATCAAGTTATCATCCTCTTGTTATCTCTTCATCATGTTCCCTCAATCAAACAAACACCCTCCCCTCTTCAACCAACACACACACACACACACACACACACACACATACACACACACACACACACACACACACACACACACACACACACACACACACACACACACACACACACACACACACACACACACAGCCTAAATTGACCTTCAGCTATACTCCAGCGCCAGGTCTTCGCAGTCAGCCCAGAGAGTGACCATAAGCAGGGTAGACAGCTGAATCCTGGGGCAGGGTGGCAAACAGCATCTCTACAGGCTGAATCGTACCACCAGGGTCACAGCGTACAGAGTATGACCTTAACTAGTCGCAACAGCTGGCTATGCTGTAGTTGCAGAAAGATTTGTCTTTGGTTCTGAAGGTTGTGCAACAAAACATCATTACAATTATTTTCTCCTTTAATTGATTCAAAATGTCAAAACATGATGAAAAACACCCAATTACAACTTCTTAAAGCCCAAGGTAATTCCTTCAATTTTCTTTTTTAATTCAACCAACAGTCCAAAATCCAAAGATATTCAATTTAATATCACATAAATCAATGAAAAACATTCCTCACATTTGAGAAGCGGAAACTAGCAAATTCTTAAAAAATTATTCCATTAAATAGCTGAGGATCTTGCTGCACAATTAATAAGTATATGGTTCCTGTGATATTTATTGTCATAATATGTTAGGGAAAGAAGTGTAGCTAATATAAATTAAATTCAATAATCCAGTAGGATAATGCAACCCACTATATCTTAGCAGGTTTTAATGAAAGCTGAACACCCATATGGAATCATGTTTTTGCATTACTAACTAGCATTTCCTTGAATATGTATGACAGAATCCCTGTGCATTATGCTTTACTGCAGAGAAGAAAAATAGAGACTGAAGAACCAAACATTTTGCCACGTGTGTAGAACATCTATAAGAATCTCCAGAGAAAGCTGTGCAGAGAAGTACCTGAGCTTTGAATATGATTAAAAATAGTTTATGTTATGAAATAATTTGCAGACAACGGATTCCCATCCTTATACAACTATTAACAAATAATCTCAACACTGTGCCTCAGACTTGAATCATTTCCCTTTTTATTCTTGTCTACTGGAACTAAAACACCACATTTATTAGACAGTATAGAATGTTTACACGTTTCCTCTCTTAATATGTTTAACTGCCAGAAATTAACTAAGACTGTAATTAATACCACAGAGGTTACTAAAGGAAATCCAAATTACTGCTCCCCTCATGGCCTCAACCACACTGAACAAACATTTTCCTCTCTATCAAAAAAGACTAATTTGTTTGTAAAGATCTGCATCATAATTTATGCTTTGGGCCATAGTCAATCATTTGTAATGAGCTGCTTACTGCAAACAACATCTACACGGTATACTCTTATGCTGTTCAATAAACAATCATAACAATGTACTGCAATACCCAATCCTTGAATAACAATGGACGACAGCTTTGAACTGTGGGAACTCTTCTTCCCTCACATCAGCGGCATAAACACATCACTGGGGTAAAGAAGATGTGAGGAAAGTGGAAAGAAAGACAGAGCGCAAAAGAAAAACAGATAATGGTTTCAACAAGCTGAGATAATGACACAGCGATTCACTTGATGATGATGACGAGGTTGAGTGGTGGTGGGTGATGACTGTTCCCTTTCAGAATTGACCTGTGATAACTGAGTCATTCTGACTGAATGAGACCAGCCCATTCAGAGATACCACTGGTGGTTTGTGCCCTTTTCTCATGACAAATCATTACTGCTCACCATGGACTCCATTTTTGGAGGGAGAGGAGAGGAAATGACAAGGAAATTGGAAAGTAACAGGGTGGAGATGAGCTGATGATACTAAAAACATACATGTGCAGGATAGATATAAGCTCCAGACTCCTCCAGACTCCCCCATCTTCTCTCTTCTACACTTTCCTTGCATGGATCCTTCTGTTATGATGCTATAGAGATTCAAGTGCTGCTCCTTCCAGCCCTCTATTCTTCAAACACGAGATCAACTCGCTCCAGTCTTACTTTGTCTCCTCCTACCTTGCTAATCTCTTCCATCTTGTTCGAGTGGCAGTGCACACAAAGCACATACATTTCCGATGAGGCTGAACTATATGACTTTTAGAATCAAGATAAATGTCATCCTGCTGGAAAATCAATTAACTGCCAGTGGTGAGGCAATAGCAGCCATGTGGATAATCCATTTCTCATAATTTCTGCCCATATCTTAGATATTTTGAGAAAAGATTTACTCAAGAAAATTATAAAATTGAAAAGCTGATATGGTTTGTTATGAGTATCAGTAGCTATACCACAATATTTTGCTGTCAGTTGTAAAATCCACAGAACAGTAACAGCAGATTGGTGTCTGGTCAAACACAAGAACTTGTAAGGCTGGTTGTGACTTACAAGGGCATATCCATTACAGAAAATAGCTGTACTATTCCCACCTCTTACCACCCATTGCTTCATTAATCTAGGACAAATATCCTTTCTATCTTTGTCTTTCTCTCTCTACCAAACTATTTTCTTCTCCTTTGTTTGTTTTGAATTTCACATCCTCTGTTTTATAATGGCTTTTAAGCTGGTAGATTTCCTGCATCTCGCACTACCAGTGTTTATCCTGGCATCTAATACCATTTATCCTCCTTGTTCAGGGGCTTAAGTGGCAGCAGAATGGTCAAGTCAAGGGACTGATGGACAGATTAACTTCTCAAAGTCCTGGGCTGGCCTTTTCCTCTGCCCTGAGGGAGCCGGCAGACTGAAGATGCCTTTTCTGCAATGGATTTGTTTTATTGCCTGAGAGGCCATCTTAACTTAATACAATTGCCTTCACCCTTTCCCCCTGGCCTAAGGTATGCTATTCATTTCTTACCTCTGGGGAGGCCATAAGCTGCTACAGCCAGTTAGGAGAGGTTAGGTATGGCTCCCTTGAGCCCTCTCATGTAAACCTGACACTTTGGCTCTGTGTGGGCATTTTAGTATCTCTGAGGTAAAGTAATTTATCCCATCCAGTAGTTTGTCAGCTTTGAATGAAGACAAACAACATTTCTCTGATAGCAAATTAATTAATTTTAGGTAGATACAACCCACTGTCTAATTTTAATTAAGTACTTAATTTTTTCTGATACTAAAATAATTTGGTCACAACGCATGTGCTGATTATATCTTGGCCAAATCATTACAATAATGTATCAATTTTTTCATCATAAAACAAAAATAAAATTTGTGTATAAGGGGAATAATATGTCAGGGCAGTTTGTCTGTAGGCCTGTTTTGGAGTTGTCCTGCCTCTTAGTTGCCAAATATTCATGAATGGAGCTTTAAAAAAAACAGAAAGAAAAGGTGTGGATTATTTGATCCTCTACGACACTTAGTCAGAGAGTAAATGTAAACATTTTAGCCTGTTAAAAATAACCAGACCGTAGTTAATTAACATAAATAACATAGACCGCCAGGAATCTAGATTTACATTTAGTTAGTCACACCTGTAGGACACAGATACATGCTCATACCAGTCAGCACATACCCCACTTCATACGCCTACACCCATACTCAAAATCCAGTTTAATTAATATGGTAAGGAAACTCTGACAGCCATCCCCTTCCCTCCAGTAAAGCTTGTTTCATGGTGAGAGAACCACAGAGAAACAGGTTTACAGTATCTCTGGCAGCACACCTTTGCTGACTACCTCAGTCAGACAAACGTGCAGCCAGGCAGTCTGCAGCGCTCACCCAGCAGATCTAACAATAGCCACAGAAAACCAGCCCACCACTGATCAGCTTGGGGAAAGGAAAATGATAACTACTCCCTGCCTCTTTCCGTCCTCTCCCTGTAATGACCTCCATCTTTAACATGCTATCACTAGCCCTTTCTTTCCTCTGTGCTCATCCCATCACCCTTTCCCAAATTAGCCATGGGTAGAACTGGCTCAGGTCGTCTGACTTGTAGACTCAATTGACACAGTGTGAGACCCAAGTGACATATGGGATCAAACATAGAGAGCTGAGTTATGTCTAAAAGCAACCTTGTTTTTATTTCACAAACAAGGTGGTTCTGACCAGCAGAGGACTAGCAGAATTATGAGCATGAAAATATGTACCATTTTTATATAATAAATGATACAACCACAACTTGGCTGCTGTGCTGTCACAAGTCACAGCATCACAAACAACTCTATAACTCTGTAATAACTTTAAATAAACAACTCACAGCTTTAAAAAAATAAATAAAACCTGTCTTTTCACAGCTCTTCTTTTTTCTGGACACATTTCAATCAGGTTTCAACAGCACTGAGTCAGCTGTCCTCAGGGTGACAAATGATTAATTGGTGTCTTTGGACTCTGAAAACCATGCAATTTGAATTCAGTTGGAGTTCTCTAAGACAATTTGAAGAGAAAAGAATGATCAATTTAGTAAAATGTGGTTTGCCTCTTACTTACAACATTGATTAGGATAGGAGTGATAACCTTTTGTTTTCCTCTGCACCTCTCTCCCTGTGGTGCACCACAAGGTTCCATTTTAGAGCCCATTTTATATTTTACAAAATATGCTTTCAGTGGGATCTATTTGTTGAAAATGTTTGTAACATTTCTTATCCTGGTTACACTGAAAATATGCAGTGAAAATATGTAGCTCATTGAAACCTGCCGACCCTTAAAATTCCAACTGCGTCCTAAGAGGTAGCAGGTTTTTCCTCCTAAGAACTACTGAGAAATTAAAATAGTTTCCCTCATTTAGGGACCTGGCGACATGCCTTTAGCTCTTCACCTATTGATTACTGTAACTCTGTGTGGGAGTCAGTCAGTTGGCCTTGTCTTGCCTGCAGCAAGGCACCCGCAGAGATTCCTTATTTGTTTTTAAAGCACTACATGAATAGACAAGTGTATATCTCCACCTCCAGACCCCTTAGATTTTTTTTTTTTTTTTACCAATGTTTCAATCCATTCTAAAAAAAAGAAAAGTAAAAATCCAAAGATGGAGCATTTCCCATAGTTGACTAACAGTTTACCACACACTATACTTTTTATTAAGTACTTATTTATTTGTATTTATATTTTCTACATTTTTAACTTCTCTGTAAAGCACTTTGGTTAGCATTTGTTCTTTATATGTTCTGTACATAACATGGCTAAACTTTACTTAATATTTAATTGCCTGTAGATGGTATGTTACATACTGTATGGAGGTAGCTTTGCCTAGATTCGCTGGCACTTCACCTGTCCACCACCACCTCAGTCCACATGATGGACTGAGGCAATATTCTTCGGGCTATTAACTCCTATACCTTTGTGAAAATGTATCTGTTTTAATTGTCTCCTTTGGTTACACAAATAATAATACAAAAAATGAACTGACTAACCATTTAATCATTCTGGCAAAGGCAGTTTATCACAAGTGATCGTCCATGATTATTATTATGTATACTGTGGCTTTTAAACTGTTTTCACATAGAGACTGGCCAGGTAGATCTCAGCCAAAGGTAACAGCAGCAACGCATCCTCATGAGAGGGTTCGTATGATATCGTACAGAAATGTATGCACAACAATTTATATGATATCTAGCAGAAGTACATACAGATATCTGCCATACAGCAGCTGTTGTATCTGTCAAACGCATATGCTACCTTGAGAATATAACGTGTTGTGTGTATAGCTATATACAGTATTTGTATAACCTACATAGATCATTTGGCTGAATTAGCTCATATCCAATTACTTGAAACATGACAAATAGATGCCATTAAAAAAATCATAAAAAAATCAGATGGCCTACTAATTAAGACTTCTGTGTCACCATGACACCTTAAAACAAGTTAATTGCCAATCATACAGAAGAGTATGTATATCAATGAGTACTGCTATGCAATGCTGGTAACACAGACACAGTGGAGACTGTTAAGCTTTTTGGCAACAGCAGAGCACCATGCCATCACATCACCCATACTCCAAATTGCCAAAACACTTTGGCCTGGATCATTGAGGCTGTCGGCTGACAAACTTTCTTTTTTTTTCTCCTTAAAAAATAAATAGCATTACTGAATTACAAGCAACAGTGGGTGGATGCTGAGGATTTTATGTCAGGAATCTAACATTATTAACATAATATTTCAACTAAGAGGAAGAATGAAACTTGTGGAGGAAATAAAACAGTTGTCTCATTTGTTTTTTTTCTGCCAGTTTTATTGATCAAAGGATGGTAATGCTTCAAGATGAAACAAAGCGGTTGTGATAATCAGACACACTTTTGAAAGAAATTAGACATAAGCTCCAATTAGAACACATGGTTGTTGCTAAATAAACTAAAGAAAGTGAGTGAAGTCCGCACAACAACTTTACTGCGGACTTCACTTTGAACATTAATTATTTGTCCTGCACCAGCAACTACATGGATGTGCACAACATCATCTTTGTTGCAAAATAAACTCCTGTGGATTATGATGTATTTCTTGATAAACCTTATGCCAAATGTGTGCACAAAAACACAAGAAATGGCAAAACAGAAACTGAATCCAAATGGAGGATAGACAGAGAGCAGCTGAGCTGCAGGGCACATAATAAGAATAATTATAAGAAGTAATGATACCTTATTAAGTGGGACAGAACATGTTCCCATGCTGGCTTGGCATGGATGAACTGTGGTGTAACACAGCACATGTCACATGATTCAGCAAAATTACAAGCATGAGGTAATGCATGGCATGCTGCTTCTTCTGTCTTTCAGTCGGTATTTGATCAAATCTATGGATTGCCTGTGTAATATGCCACGCATCATTGGCCACTAAGGTCCAAGCTATCTGCATCTGAAAAGCCATCACTGCACATTCCACCTCTAAACACACCAGGTATCCTATAGTTCAACAGCGAGGGATGGAGAGAGAGGGAAAAAAGAGGGGGGAGCATGAAGGATTAGATTTGCAAGAAAATGAAGAATGAATGCGCTTTGTGTGGAGGTGTGATAATCATAGGCAACGGATATGGAATTAACTGGCTGCTAATAAGCCACCCCATCAGTCAGAGGTGGGCTTTACAACCAGCATTTCCAATTTGAATGGAGTTTAAGAAGACCTGCACACTGATTGGATAAAGGTCCAACAGTTCATGTTCTATGGGTATAGCTGTGATCAGACTGAACAGACTGAACCCATCCCACTCCCTGTCTCTTCTCCTCTGTGGCCACCACCACAGCACAAACGCCAAAGTCCTACACAAAACAGAGCAGCACGAGGCATCTGCCTATTCTGAATCTTTAGAGTGGTTCGTAGTGTTTTTTGTTTTTTTTTAACCTCAGGCCTCTCATCGTTTGGAATATTAGATGGATAAGCCATAAATCATCTTGGTGTTGTGTAGCCTTTCACCTTGAGACAGCAGACCATACCAAGAGGAAACTGAACTGTTGAAAATGCATGATACTTCTCACATTGCGCAACAGGTCTTACCCTTTGTTCTAATGAGGTACACGGAAACTAAAACCATATTTTGGGTTTTAGGAGTTGCACATGGTACACAATAAAACATCAAAGTATGCAAAGCAGTACAATATTTTTTTGATGTTGCAAATCATAGCCTAGTTATTTATTTATTTATATACTAGAATATCTACATGCAATGCGCGCGCGGATAGAAAGAGACGGACATAGTCCTCACCTGATTACACTGGGGCAACATAAAAGAAACACCTACCGGGGATAGCCAGGTTGGTGAGCGGAGTACTGTGCATGCTCTGAGGTAAACTTGCCATCCAGTCTGCAAACCGCATGTCGCTTCTCCCGTGAGACGAAGCCATGCTGCCGCCGTGCACAACGCTCCGTTCTCAAGGACCGCTGCCTGCGCCAACCGTGAATGCGCGCTCTCTCTCTTTCTCTCCACACACAAACCTTCGCGACAGAGAACCAGTCCACACCCCCCTTGAGCAGTACACATCAGCGGATGACTATTATAAAAATAGATTCGTTGGATTTATCAATAATGGCAACAGCTTTCCAATACGCAGCACTGTAACGAGGACGTTTCCGTTTTACAGTCACCTAATATGACAAAAATAGTACCATTTATAATTCTAGCTTTCAGTATTATTTCTCAAAACGAGGCAAGACTATACCCAAAATCCACGATTTTACTCCTGAAGGTTTTTGGCGGTCATAAATACCCAACACTGGCTGCATGTTTAACACAATATTTTGGGACAATGTAGTTTAATGCTAGCCTAGGATATCTCAATAGGTCTAGCTATTTTATACTACGACGTAGTCGTATTTTTAGTATTTTATACATTTTATTAACAACAACAAAAAAAACTTCAAAAAGGATCCTACTATATCCTACTTGATAAGGGGCTGGGATTTTAGCCAATTATGCAGGTATCCTCAGATTGACAGAGGTTTTACAGTATTATCTCATAATTTCTCTACAAGAACAGTATGAAGGCGCCTTCAGCAGTGGCTGATAATAACCTGTACATACTGAGGTTAAAACATAGTTCCCAATTGACCTAGAAACATTTCTGAGGTCATGCACTTGGATGACAAGAGAGCCATATGGCAGTGATTCATTATCACTGCAATGCATATGCCAGTGACAATGAATAGCTGACATTTTCACTGTGATGATAATCAGCTAGCTGTCTGGGCACCTTAAAATGAGTCATTCAACAAACTTGGTCACAATGGTATGAAGATGGATAATCTACCAAAAACTGCATATTTATCAAGGTACGTATCAGTGTTTTGCTGAACATTACATAGACCTTTTTCCCCATGGGAGCCATTTCAAACCTGCATCCAGCGCAAACTAGGCGAACGTCTACGGCTCTGCCAAGCTTGGTTTCCCACTTGGTTGTTTCTGCATTGATGTCTGAAGAGAAGCGACATAGGAGGAAGGGTTGATCATATAAAACCACTGTGGTCATACAAGATCAATATTTACATAACCATCCCTTAAGTTAAGAGAGGCTGTTAAATAATATGCTTTGCATTACATAGACCGAATATCACTATGGTTTATCATCATTAATTAACTGTGTTCCTGGTTCGAGGCACATCATACAAGTATACCTACCTTTTTCACGGCAGACATGTTGACATGTCATAGTAGGAAAAGCACAGGTGTATTCAAAACCATTAATGATGGCTGCATTCCACTTAGGAGAGGTCCTGGTATTGTGCATGCTGACTCACTGAAATAGCTTACTGGGACACTTGATGGAAGTGAGCCATCATTAAGGTTATCAATTTCAGCTGTACTTTTCCTACTATGACAATTCAAAATGTCTGCAAAAGGTCCATAACCAGTCTGGAGAAACCGGTCTAATCGGGTGGTTACAATAGGTAGGGCAAAAGCAAATCACACCAAGAATTGGGCCCAGATTTAAAAAAAAAGAAGCCCTGTTTGCTTTCCACCAACCTGAGTCCAAAACAGCCATCATGTACAGTAAGTATGGCTTCATGCTGTCCATACCGTCCTCAATTAACTCACTGTATCTATTCATATTTTAAGCAAAGCACAGTTACTCATGTTTTAATTTGTAATAAGTTATTGCACTGCTCATGTTCTAACCCATTTGTTTGTGTAAAAGCCTGTCGTGTTTCTCAAAATTCCTTTTTCATTGCATTTCAGTACCAGGATGGGAAATAGGTTACTAAATGTAGGCTTATAGGGCACCACTCTAGGTTGACTCATGAAGGGATGTGCTGGCATAACACCAACAGCCGGTGGCAAAAGCCCCTGTCACTTTCTTCCGTTTTTATGCTTGATGATCCAATCCAGTTGATCTTCTTGAACCCCAAAGCCCATTGGCTAAATTCCCCAGTTATGTAACAGCCCTCAGGTAATGGCAGCGCCACTCTACTTGAGTGGAGAAATCACATCAAGAATGTCAATGCAAGTGCACCATCCATATATAGAAAGCTCTAACCTGTAGAGGGTCAGAAGCCATCACTCTCCAAGCACTCATTTGCTTTCAATCATTGGGATTTGATGAATAATTTGAACACACAAGCTAGCTATTGATGGTTTTTAAGATACTTTTTATCCAGAAATCATACGATTTTGAGAAAAGAAACAAAAATAAAATAAAATTCGACTTGTTCCACTCAGCACACAAGGTTGTATTTTATTGTATATACAAAGCCAAGGGGACAGTAACAACCTGTGTAAAACATGTTAAATGTTAAAACATGTTAAAACTAAAATTTTCTGGCTGAATTGTATGGTATAGTCACCAAAAATATATAAAGGCTGAGGGGAAAAAAGACAGTCCATCAAACAATTTGACACTGTGACTGAGGTTATTATTACTAATGTGTCAGTCAGACCCGTATTATTACATCTCCCTTATTTTCCAAATGGACAAAATCATAACAAACTAAATTATCTATCAAGGACATTCTTTGTAACTTGGTGTAGCACAAATTTCAACAACTACAATACAAACATATTCCCTTCTGTGCCAAATGAAAAATCACCTGATGTACAGCACACAATTGTTTTCTAAATTAATTACAGCTCTCATATTCTTCTACAAAATATTGATCTACAGTAGATACTTTTTGGTTATACTACTAGTAAAGTTTCACTTATCTTAGAGAACATATTCCCAGTTTTTAAATGTCATTTTCACATGGATTATTTGATAATAGCTGCACAAACCGTAAAAAATTATAATTTCATCATGTCATAGGCAACAATGCATTTGGCTCATGTGATTCGCATTCAGTTAATATTAGTTAGGACTAAATCCTTCTAATATTCACATGCCAAACATTTGTGTTTTATAAGTTTATATGACCAGTCTCAGGCTGCTAATTCAGATCCGTTGCATGCTCCTCTAGATTTGCTGCATGGACCTCAGGTTGGGAGACACCTAGAAGACATCAGACAAATCACAAGGAAGAAAGAGATATTATGATACTTGAAGTTAGAAAATGAAATATAGAGCTAGTGGCCAAACTGTTTTGTTACTTACTTCAAAATCGGTGCCAGTGCATGCTTTGATATCCTCAGGAGTGAGCCCCTCCCATACTTCTATCAGAGTCAGGCCTTTTGTCTTATCCACATCAAACACAGCCTGGCAACAGGGCAGAAAGAGAGGGAGGGAGGGAAAGAAAAAAGGATGAGATGTTTCCAAATAGAGAGAGAGACAAAGACAAAATGGTAAGAATGAGTATTTCCTTAATAGATGGGTTTGAACCCTATGATGTGTGGTCACTGGGGTAACAGACAAGGATGTGTGGGCCTTCAATTATCAAAGTGACCTAAAAGAGTTGACAAAAAATATATAATTGGGGGGCCATCGAGATGACAAAATTGCTGTAATTACTGGTGAAAGAGCTCTGAGATTGGTGCTCAACTTTCTGAGGTTGGACTGCTACAAAGTAGAGAGCAATTACATTTTAATTGTGGCACTACTTTTTAGCAGTTGAAACATAACAGAAAATCAATTCAATTAAGAATGATGCCGTTCAAGTGTAAAAGTCCATCATCATTGCCGAATGATTCAAGCTAAATGTCATTAACAAATCCGTTGGATTTACAAGTCCATCGCTGGCTTTGACATCTGCGCCTGGTGCTGAAGTTGCTCTGTGATGTAGCACAAGTGAAGAATGATGAAATAGTCAGGCACGTTTCAAATCATTTACACTGGAGAGCCAAGTACCACAGACGCTGGAAATATATCTAAAGAAAAACTAATTAATGTTCTGCCTTCTAAAAAGTTGCAAGAACAAAAAAAATCAATCTCATACACTAATGCTTGTAAAGTACCTTTAGGCAACATACATGATATTACCTCTTTAAGCCTTCTTTTAGTATTCAAAATTATTATTTCCATTCTGGCCCATTTCTGTATGTACAACTTCAGAGTGATACAGTTTGTTCTGTCTAAAGTGTCACACAAATACCACGTATTTTTTATTTTTAAATGGCGTTTTGAAACAAAAACAATCTCCGTCCCCCAAGTGTTTAGGCGCCCTATCAGAAATGATCTCTGTCCATATTAACACGTCTTAAAACGCATATCACGTTACCATTCGCATACACTGGGCATGTGTGTGCTGATGTAAACAGGAAGCAGACTGTCTACTAATTCTATGGTTGAAAATCATGGCTGTATAAGTTGAAAATACCAAAAGTACTTTAGAGAAAGAACAACAATGGTGAAAAGTAAGATCAGGAATTTATTTGTTTGGGCCTACCTAACTGATAAGACTGACGAACAGGGGTGTCTGTGTTTGTGCTGACTCAGACTATAATGCAACCCCAGAGTTTTCAAACTTAAAAGGGGTCAGCAGCCTCTCCGTTTTATGGGGTTGGAAACGCCAAATTAGTGTGGACGTGAGGCATAAAACGTAGCAAATAATGTGGGGTTTTTTTTAACAAAAATGTATGTGTGGATGTAGCCTAAGATTGCCACGGATATCTGTTAACTGATACTATTATCAGATTCCATTTTAAATACCAACTGGCCAGGCACACTCAGCTGAGCTGGTTCCTGTTGCTTCTCTCAGCAGGGGCTGACGGGTAAGCCCCAGACACATCCAGGCAAAGCCTGTCAGGACTCTCAGCTCATTAGAACCACACACACAGTGACAGGGCAGTAGGCAGATATCTCACTCCAATATAGCAAGACAGATGGAATGTCACAAGGAGAAAGGATCTATGGATAACACAAGTGTTGCAAGTGATTTAGGTCAATTAAACATGTGCCAGAGGTGGTCAATATAGGTGCTGACAGTGTGCAGATATGGCAGGTGCTACTGTATGTAATGTCAATGTGAGCTCACAGTTTGATACTGCTTTAAAATGCACAATACCTTGAGACAAAAAGGACTGGGTAAGTAAATCTTAACGCAATGATCTAACTTAGTTTCTGATATCAAACTACTAAAAAACAAAAGTGTCTCCATTTGCAAAGCAGTTTTTTTTTTTTTGTGAAACTGTTGAGTCACCTTTCTTCACAGTCTACAGAGTTAGTCATTAAGAAGCTGCTAGTCTACCCCATGTGTTGTCTGGCGAGAAGTGGGCTGAACAACAATAAGCCACTGTCATTCAGCCCACTTCACGCTTTAAAAGAGATGGGAGTAAAAATGAATATTTTACCCTCCAACGAATCAACTTCAAAATCTCATCCAGTATCCTGTCAATGCATTACATCAATTACAAGAAGCAGATTTTGAGATGTGTTCAGATAAAAACTCACTGCCTGAGGCAGCAGGTTTCTTGTCACCCTGGGTCTCAAATCATAGCAGCACTATTTAGGACAACACTTTAATTACCATCTCTCCTGGCCACGCAAGCCAAGGAAGATGCTTGGTTTTGTGGGAATATATTGTATATGTCAGCATCTGTGCATGTGTCTGTGTGGAAGGAAAATTAAATGTTTTGGCTGGTTTGGAAGTCCCAGTTGTTGCTCTCATTTCAGAAACAAATTGGAGCAAAGAATTTAATCATGTGAGATAGAAAACAGTTAACAAATTTTGGATAACCATTACCAGGCTTATTAAAGGCACTGCTTGCCAGCAGGTTTATAGTCCCTCACTTTCGACTGATGGGAATTTCCTCTGGTGATCACAACATTAACAATTTTCTCACATCCCACAAGTAATTTGATCTATGGTGTTGTTGGCTAATAAAGAAAAAAAAGCTCAAATGTTAAGCTGCTGTGCTATATATGTGTATATATATGTGTGTATATATATATATATGTGTATATATATATATATATATATATATATATATATATATATATATATATATATATATATATATGTGTATATATATATATGTGTATATATATATGTGTATATATATATATATATATATATATATATATATATATATATATACAGGCCAAAAAGTTTGGACACACCTTCTCACTCAATGTGTTCCTTTATTTTCATGACTATTTACTTTGTAGATTCTCACTGAAGGCATAAAAACTATGAATGAACACATATGGAATTATGTACTTAACAAAAAAGTGTGAAATAACTGAAAACATGTCTTATATTTTAGATTCTTCAAAGTAGCCACCCTTTGCTTTTTTTGATAACTCTTCAAACCCTTGGTGTTCTCTCAATGAGCTTCATGAGGTAGTCACCTGAAATGGTTTTCACTTCACAGGTGTGCTTTGTCAGGGTTAATTAGTGGAATTGTATCCCTTATTAATAAAAAAGCAAAGGGTGGCTACTTTGAAGAATCTAAAATATAAGACATGTTTTCAGTTATTTCACACTTTTTTGTTAAGTACATAATTCCACTATGTCATTCATAGTTTTGATGCCTTCAGTGAGAATCTACAATGTAAATAGTCATGAAAATAAAAAGGAAACACACTGAATGAGAAGGTGTGTCCAAACTTTTGGCCTGTACTGTGTGTGTGTGTGTATATATATACACACACACACACACACACACACACTTCAAAAAGTCCTTGTGTGTGTGTGTGTGTGTGTGTGTGTGTGTGTGTGTGTGTGTGTGTGTGTGTGTGTGTATATATATATATATATATATATATACACAAGGACTTCAAAAATCTGTCATACACATGTTAAATGACACTGGCAATAAGTGGCTCATTGTGTGTCTGTTTTTCAATTTTAAAAGCAAGTTTAAAGGTCGATGCTTTCTGTCTGACCTAATGGCTGTGGATTCAAACGTTAAATTTTGAAGATGCAATTTCTTTCCACCTGTTTCAAAATAACATGACATGGCAGGAAAATGAAGCTTAATTGATTTAGCAAAAGCTAACACAAGCATTATGAAAAGAAAAGATGGCACAGATGAGGACAAAACATTTAAAGTGCTCATATTATGCTGTTTGGCTTTTTCCTTTTCCTTTATAGTGTTATATATCTTTTTTGTGCACGTTATAGGTTTACAAAGTGAAAAAGCCCAAAGTCCACCCCAAAGGGACTTACCATCTTCCAGAGAAAACACTGTTTAAACTGCTCCAAATAGCTCTAATGTAGTCCAGCCTTTTCTTCCGTTCGTCACTTTGTAACACACGTTATAATGCTCGCCTAGCTGCTAGCATGGCACTCCCTTATACTCTGCTTCTTATTAGCTAGCAGTGCTTACCTAGCTACTGCGCATGTGCGACTCCCAACAAAGGAACAGAAGTGAGATGCCTCACTATTCTGGTACAACCTCTAAAATGAGCATAATATGAGCACTTTAAGAAAATGGCTAACAAGCAGTGCAGGAAACAATACGACAAATGAAGCGATTAGAATCCACAATGAGAAGAAAGTGGGACAAATAGAGCTTTCAATGAGGAGATGGCTCCTTTGATGCTCTGCAGTACCTGCTGACACTGCTGATCGCTTTGTATAATACAACACAGACACAATTCAATGTTCTTTCACAGCACTAAAGTTACATAACAGCTATCTCTAGTGATTATTTGTGGTTTTAGAGACTACACAGCAGATTGTATTTGCTTTGGAGGTACTGCTATATAACACACACACACACACACACACACACACACACACAC
Source organism: Perca fluviatilis (assembly GCF_010015445.1). Lineage (NCBI taxonomy): Eukaryota > Metazoa > Chordata > Actinopteri > Perciformes > Percidae > Perca > Perca fluviatilis. Next base: position 24,055,354 of record NC_053117.1, read on the forward strand.
ACACACACACACACACACACACACACACACACACACACACACACACACACACACACACACACACACACACACACACACACACACAGCATTTTCAAGTCTCTTAATGTTTATTGTTCACACGTATATGTTTAATAGCAACAAAATGGAATATTACCATTTGTCACTGACACAGTTTTCCATTTATGTTGTCTGTTGTCATCAACAGCACTTCACAAGTATAAAAATCATGATTGGACAACAGAAAAATAATGACATGTCGATGACAACAGCTTTCTTGACCTGTTCAGGACACTGATTTTAAAAACAAGCACCCACAGCGAGAGCTGGAGGTAGCCTAACACAAAGTTGGTTTATTAACATTGCTGCAAGGTAGGAGTATTTTGGCAATATCTGAGAGGCTGACAAGCTGACAGTCATATGTCAGCATTTTTGAAAAGCTCAGTTTCCTCTGTCCAAACTACAAAGAGAGACTGGCATTGTCAAAGGAAAGGCCTCTTCAAAATGTGAAGGACAATGCCTGTTTGGTGAGGATGGATGGCCAAATGGAGAGGAAAAAATATTTTTCAATTTATTCACAGCGCAACAGACATGGTATAGGAAGGATAGAGAGTGGAATAGAGAGAAGGAGAGGGATTGTTAGAGGTAAGAAAAGTGTAAGGAGGGCAGAGAAATAAGAGGAAAGTATGTGATAATAGAGATGGAAGGAAATGGAGAAAAAAAGATAATAAATGATAGTCATTGTACATCAGAGAATCATTACTAAGAAAAGAAAGCTGGGGATGTAATAAGAGAAGAGAGTACCAATTGATATAGAAGGGAGAGAAACAGCATAAGATAAAATGGGGAAGGTGGAGAGGAGGAGGAGGTGGTACTAGTGCTAGCAGGGCAGTAGAAAGAGCTTTAACCTTTATAAATATTGACAGAAATCTGCAAGCTGAGAAATGTTGCACAATCACAACAAAAGCCAGTTGAGCAGAAAAGAACAGACAGGGTGAGAAAAAAGCCATGGACACACTGCCTGACTTTGCTCCTGACAGGTCATGTTTTCAATGAGCGAGTTCCAAAGACAGTAACCACAAGAGGATTACAGAGAATTGACCAAAGTACAAGACAACATAAAAACTGCATCAGCACTAAGCTCTACTAGCTACTGGAAGCTCTCTCTAGACATTGTTTTTCTTTCTAACCGCCCCCATACCTTTCCTACTTCACCCATTCCCTTTAACTGCTATCTACCATCCATCTACACTGTTTTTTTGTTTTTTTTTACACATTTTTACCAACCCTGTACTTTTGCTTACTGTCTTATGTCCCCTTTAACAGAAAATTCCACGACTTGAACAACTGTAAACACTATTCCGACAAGATCATGTGTCATTAAAACCCCATTTGGCTGGATTTTCAATACCATATGAGCTACCAAGTATGACAACCTATTGCTGTAAATGTTTACCTTCTTCCATCTCACAAAGCAGAACTCAAACTGTGGGTAACTAATGAAATTCAAAAACCAAGCTGTTCACATTTGCCTTTAGGCTAAGCTCCATAAGCTTTCCAAGGGAGATTGAGCAGTAAGATTTTTTTAATTTATTTTTTTTCAATGGGAACCACCAGCCCCACCAGCCAGCCTGTCCCCAACTCCCATGCAACACTGAAGGTGTGTGGCAACCGCTACTCAACACTACCCAAAACCTCAGGCTAAATCTCTTGATCTCTTGAAATCTGTTCAGGTTCTTGACTACCGGACTACCTGGATGACCTCCTCTCTTAATTTTACTCCACCTCTACAGAGGATGGTTGCGTTCAGGGGTTTTTCCAAAAATATCCAAAAGAGAGTACAAAATATACTGCTGCAGATCAGCTGCGACTAATCATTGCACAAGCATCAACAACATTAGAAGCAGGGCCCTGAGGCAGGGATGGGAGTATCAACATAACACATAATAAAGGGAAACCCAACCCTAACCATGAAAATTAACAGACCATAACAAAATCAATAAGAAGCCTCCTTACCGAAATCAACTGATTGAATTAGTGATAATTGAATAAATGGAATTTCCATCTACCCGTGTCACTCTGTTGCATCAAAGCAGTCTATCAGTTGCAGTGTGATTGTTTTTGTATATTTTGTTCATGTGGGGGAGATGTAATTGAGAGATAAATATACAATGTGTGACTTGTAGTTATTCCATCTTGTAAAGAGTTCATTCATGGGTGGAATATGGTCTAAAAGACCCCTTCACAAGATGGAAAAAGCACAGTACACCTGGAATATCCAAAAAGCGATCACCACAAAAACCCAGCAGCACTTCTACTCCATTGTCTTCACAATTTCTGACTTGTGTTCCATTGTGTTTATTGTATTTGCTTATCGCTGAAATATTCAGGGAACTCATTTGCCGTGATAATGCACCCCTGACTGCCAAAGTTAACTTATACAATTATGGTTTCAGTCAATCACTCTTGACTGCAAGGTGGGGAATTGTTATACTTTGCAAAGTGAACAGCCAGCCCTCAATTTAAAACAAATTAGAGGTTTGAATTAATATTAAAGGAATAAACATGCCTTAAGCTAGTTGTAGAGGGAAGACGCCTGTAATTTTGGCCACAGGGTAAAGGTTTAGTATCTGTAGTTGTTAGACCAAGTCTTTAAGACTTAAGTAGTAGACAGTTTGGTGTCTTTGTCTGTGTATTTGTAGTTGAGTATTCATATTTTACAAGAACATAATTGGTTAACAAGGAATTAACTTAAAAGTCACAGGTATGCACTCATATGCACAATATGTCAAAAATCTGTTGAAAAATTCTAAATAAACTCCTTGCACAAAATCCTCTCATGCCTCGCAAATCCTGGTATTTTACAGGCCATCAGTACTGCACAGCCATAGCTTACTCATTGCCACCATCTATGTAGCACCTATGAGTAAGCAGCCTATGTTTATGACTAATGGCTTATACATTCATTCATGCATGCACTTCATTCTAAATTTGGGATGATGAGGACATATTGCATATATATAACCTGTATCTATAAATTAAACAAATAAACACACCTTTTCTGTGATGATCCGATCCACACACTGCTTCCCAGTTAAAGGCAGGATGCATTTGTCCAATATCTTGTGTTTTCCTCCCTGAAAGAAAAAGGGTATTTGGTTAGAACAAAAACTTAACTAGAGGCCAGTCACCTTCAGACTGTGTTAATACTTTCAGGAATGCAGCTTCAATTGTAATATATCCAGGGATGTAGCTTGTTATGTACACTCATTCTATCCCCTAAGGAAATACAGCACATATTCCAAGTGAGTCTGTCTCAGTTTCCCTGCCATTCATCTTAAAGAAAAGGCACACATCAAAATGCCTCTGATGCTGCCTCAAAAGCCCACATCATACATCATCCCCTCCCCGCTTCCACTTTATGAATGAAAGCAGACTTCAGGGCAGTAAATTTATGCTCACCTGCTGCACCATCTGGAATATAGCTGGGCGCCAGACAGGCTCCCATTAGCAAAAAAAAAAACAGCATGCTTCTGTAAATGCAGAATGTTACGTTGCCCTTGCCTTGCATCATTTCGGTCTGGAGTTTCCAAAAGTAAACCAATTCAGTTGGATTACCGGCTGCAATTGTCAGAAGCCCTGTGGGGTTACTCATTCCTAGCTACAGAACCAGTCTAACAAATCAGCTGTTCCCAATACACTGAGTCCAATGCCAGACTTTTATTCAAATTAGCCAAAGACGAACAAACAGGAGATGGTTTGTGTGCAAAACCTCATCAGGATGTGCTGGAGCTCTATGGTAGAAAGGAATTAGGCAATCCATTAACAGAATTATACTTAATCAGTTAGAACACTCGCACTCATTATTATAGGAAGCAGATACAAGGTACGCTGGTGAGGGTACCAACATGGGAAAGGAAAATTTGCCATTTCATTCAACCTCGATCCCTGGGAAAGGAAATTAGTCTTGTGGGGTAATTTGCAAAGGCTATGCTGGTTAGAACAAGCACAATACAAGCTTACATGCACACATAAACACACACTCTTATATGTATACACACCTTAGCTGAGTGCTCCATGGTGACCACCACCTTGGTTGCAGCGCTAGCCACCAAATCCATGGCTCCTCCCATTCCCTTCACCATCTTACCCTAAGTACAAAAGTTAATATTGGATTGAGGTTTAAGTTCTCATATTTATTTAAGGGAGGACAAAACAACAGAAACACCTTGCGATATAACACAATCCAATCTTAAACAGCCATTAACTATGGCCTTATATATATATATATATATATATATATATATATATATATATATATATATACACATACACACACACACATACATACAAAACATACACACATACATACACACACACTGTATATTGTTATAATACCATGAAGTTCAAACAACTCCTCCATCAAAAATACATAAAAGTTTTACAAAGCTTTGCTCCATCTTCAAAACAAGGAAATCTTCTTATGCTCTGTGCTTGGTAAAGAAAAATGTTATCCCTGTGTTAGTAAGACCCTGAAAAACTTCACAGACTGAGAGAGAACAAGAGAAAGAGTTCAGAATGGATCTTCAGCATTTGAGAAATGTGGTGAGAGCGCAGTGGCAACACCATAAAAGTTTTTCAATTAATATTATAATATGCACTAGTAACGTCCATCCCCTTAAAAATTCAGAGTATCGTATAGTATCGTAGAGTATAGTAATTTTCATTTAATATTTGGCTTTTGAATTTCAATTTAACATTGGATTTTCATTTGGATTTAATATTTGGCTTTTGAATTTCCATTTAACATTGCCTTTTCGTTTGGACTTGACACATGTCAATGTAAATGAGGAGGTGTGGCCCAAAGGCTGGTGGGAGGGTCTGAAACGAAAGGGGTGCAGAGGCACCTTATGAGTAGCAGGGGGAGCAGACTGCTGAGGAGCATCTGTCTGCAGCTTCACAACCAGGTTGGCTTGGCCTCTTATTTCACATGATAGAAAATAATTATGTAGGCTAAACACAAACGACATTTCATGCAACAACAGTGAAGTTTTCATGTAGTTACTATAATTGGGCCCGTGTTAGTGAGGACTAGATTAGGACTGTATTTAAAGCTGATTCTGGTTCCCAACTTCACCCCAGGTGTGTCTGTTTTAAACACGACTCCGACAACTTCTCTCTTTTGAGGTTATATTTAATTAAGCAAAAGTAGAAACATGGGTGTGGGTAGCTCTGCTTACGTGTGCTTGTGTGTGGTCAGATCTCGAGGACACACACACACACACACAATCTCAACTGGATAGTCATCGTCCAAACTGCGACCTCTCCTTTTTCTTTCTCTCACTTTTTTCTCCGGGTGGTGCGCGTGAGGTGCGTGTCCACGCTATTCTCCAACACGTAGCCTACTCACAACAATCACTCCTGATTGACAGCCTTTTGTACAGCCCATGTACTTTTTCAGACTTCCAGCTAATAGCGGTGTCTGTGAGCATCACTGGCCGGCCAGCAGGGAGGTGATCCCGGCCGCCACCAGCTGGCTGTCCCGTCAGCAGTTCGGACGATGACTATCCGGTTGAGATTGTGTGTGTGTGCGTCCTCGAGATCTGACCACACACAAACACACGTAAGCAGAGCTACTTACACCCATGTTTCTACTGTTGCTTAATTAAATATAACATCAAAAGAGAGAAGTTGTCTGAGTTGTGTTTTAAACAGACACACCTGGGGCCCTATTTTAACGATCTGAAACACAAGTATGAAACGCAAAACGCAAGTAGCTTTGTGGGCGGATCTCGACCGCTGTTGCTATTTTACCGGCGGGATAAATGACTCTTGCGCCCGACGCAAATCTAAAATGGGTTGGTCTGAAGTAGCTAGGTGTGGTTTGGGCGTAACGTGCATTAAACCAATCAGAGCGTCATCTCACATTCCCTTTTAAGAGCAGGGCGCTTGTTCCATGGCGGATTGCTATTATGACGGCGGATTTGCCTGGCGCACGCCAGCGGGAGCTGCCCGTCGCGAGATGCGGCAAAGTAATAAATGCCCGTCTTGGCCGGGTGGCGATGTTGCTCGCGACCCCCGGGCGCATCTCCTCAAGTCTGGAGAGGATTGCTGCAGCCATGGAGCGTGGGCCTCCAAACGCACCACCTGTACCTGTTGTGCCCCTTCCTCTTCCCCCCACTCCATCTCCGTCCACCCGCTCCATCAGGAGCGCATCGCGCATTACTCCCGGACCAGATCCCGCCGTAGTTCAACATCACGTCTCCTTAAGCCCTCTAATATTTCCTCATTTATGTCATCAACACATCCATGATTCATGGAAATGTTGTGTAAAACACAACAAGCCACAAAGAATGCTGCGACTTTTTGAGGACTGTACTGTAAAGTGCCTCCTGACCTATCCAAACACCTGAAGCGCATTTTCAGTAATATTTTCCTTTGTAATTATGTATGGTTTGCAAAAATGGGAACTGCTGCATCCATTTAGATGAGAGAAGTGTATGCGCGTTGTGCACACGCTACATTATGGCCAAGCATGTGCCCCTAAAATAGCATCTGAATAACGCGCTACTGACTTTAGACTAGCGCCACTGACTTTAGACCAGGTTTTTCCTGGTCAGTGGCGGAATTGTTTTCTGAAACTGCAGAATAGCACAAAGTAACGTTTGCGCCGGAACACGCCTCCTCTTTTCGCTGAACCGCCCCCAGGAGCGCAAATACATTCCCTAATTTACCGACGTGCGTCTGTGGAGGGAAAAGTCCGCTGTGCGTCGGGTGCAAAATAGGAATGATACATGCGTCGGTGTACAAAGGCAATTGCGCTGAGTGCAAGATAGGGCCCCTGGGGTGAAGTTGGGAACCAGAATCAGCTTTAAATACAGTCCTAATCTAGTCCTCACTAACACGGGCCCAATTATAGTAACTACATGAAAACTTCACTGTTGTTGCATGAAATGTCGTTTGTGTTTAGCCTACATCATCATTTTCTATCATGTGAAATAAGAGGCCAAGCCAACCTGGTTGTGAAGCTGCAGACAGATGCTCCTCAGCAGTCTGCTCCCCCTGCTACTCATAAGGTGCCTCTGCACCCCTTTCGTTTCAGACCCTCCCACCAGCCTTTGGGCCACGCCTCCTCATTTACATTGACATGTGTCAAGTCCAAACGAAAAGGCAATGTTAAATGGAAATTCAAAAGCAAATATTAAATCCAAATGAAAATCCAATGTTAAATTGAAATTCAAAAGCCAAATATTAAATGAAAATTAAAAGCCAATGTTAAATTGAAATTCAAAAGCCAAATATTAAATGAAAATTAAAAGCCAATGTTAAATTGAAATTCAAAAGCCAATTATTAAATGAAAATTAAAAGCCAATGTTAAATTCAAAAGCCAAAGAAAATAATAATATTTTTAATTTGATCTCGCTTTGTTTTCTCTTTGGACTTTCAATTTCTCTTTGGACTTTCAATTTGAATTATGAATAAATATTTCCTCCATAAAAATTCACCGCCTTTGTATTGGGGCACCGGCAAAATTGTCAAGGATAGATATCTCAAAACCTGAGCAAATTAAACCAAAGCTATCTGCATAAATAGATAGCAAAGGTGGTGAATGGGAAAATATGCTTTTTGTAATTGGGTGAGTCATGTGCTCAAAATTCTTGGTACAATTCGAGCAGCTGCAGTCTGAGTGTGTAAAAGGTATTAATGGTCGCACTAATATGCAGCATAACAGGACATCAATATTGAGAGGAATTTAGTACCATTATAAGAGCAATGTTGGTGCTGTGATTGGGCATTCACAGCTGCATCTTCAGAGAAGATAGCTGGACGTAAACCTAGGCTAACTGTACTAACTCTGTTAGTAACTGTTAAAGGCTTGTGTTGCTAGCAGACAGCAATAACATCATTCTATAAAGGCAGGGGTCTCTGTGAGTCTGGTTGTCCGACCAGCATGCACCAAAGACATCACATGCAGCACGCTGACGTACATACTGTAAGTAAACTGTATGCTATCGTTCAACATACTTTTGTGTGAATAAACTGCCCCCTGAATGTGATGGATTCAATAGTAATAATAAGGTTTAAAAAAAAAATGTGTGCGATTGCTGTGTGCAGCTGTGGTGGCTGTTCACAGCTCTTAGCTAGCATGTTGTCCGCAGCCAGCTACTGGTGATTAATACGCCTATTTGGAAAACAATACTTCTACAGTGCGTTTCTGACTGTGGCGCTGGATATACTAAATTTACAACCAAACTCTTCTAAACTTCCTTCAACGACCATGAGCTGTGTCGTCATTGCGCTGTTGCAAGTTGTCATGTAAGTTTGCTTTATACTAGCCTTATAACACTAATAACGTTAACGCCGGCAAAATACCTCCGCTACCTAAATCCATGCTGTTGGAACCGAAGCAGGGTGATTCTCTTTAAACAAAGAGAATCTCCTCAGACAGGTGACCTCCTAGACAAAATAAGGCCTCATGCCCCACATGAGACCTGAAGCACTTTTTCAGACAAAAGGAACTGGGCCTACCTGGGAAAGGACAAGCCTGAGAAATTAAGTTTGAACCAAAACACTGGTTTCTGATTGGCAGATAAACCCCCAAACCTCTAGGGGTTCCCGCTAACATGACCTGAGATATAAATACAACCACACAACATCCCTCATTGCTCTCCACTGCATCTCTGCTGAAGGAAGCACAGTCAAACATTTATACTTCAATTAAATTGTTTCATTTGCTGGACGAGTGGACTATTTTGGTGTTCCTGTAACCCTTGGATCACTTGGAACACTCTGGATCCTTTTGAAACACTGTCCACCAGTGCTCCATTTTAATCTGCAGAAGAAGAAATCAACGTTTCTCTAGAGAAGGACAACGTACACTGCTCTCTCGACTGAGCTGTTTTTCTTCACTGCCGCTGAAGAAAGATCAGCTTTTTCAGTTATCACTGACGAGTGATTAACAGATCCGTTTTGTTTTGACGGTGGAGCATCTGTGGTACCAAACGAACGGAAACACACCAACAGTAAGGAGGCAAGTAAGGCAGTAAGGAAGTTCTGGGCTGAGAAATTAAGTGTTCTTAATTTCAGTAACCGCTACTGTTGCAAAATGTTGCTACATCAAATGTGATTTTGACCGTGTGTTCTGTATTGCTGTGAAAGTACTATGATCACGGTACTTGTTGAATGTTTTTGTGTTTGATACTGTACATTGTATAACGTTACCTCCCACCGCGGCGACCACTGTCAGCGGAGTTTATAACTTACTTTCAGTCATTCCAAATGTTAAGACCATCGCGGCAACGCTGCAACGGAGCTCTCAAGTAGACTGAAAGAGAGATTATTTATACTAGTGGTGGGCGGATCGATTCAATGAGAAGGAGATCGATCGATGTAATGAGATCGATACTTCAGTTTCAGTTTCTCTCCAGTATGCACTGAGGCGGTTTCATCTTAGAGGGCACCTGGCCGTCTTTGTCTGTGTAAGTCCCTCTGCTTTAAAGTGCTGCTCGTGTCACAGCGCAGAGCAGGCACACTTTGCTCCTCCTCCCCTCTCTTGTGATTTGATGTTGTACCGTCACGTGACTCAGCGGCAGAAGGTAAACAAGCAAGCAAGCAGCCAGGCCTGGCGTCGGCGGCGGCGGCCAGCAGCACAGAGACGGAGCAGAAGAATGGCAGAGAGGAAGAGGAGTGCTGTGTGGCTATATTTTCAGGCCGAAAATGAAACGACAGCAAGCAGTATAATTTGTAAAAAGGCAAATTTATACAAGCATATGTAAATTCTGTCCTGGATTTTAACTTATTAATAATCCAAATGTAAAATCATAAAATCACTTAGGCTGAAGGTCTTGAAAATTCATCCACCTTAATTATTAAAAAGTATCGGTATCAGTGACACTGGGCCTGTATTTACTTTGTATCGGAGCAATACCAAATATTGCAGTATCGCACACCACTAATTTATACTGCTTGCCAGAAGTCAGAGGTTAGCCACCAGAGGTAGAATAATAAACATTCCTCTCGTTTGTCAAAATCTCTGACGTAGCGCCACGATGGGTCGGCCGCCTGAGTGAAAGAGGTGATTGGTTATTATTGCTCCGCCCGAAACCAAGATTCCCAGTGTGCTTTTCTGTCCTCTTTGATCATTAACCTAACACACACACACACACACTGCAGACACAAACACACACGATCACCAGTTCCCCTAGTCACGTGATAGTGCAACAAAGTTTCACTATCCGCCATCTTGGGGTTAAAAAGCCAGTTTTGCCTTTCCTTGAGTAGCCATTTTGTGCTCCTCTAAAGGAAATTATCCAAGTGAATTTCAGCTGGGCTTTTACAGTGAAGGGTAGAAATCCTTTTTTATTTTGTTTCGTCTTAGCAAAATGCTGATTGAATTTAAGATGGACCTTTATTGTGAAGGGTAGACAAGGAAGAGCCAGCATTATGGCAGTGCTTTTTTTCCTAAACCTTTTTTCCGCGGTCTTTTAGTTTTATTCACAGTAACTGAGTTTAATATCCAACGCTGTCACACTGCTCCAAATTCCAAGTTCATAGGGTGCCCAGGAAACCAACAAACACACACACACACACACACACACGTGTTGCTTTCGTCAACGAAAATTATGACTAAATATCGTCGTCAATGAACTTTTATCAAGTGACGAAAATGAGACGAGACGTAAATGCTGATCATGTGACGATGACTATAATTAAATGTATAATGCAATATAAAAACAAGACCAAATGTGGTTTACAAAATAAAAACTATGATAAAATGTCTCTTCATTTTTGTTGACCAAAACTAGATGAGACAAAATGTTATAACGTTATTTTGTCTTGTTTAGTCGCGTTATTATTATTTTGCAGTAGGTCTATTTCGGTTTCCTGTGTCTCACTTCAGCGGCTGCATCAGGTCGCACTGCGCAAACGCAGGCAACGTCACTTCCTCAAGCTATACTCGCGGCATTATTTAGAAGACGCAGCTGCGGTTAGCGTAAACGACAACAAACAAAATTAAGTCTGACACAGAGAAAGGGGCCAATGGCCGGCCAGCTGGGGTATGTCTTTGGGAGAAAAAGAAGAAACGACATTTGGAAAAACTTTTATTACATAAAACTGGAAAAGAAAACGGAATGTGTCGTGGAAAAAGATGGGGAGAAATGCGGCCACAAAATCACAGGAAAAAAACACCATGAACCTTAAGAAACATCTCAAGGCATTCCATAATGAAATTGAGGTAAGTCAAGACATTACTGTAATGTTGCTTTCTATTTTAGAAAGCTTATGCCAACTCATAAGGCTGTGGTTAATGTGTCTCATTTTAATGTTAGCTTTAGACGTTAGCTTTAAACATTAGCCACTGGAGCTGAAAACGACGGAGACAAACGTGTGTGACTAGTGTGTGTTTGTATATTTGTTTGTGAGAGAGTGTTAATTGGGTTAACATGTGAATAGTGTGTGTGTGTGTGTGTGTGTGTGTGTGTGTGTGTGTGTGTGTGTGTGTGTGTGTGTGTGTGTGTGTGTTTTGTGTGTGTGTGTGTGAAGGTGAAATAAAAGGTTTCCAAATAAGGAAGGCTGACATGCAGATATGGCCACTGGGTGACGGCTGAGTAGCTGAATTAAAATCCCATTTTCTCATCAGTCATGTAAAGAGCCTGCTTTGCTCTCTGCTTGATAACCAGAGGATATATATGCCAAGTGTGGTAGGGATACTGTCTGCCTCTGGAGAGGCCAGCTGTGTGGAGAAGATATCAACAAAGAGCGGAAGGAGGGTTGGGAGAGGGAAGGTGGAGTAGAGGAAGTAGAGAAAAGCATAGACTGAGGATATGGGAGAGGCTGCATTTAATTTCCTATACTTTATTGCATTAACTTATAGAACGCTAACTTAAAGTGGCCTAGTCTATATCCACGACATTCCACTTCCGGGATTGCTCCGGTGCAGACGGAAATTCCATCGGATATTCATTACCTTCCGCTTTCTTTGTGTTGGCATTCTAAACTCCGGTCGATTTATGAGGACTATGGTTAACTGCGTCTCAGATCTCTGCAGGGTGAATCGAGACAGCTAGCTAGACTGTCAAATCTGAGTTTTCTGTTGCACGACTAAATCAACTTTTGAACGTTCCACCAAAACAAGTTCCTTCCCGAGGCTATTTTGCAGCTTCAGCGGGGCTCCGTTCGGCGCCCCGACAATTGTGATTGGTTTAAAGACATGCCAATAAACCAGAGCACGTTTTTTTTTTTTCTCCTATACTGTGTGGACTAGCCAGACCCTCCTCCGCAGAGCTGTGGAGGACGGTCTGGCAATGCAAGACTTAACATAACATCCTTAAATAAAACCACCAAAATCTTTTTAATTTAAAATAGTATCCATTTTGACTTTTAACTTTCAAACACAATCTCCCCATCTTGTTTTTGTCCATGTTTTTGCTCAACACAAAGTGACGACACTCCAAAAGGAAACCTTGTCCTTTTTCACATGATCAATGGTAATGCATTTTCTGACAGTCAAGACAGTCAGACTGTCTAGGTGGTGTGTGCAGAGGCCCGAGGGGGATAACCCAGTCTGACCCGAAAGGAGCAAGTCTGGATTTCCAGGCTACTAATGTACTCCACCCAGCAACTAGGATATAGTTAATCAAAGAGGGCATCTACTTTTAAAATTAAACATCTGTTTTGAAATCCTAGTCTGGTTATGATCAATAAAGAGTCAATTACAAAATGATCTTGTTTTGCAGTGGGGGCAATGGAACCACCATTTACTAGGTAAAAAGAAAACATTGGTTGTGTGCGCTTCTGGCAACTGAAAATGCAGACATCAAGTGACTGGAACTGTTAAAGGCCATTGATTTTTAAATGAATTCTAGCTTTGAAATGAAATGATGCAGCCACAGTGCCTGTTTTGCATCGAGTGACGGCAGCCAAGCATACAGGAACAACAATTCAGTGTGTGTGCATGTGGTGAAACGTCTCACTAATGCTTATGACCTTGTTATGTAGAAAACACTATAATAAATTAACATTGCTGTGGAGATAGACAGTTGTGGGCTCTGTTGCTCACAGAGTATTGTCCACGACCTATATTGCTGTGAGGATTGGCATTTGCCTTTGTCTGATTTACAGCTTTACATGTGGTTATCTGAGGCCTCTTTGATCAGAGCGGTTTCATGTAGCAAAACTGTGTGACGAAGAACAAATGTATGAAATGGCACGATGGCATAAGCTAAAAACCTATTCCATCCTGCTCACTAAAGTGATTTTATTGAATATGATCAAGCCTCAACTTCTGGCTGGCTGTCAGTTAGACTTGTTTTCTCTGACTTAGCTTGGTTGCTAGGCTGCGTACCTATGACTGTGGAAAAAAATTGGACCTTTCTTGATTACTTGCCTCTAAATATTGGCATCCCATATTAAAAGACTGCTAGTTTGCCAAATAAACAGTTTTATGGAGACTGTTAAATATGGAGGTTGCCGTAGCATCTGGCTTTCCACCAGCATAATACACAAGAAAGCACTTAAATTGAACAAATAGATTCTCAGAACATCCACAGAAATGAATATCCTTTGTCTAACTCGCCTGGATAATTCAGCCATTTAATTACCACAGCTTTGATGATGATAACCTTGCTGGTCTAACCAAAGCCCCACAGGTTTTTAATTTCCTCACCACTCTGATTCTTATGGGACACCTGAAAGCGTGTATTTTGACACATTTGATTAGCTAGAACACAAAAAAAAGATGAAGCATTGTGATTAATTTTCAATGAGAGGCGAGTGGGCAGGTAAGGGGGCGCGGGCAATCTGACAGGAGGAACGACAAGCGGGCGCAATCCTGTGAAACTTTCGCAGCCGTGTACGTCACACGCACACAAGTGTGCAAGAGTTGAATTGTCTCAAACTTTTTCCAACGCAAGCAACGCACATTTCAAATTAAAGGACGAGAGACTGACTCTTGCTGTTTGTGAGTTCCCTAAAATAAATAATTGTTTTCTAAACAGCTATCTGGACATAAACAGTAGGGCTTTCACATGGCAGAGCATCGGCACAAGACAGGATGTATCTGGTAAAGTTTTGTTTAGTTTGAACTTAAATTAGACTATAGAATTACGACTATGCTAATTTAGCTAACTCTAGCTATCAACACGTCACATCAAGACTAGGATTGCCACTATAGAACACCTGGCGTTAACTTGCAGATTGTTGTCTATGTCTATTCACATCTATAGATCCATAGTGAATACGCAGGCAAAGTGTCACTTATTGCCATGAAAAAAGCATCATTGGAAGCATACTTTGTCTAGCACTGTATTTGTCTTGCTAGGCTTTGTGGTTGGATTGCATTTTTTTTGTTGCCATGACAACATAATAAGATTTCCTCTTTTTTGAGCAAGTGTTCACTTTTCAGTCAATGACAGAAAAACCACAGAAAATGACCCCCTTCACAATCCAAGAGTTCCCACTTACCAACTGGCTTCCTTTCTCTCCCCCACAAATTATCTGACAATCTCTGCTGTCTGATACAAATGGCTCTCTATTTAATAAGATAGCGATGGACTGCCAGAAACCTTCGTTACCCAGACATCTAATGACATGAATCAGAGGGATAGACGGGACTGACAGGAAGACAATGGCCACTGTGTTCAAAGTAACTGGAAAACATAACTATTTACGGTGTGTATCTGGTGTCATCAGTCACATACATGGGAGAACACAAATGTACACAATGACACTGAGGGCTTTGTGCTACTACAAATACAAATACCTAATAGGACATATTTCACTGATAAGCAGGCAACCAGGTGCATGAAAATCTTATTACAGCAGGAAACCAAGTGAAATTATAAGAAAAAAATGGAATATGCTCTTAAGCAGCTCCTTCATGAACGCTGCCATCAGGCCTTATTATGAGCACTTGAGCTAGTAACAGCATTTTAATAGTCAGTAGCTTGAGCTTTTGTAGCACTTTAGTTGCAGTTATACTGAACCTCCAGGGTTTTGGAATTAATGTCTGATGTTGCACTTGTTTTCTCCATTTACTGTAAAGTCAACAACTATCAAACTGAATTGTGCTTTAAAAATACACTGCTGGATTTGAGGTGACCAGATCTATTGTTTATTACTTTGGTCAACTTCAATAGGTTTTCCTTTTATTTACAATATCTGTTTATTCCTCTCAAGTGAAAACTGCTCTGGCAGCCAAAATCAATAAAAGTCAAATCCCGTTCTCATTTTGAAAACATTATGTGGGTGTCTGTTAGACATCTGTAAGGAGGAGCTTATGATAGGAAACATCAGTGTCTGCAAAGACCCCTACCTTTAGGATAGATTGATAAAGCTTCACCCTTTCCAGCTCATCTTTTATTCCATAACCCCTTTCTCTCCATCTATTGTTTTTTCGATGTTTCGGGCTGAGTGGACATGTAAAAGCATTTCAAAGCCCTCAACTGGAAAATGTTCATCTGCATTTTGCATAATCAACTATCACGCTGAGAGTTCTGCATCCCAAACTCCTACGTAAAACGTTTCCAATTTCACGCTATGTACCCAACCCATCTTTAGATAGTGAATAATTTCCAGTATCCTAGAAGGCGGGTAATTCTCCTCATCAATCCTTTCAAAATTGGGGATAATGAAGATTGAATGTGTAGGTGAGGACAGAGGTATTTGTGTTATTTTGCTGTTCAAACTGTCCAACACTTGAATGGCCAAACAAGATAAACTCCCTGCTTCTGAATAACAGCTCCACTGCAGGCCTTCAATATCTGCACAACATGTTTAATCAAGCACCAGTTAATTAGCAATTACCATGGACAAACAAGTACGATTAAAAGAAAATAAATGACATTTAGAGATCACCATCAACAACAGTATTCTTTTGCAAAGTGCTGCCTGACATAAATCATGTTTGATTATTAATGTTTTATTCTCAAGGTCTCTACATGTAAACATCCTCAAAACTCTGTATCCACTTGGCTGTTTAGATGAGATGCATCTATAAAATGATGCACTGGCTGAAGCAACTTTGCAAGTACACTTCTGTGAAGCTGTAAACTTTTGAGTTGAGCCCTCCCACATTGTGAACAGTCTTTTAATGGGTTCTTGACCTTCGTAATCACTGATTGACCTGATGACACATCTAGCAATAATGTCTGACAAACATTATACTGTAGCGCTATTATACTGTAACAACCCCTACCGCTTAGTCTCGCATTGCCAGACCTCACTCCGCAATGCTGTGGAGTGAGGTCTGGCTCATCCAGACATACATTCCAGGATAGGAAACACTCTGGGTTGTTTGCATTTCTTCTTTAAACCAATTACAATCGTCTTGGGCGGCGCTAAGCTCCAGATGCAGAGACGGTGGCTCTGCAAAATGGTCTCGGGAAGGAACTTGTTGAACATTTGCATCCCCGCAAAAGAAAACGCAACATACAATATTAAATGAAGTTAACGGTTTACAAAATATAGTAATGTGAGCTATATAAATTAGAATGGCCATACACAGAGAGTGGAAGATGAGGGGCATCCGGCGAACTGTCGTTGATCCAGACTACCTTGAACCCCTGACAAGCATATCCCTGTACTCGGTTCTTAAATAATAACAACCAAGGGTGCACCTTTGTGAATTTGTTTCAACAAAGAAATTTCTTATGATAAGAAATGCTGAAGGACACCATCCATAAAATATAGAAGAGATTACATTTAAAGGCAGGGTTGGTAACTATTTGTCTTTCCAATAAACACTTTGTCATATATTGTATGAAATGGTCTTTAGACCCCGACATCAATAAATAACTTATGTGCTCTAAAAAAGGAGCGAAAAATATCTGTCATCTGTAGCTGCTATAATCCTGTAAAAACACCCACCAATGACTGCCTCGCAGTCCGCTTGATGAACCAATGAAATGCCTCCTTCCCCCACTGCACATACTCTACCCCTCCTGTGAATGAGCCTGAGCTCAATGTGCGTTGTCGCCCCATTGCTAACAGTAGTCATGTTTGTTTTAAACATTCGGTATGATAATATTAGGTGTTTGCATACCAGTTAATGCCCGTCTGTGTGGGTCGGACCCCCGAGGGCAGGGGGAGGGGTTAGACGGAGCCCGAAGAGATGCTACTTTCAAATCTTGCTAGCTTTTCAACATTAACAACCCTGCTTTAAGTCTACTGTCAAAAAATAAATATATAATATTTTTGGGTTTTGGACTGATAGTCAGACAAATCAAGAAAATTGAAGATGCCACTTTTGGCTCTTGGAAATTGTGGTAAGTTTTGTAACCAATATTATGTTATAGATATAGATTATATAGTAGATTAATCAATAATGAAGGGAACTTTTAGATACAGCACTAATTCAGTTTCCCTTAATTTTTTGGGGGTAGATTCCAAATCCTCAAGTCAAGTAAGTAAATAAAGACTATTATAAGCTTCACAAAGCAGCATTTGGAGCATGCATATTGTACTGGTGTTGGTGTGGTGACCCCTAGCAGATAGCGCAGAAAGCATGAATTTGGAAAAAGGTAATGGATGTGAGTCATCTAAACCAAACTTACTGGGATCATCCAGTTGGCTAGGTCTCCATGTTTTGACACCTGCATGGCTCCCAGCATTGTCAGGTTGATGTGACCCCTAAAAAAAGAATGACACAACAGAAGAAGACAGCTGTCAACTTCAGAACCAGTTCAACTTATGAACTCATGAAGTCCCCTTGTCAAAAAATGCATTTAGTATTGCTATATTTAGCCCAGAGGGGTTGTGACGGGACACACAATACAAATGCAAACACTTGATACTTGACGATAGGATAGCTTCTCAATACAAACAAATAACCATCTTCCCATCTCTACAGTTTTCTTAATAACAGAACTTTTTTTGTTTTATTGTCATTCCTTTTTAAACTACTGCATCTTCTTACCAATGCTTTGTCTTGAAAATATTATCAGTATTTTGCATATTTAGTTTCTGCTTGGTAAATGCCAGTTATACATAAATGTACTGTAATAGCAGAATAAAGTCTGATTCTGTGGGCAAGTAGTTATTTCATCTTTCTAATAAGAGAGCATGTCCTTTTTTTGTTTCTCCTAAATAAGGAGTTCAAAGTCCTAAGTGAGGTTTCCAACAATGCCTTCAGAGCAGGTAGGAGCATTGTTAGGGTGCTTGCAGTTGGATAGATTTAAACCAAGATTTATGGCCCTGCTGTCCACAGTGGATTCCTCCTTGTTTCTTCATTGCATGTGGCAACAGATGGACAAAGACATACTGAGACTAAAGGTTTGTGATAAAGACATACAAGTCTTAATTCCAGTAAGAGAAGTAGCTGGAGTGGTATTTGAGGCAACATGGCTCACAATCCACCATACAGTATGTTGTAATTCTTTCTGACAGACTGGACTCTTAACTGTGGTTTCACAACAGCACACACAAACACACACGGTTACGTTTGGTCCCTGCCAGTGTGTGACTGAACAGCGCTATTTATGAGCACTATTGGATTTTCACTGGGTGGACAAGTAGAATGGCTGCTGCAAGGTGTGCGGGTGGGCAATCTCAGACAGCTGGCAAATCAATTTGGGACTTAGGGAATATGGCAAGGCGGCAGTCTAGCTGAACTGGTGACAATAGCTATTTGTTAATATCCAGTGTTGCAAAGTGTGGCTTTGTCCTGTGGTTAAATCCAATGGTTATAGCTGGCATACTGTGCTGGTGATAAACTATTGAATTAAGAAAATATTTGCTTTGTTGTTGTGGTTTTTGCATCAACTCCGCCAAGGACTTCAGAAAAGTGACTAATTTATTTCATTATTTTTGAGTATGAATATGCTGTCTATATGTGAATCCAGAAATGTCAGGCATATCAAACTCTGACTCAGACAAATGCGTTTTCAAAGCTAATGTGTTGTGGCCTCACCCTCGGATCATGGCAAATGACTCATCACTGGAGAAATAGGCAGCCCCTGGGAGAACAGTAACAGTTTCCTTCCCTGCGGAGCAGAGAGTTGCCCAAATATGGGATTCATTTATCATAGCAAAGTTAATTATAAAGTTAAGTATAAATCACAAAAATGGTAAATGAAATTACAAAATACATTAAAGAAATACAGAAATAAATAAATGGATGAATGAAAGAGAATTATGTCAACATTATGTTAATATCGTTTTAAAAGTGCATCTGAATAGAAACGTTGAGTGATCTTAACAGAGAATCCATTGTATTAAGCATGCATCTAAGTGTGTGTGTATAATGCAGGAAATCAGATAGAAATATGCAAAGTCACATTTTAGCCCGAAAGGCTCTCTTAATCCATCCATAATTTAGTTAGACCAGTGCTTTTACGTTTATATAAATGTATCATTGGGAAGTTCTGATTAGTATAAACCTCACCAGCATTAATCAGGTCTGCATCCACTGCATCCTCAGTGGGGTATGGGCCCTATGCAGAGACAAGTGAAGATATACAAGAATGAGCGCACAGGCGGGCAGCCACACATACACTCACACATCACTCAGCCTCACTGGCCATGATCTTTCAAAGGAGAGACAGACACAATCACATTTTGGTGATTTGATGAGACATTGATTTTCTCTGTGCTCAACAAAGGGAGCAATGGTTTTGGATGGAGAGGAGAGTAAAACAGGGGAGAGGAGATATAGGAGAAGTCGAGGGGAGAGGACAAGGTATCTTTAAAACTGGCACTCATAATAAAAACAACTTTGACAAACAGGGCATTAGCATAGGCCCTAACATTCTCCTGTCAACACAACTGATTGGAAATATACCCTAGTTGCAGCAGCAGCAGCCGCCTTTGTTAAAGTCTCAGCCAGCAAATAATGATTGTGAGAAAGAATAATGGAAGAGAAAGTGTCAAACTGCCACAATCTGTTCTATAACAAACCCAGCACATTTTAACCGAGGGCCCAAACTGGGATTGATACCGCTATTTATCTTGCTACATGCTCAGAGCACAATTCAGTTTCAAAACGTTTACTGCTGCTTAAAACGACCGTCTACAAACAGATCAGAAAATATGCTGCTCGTTAGCTTGTTCAGTTGAGATTGAGAGCACTGAAGCCTGAGTGGGAAGAAAGCTCTCTGTAGGCATCTTACCAGTCCCAAAATTCCATTTTCACTTTGGAGGTGTAGAGTGATGTCTGGTTTTATAAAGTTGCTGGCCAGCATGGGGATACCAATACCAAGGTTAGCTGATTGGAAGCTTTGTTAAAGATGGTAACTTTTACATTTGTAATCATGGAATGGAATTCAGTATTAAGATGAAGAGAAATGTATAATATTGTTGAAAGCTGCTATGACAGACAGATACACTGCACATCGTACTTGGACATTTGTCCCTCTCATTCTCATTATAACAGTCGTGTTGTGTGATTAAGTTCGAAAGATTTTTTGTGTGGACAATGCTCAAACCCACAGAAGTATAAAGTTGTGTGTGCTGAAAATAAAAGAGCCACGGCACAGCTTTCTTTTTGTTGTGGCTATTGGCCAACACCTGGTTTGGTTGGTAATTAAAGGGAGGAACCTAAAGAAAAAAAGTTATACGATTCCATAATTTGCTCACTCCTTGTATTCTTTAAAAGGATACCATACATCCCATCCTCAAACTCCAGAGCAGCCCGTCGAATGATCCTTTCCCGAACAATATCGGAGTCCTTCTTTGGTTTGGGCTTCTCATCTTGGCTTTTCTTTACTGTGCGTTTCTGGAACCATGCAGAGATATATGAGGCACAGGGGGACAGCATGTTGAGAGGCTATTTCTGGCTGAGTACAAGAACTCATATGCTAGTACACAGCTAGTATGTGTGTTTCAATGATGGAAATGTAAAACCCTGCTACAATAGCTTATGTCAGAAAGTGGTTGACTTTACATTAAATTGTTATCGGAATATTTTTATTAATTAAACCAATTGTTGAATGGAACATTTAATAGTGACTTTCACATAATTACATAATTCATAAACTACAGAGAAAACCGTTTCTATGTATAATCTCTCTTTATTCATTCATGCTCTAAAAGGCCACGTTTTGTACCTCAATCCTTTTCTCGTAGCTGGCTCCCTGGACAACCCTGTTGACGTAGATGCTGGGTATGTGGATGTCCTCTTCAGCAAAGGTCCCGACATCCACCACCTCCTCCACCTACACAGAGACAGAGAGTGATGAGCTCCACCTTCACCTGTACAATGTCTCACATTGAGATTGAAAGTTCAGATAAGGAAACCACACACTAATGGAACTGCGCTACCAGGATATAACCTCTGCCTACCCAGCTATGACATTTAACAGATTAACAGATAAAGACCACAAGAGTTTTTTGCCATCATGCGGGCTAATTTCAAGAAATTATTGAGTAATTGTGTAAAGGCCCAAAAAAAGAAAAGAGAATAGAAATGCTCAACTGTTATTTTACAGCAGATGTGCGTCTTATAATTAGTTTGATATTACATCCTAAATTTGAGCTACAAACAACAGTGAGTATGACGCACAAGCAGACATTTAGACTCCAGATATGATCTCACAGGTTTAAAAATTCTCTTTCACTGGGAAGAGAGCGTAAATATTTGTGGGAGAAGGTGTTGCATATATTCTTTTAGCAACTCCACAGAGTCCTCTGAAAGCTGTCTATGTACCCAAAGCCAGCTTGGCTGACTAAATACAGAAGACACAACAAGCCCAGCGAACATAGCTTGTATGGAGGAAATATTTATTCATAATTCAAATTGAAAGTCCAAAGAGAAATTGAAAGTCCAAAGAGAAAACAAAGCAAGATATAATTAAAAATATTATTATTATTTTTTTAATTTTCCATTTGGCTTTGGCTTTTGAATTTAATATTTGGCTTTTGAATTTCAATTTAACATTGGCTTTTAATTTTCATTTAATATTTGGCTTTTGAATTTCAATTTAACATTGGCTTTTAATTTTCATTTAATATTTGGCTTTTGAATTTCAATTTAACATTGGCTTTTAATTTTCCATTTAATATTTGGCATTTCAATTTCCATTTAACATTGCCTTTTCGTTTGGACTTGACACATGTCAATGTAATTGAGGAGGCGTGGCCCAAAGGCTGGTGGGAGGGTCTGAAACGAAAGAGTTGCAGAGGCACCTTATGAGCAGCAGGGGGAGCAGACTGCTGAGGAGCGTCTGTCTGCAGCTTCAGGCTTGATGGCCTCTTATTTCACATGGTAGAAAATGATGATGTAGGCTAAACACAAACGACATTTCATGCAACAACAGTGAAGTTTTCATGTAGTTACTATAATTGGCCCGTGTTAGTGAGGACTAGATTAGGACTGGATTTAAAGCTGATTCTGGTTCCCAACTTCGCCCCAGGTGTGTCTGTTTAAAACACGGACTCAGACAACTTTTCTCTTTTGATGTTTTATTTAATTAAGCAACAATAGAAACATGGGTGTGGGTAGCTCTGCGACGTGTGTTTGTGTGTGGTCAGATTTCGAGGACGCACACACACACACACACACACACACACACAATCTCAACCGGATAGTCATCGTCCGAACTGCGACCTCTCCTTTTTCTTTCTCTCACTTTTTTCTCCGGGTGGTGCGCGCGGTGTGTGTCCGCGCTATTTTCCAACATGTAGCCTACTCACAACAATCACTCCTGATTGACAGCCTTTTGTACAGCCCGTGTACTTTTTCAGACTTCCAGCTGTCAGTGGTGTCTGTGAAGGCATCACTGGCCGGCCGCAGGCGATCGCCGGCCGGCACCAGCTGGCTGTCCCTTCAGACTGAAGCTTCTGACAACATCGGAGAAAATGTGCAGTTGGCCATCAACGTTTGTAAAACTGCCCATGCTCAAACTCTACACAGTTAATTTATCGCATAAAAAAGTCTCAGAAGTGAATTTAGTGGTGAAAAAGCAGATGGAAATTATAAAAAAGCAATCGATTCTATAATCTAGATCGGGAGTTTGCAGTAGTAGCAGCAGCAAACAACTGGAAACTTTTTACAATTTTCATCTGCTTTTCACTCAAATTCACTTCTGAGACTTTTTTATGCGATAAATTAACTGTGTAGAGTTTGAATATGGGCAGTTTTACAAACGTTGATGGCCAACTGCACATTTTCTCCGATGTTGTCAAAGCTTCAGTCTGGCGGGACAGCCAGCTGGTGGCGGGCCCGGCCCCTGCTGGCCGGCCAGTGATGCTCACAGACACCGCTGTTAGCTGGAAGTCTGAAAACGTACATGGGCTGTACAAAAGGCCGTCAATCAGGAGTGATTGTTGTGAGTACATGTTGGAAAATAGCGCGGACACGCACCTCACACCACGTGCACCACCCAGAGAAAAAAGTGAGAGAAAGAAAAAGGAAAGGTTGCATTTCGGACGATGACTATCCGGTTGAGATTGTGTGTGTGTGTGTGTCCTCGAAATCTGACCAAACACATACACACGTCGCAGAGATACCCACACCCATGTTTCTACTGTTGCTTAATTAAATAAAACATCAAAAGAGAAAAGTTGCCTGAGTCGTGTTTTAAACAGACACACCTGGGGCGAAGTTGGGAACCAGAATCAGCTTTAAATACAGTCCTAATCTAGTCCTCACTAACACGGGCCCAATTATAGTAACTACATGAAAACTTCACTGTTGTTGCATGAAATGTCGTTTGTGTTTAGCCTACATCGTCATTTTCTAGCATGTGAAATAAGAGGCCATCAAGCCTGAAGCTGCAGACAGATGCTCCTCAGCAGTCTGCTCCCTCTGCTGCTCATAAGGTGCCTCTGCACCCCTTTCGTTTCAGACCCTCCCACCAGCCTTTGGGCCACGCCTCCTCATTTACATTGACATGTGTCAAGTCCAAACGAAAAGGCAATGTTAAATGGAAATTGAAATGCCAAATATTAAATGAAAATTAAAAGCCAATGTTAAATTGAAATTCAAAAGCCAAATATTAAATGAAAATTAAAAGCCAATGTTAAATTGAAATTCAAAAGCCAAATATTAAATGAAAGTTAAAAGCCAATGTTAAATTGAAATTCAAAAGCCAAATATTAAATTCAAAAGCCAAAGCCAAATGGAAAATTAAAAAAAAAAATAATAATATTTTTTATTTGATCTTGCTTTGTTTTCTCTTTGGACTTTCAATTTCTCTTTGGACTTTCAATTTGAATTATGAATAAATATTTCCTCCATAAGCTTGATCCTTGGATCATAGGCAATGGAGAGTAGGGGGTTCGTGGAGGATTTTGGTCTAACCAAACACAGAGGTCAAAAGACAAAAAAAACAAATACGTTTTACTTTTAGCTACATATCTTCTTTTAATTTATTTTTAGGTCTATTCCACAAGCCCCGTCCTCAAGACTCTCTTACAAGGTTTACATTTCAGCTCATCTTATTCTGTGAATCTCAGTGGAGCTGCTATAAAATTGGCCCCTTATATTCTCTAAATATACACTTTTATACATTTAATATGGTAGCATATGATAAGGTACACGTCTCAGATATCTACCAAATGATATGTTCCTGACTCTGAGACAAACGTGCACCTCCTTTATGTAGAAAGTGTCCAGCAGCAGAAGAGCATTGTATATAAAGAGTTATTTCTGTCTGACTAACTAGACACAGATGGAAATGGCTATTGATTGGAGCAGAGTTGGTTGAACATGTCCGGGATAGAAATCCCAGAATGAATGCACCTGCTCCCTCCTCCTTAGGTAACATAAGGAACTGCTATAAACTGAGCCTACAGCTTCCACTCATACAGGTGTTCAGGGACAGCACGTGTGGGCTCCACTAAATCTTGCTGCACATTTTAGCCTGCTCTAGCTCCTAAAACTCAGACGTCATGCTCATATTTGTAGGCTGTGTTATTAAACACAGTGGTCCCTGAGATTTAAGTCAGATAAGTCAACATAAGATTCAAACTAAGCTGGGAAGGTATAGTGGGCATTGTTTAAGAGGACTGATTTTCTCCCAAGAGGGAGGAGACACAATTTCGTTTTTCCTGAAGATTCTTCAAGGGGGAAAACCATTTGAAATGACACAACATTAAATGAAAAAAGAAGAGTGTTATCACCACATCTTTGGGGACCAAAAGGGGACTTAACCAAGGCAATATACTGTAATTCTCACCCTCCCTTACACATTTCTGTGCTTCACTCCTGTGTAGCTCAGAGTGTAACCTACTTATTCCATTTACATGGGGGCAGGCAGCCGTTCAGAGCAAATTCAATTGAAGCTCTCTTTATCTCCACTTCCTCCCTCAGCACTCAGCGCTGACTGAGAGGAGTCAATGGCTAAGAGTGGATCCCATCTTAGCGTTGTCATGGATACGTAGGCTTTGGTCTGTGGTGAGCTAGGGCCAGTCAGGACGAGTGGTTTTAGACTCTTTCTGGTTCCCTTGGTCGGGTTATGGTAAATCCTCTGATGCTCCACAGTGAAAACCAGGCCATGCAAGATGAGATTGGTAGCGCGAGAGAATTGATACAGCAGTCCCACACATCCACCTACATCTTTCTCTGGGGGCTCGATCTGTCTTTTGTGAGAATGATGATTTACATAGACATCTTCATCGTGCAAGATTGAGCTCATCACATTATAAAACAGTTAAAGTAATAAAATAGGGAAGACTCGGGTGCAAGGGAATCACGACAAATATTTGGTGGCATGAATTTTAAGACTTCAGATGAATTAATTTTATGAACGATGTCAATCCCTTATTTTGTCTTCTCAATCAAAGAGTGTCAAATAGTGTGCCCCATAAAAACCAACATCACTAAAAAAAGAAATCACACCTCAGAAATGGGTTTCTCCATGTCCGTTTGTTGGTCTCTCAAACACATGCAAACAAAGAATGTATTCAGCTCGATTTTCAATTAGCCTTCCAAAGCTAAGTCCCAGCACAATAACAAGCTCATACAATTTAAATGCGCTGTGTACATAAAATAAAAAAAAGCCTCCTGTTCCTTTCATCTAGGTGATGTGTCCCGCCTGCACCAGTGCTCAGATGCAGTTCAGACAGGATGATCAACGGACAGGGACGGATAGAAGTATGAAAATACAAAACACACTAGAATAACACACACACACACACACACACACACACACACACACACACACACACACACACACACACACACACACACACACACACACACACACACACACACACACACACACACACAGGTGTGTGGAGTAAGCAAACAGGCACACGCGCATTGATATTCCTGTATCTGTAGAGAACGATTTTCACAACAATGAGCCCAGAGCAAAGCATAAATTATAC
This sequence comes from Perca fluviatilis, assembly GCF_010015445.1. Classification (NCBI taxonomy): domain Eukaryota; kingdom Metazoa; phylum Chordata; class Actinopteri; order Perciformes; family Percidae; genus Perca; species Perca fluviatilis. The sequence goes on from NC_053117.1 coordinate 24,081,617, forward strand.
TGGCAAGAGAATAGAGGGAATCAAAGTGCCCTCTGGGGACAGAATAAGCATTTTTTCGAGGGTTTTTGCTTTTTTAGGCTTAAAGCCTTGTCAAATCTTGTTAATCTCAAACTGATTGGATCACAATGCTACCAGATTCCTAGAATACAGTAAACCCCCAACAGTGGCGTTGCATACAGTGTTTCCTCATTCCTTCATGTTTGTGTTTTGTTTGTGCGCGTGTCTTTGTGCGCATACTGAGATGGGACAGTCAGAAGAAAGAGATGGTGTGGCTACGGGTGACAGAGCACGAGGATAACAGTGACACCACACTCTAATTATCCTGTTTTTTTATAGCCTCTCCATCTTCCTCCCAGTGTGCGTATGTGTGTGTATGTGTGTGGGCACTTGGCCATGCTGTGCTGCCACTTTCTGGGCTTAGCTCCGACATTATCCTGTAACCCAGAATACTGACAACATGAACAATCTGTTTCCTCTCAGTGGAAACTTGCCTCACCTATGACAGCCGTCATGGTATCCAGAGAATGGGAGACAGCCAGCCAATACAAACCCTAACAATATTACAAGAACTAAAAATAAATTTTTCAAACGACACACACTGCACACCAAAGGACATTGTATCACAAGGATTTGGAACTCCACTCTATGCTCAAATGGTAAGGTTTAGATTTCAAAGAACACATACTGTAAGCCTCTGTGCAATGTGCTTCATATTCAGATGATAGTCATCAGGGGACTTTGAACTTATAGTCAGAGCGTAGAACATGCAAATTTGTCAATTCAAACATTCCGTTTATATGTTCAGCAAATCTGTCTTCCCTTTCTAATGGCTCCCATCATCTTTTTTTTAATCAATATTTACTTTCCCCTTTTCTGCCTATTTTAGTCTATGCCAAACGTACTCTTACACAAGTCAATGCCATCACCCAAAAGCTCAGTGCGTCCATTCAGGAAGATGTATTATAAACTGAAGCACTGCTTTAGCAAAAACTTTTTTGGCAGTGCATATGATTAAATACTGCCAGCAGTATCATTAAAAAGGTACCGTACGCTGTATGACACACTGGTTATTAAATATATTAATTAGCTTTTCTATTCAGCTTAACATGAGACTGGATCTTCAAATGTTTGAATTAATGCAGGAGAGGCCTGACCTTAGACTACATTCAGTCAACCACTTGACTGAATTCTTGACGCCAATATGAATTTTATGTTTATTATGTGCACAAAACCAGAAATGGACAAAAAAACGACCTAAACTTCATTTCAGAGAATGGTAGAATGGAGAATAGTATTTGGTCTTGTAACTCGGCTACGTTATCACGTTTTATTCCTTGGCTTACTAGATATGTGTAATATGTAATATATTTACTGTATTAAATCACAAAATGACCATGATATGTCATCAGATATTAAGGAAACATGGTAAATTGAAATACTTTCTTCTCGAACAACAATGCTAAAGCCAGTACTCCTAAAGCGTTCCCCTTAGAAATTTCCATTCTGGACCGGAATATCCGTTTTTGTTTTGGTCTGTGTGTTGTCGTTCCACTGCCCATTTTGACACACAGCGTGCTGCAGCAACCAAACAAACTGGATCAACAGAGATAGAGTCTACCCGACGTAAAAAACTCAGCATCTTTCTACAGTTGCATGACCATAGACATTGGAAAATATGGGGAAATATTGGAGATGCATTTGAAAGATGGCGACAGCTTAGAGCCTAGAAGGACTTTATAGCCCTATTCACACGGGAAAAGTATTACCTGGTGACCTCTTGTCATTTGTAGTAATTACGGAGGTTGTCTGTGATCTTAATCACGTGCGAATCGGCCATGTCTATAATTTGTAAAGTAAAAATTCCCCCGCAAATGACCTACTATATTTCGCCGAACACCGGGGTCCTTTGATAATATTATTCCCGTGCGAATCAACAGGTCTGTGATTTGGCGGGGTCGTATATCATTTTTTTTCAAGGTTTTTGTTTCTTGTGCGCCTTTTTGTCCCTCTTTCGCAAAGACAGATGGGATTGTGGGCCCCCATCCCCGCGTCAACGCGCTCCCTGCGGCTTCATCCTTCAGGGCTGACGGTGATGCTGTGTGGTTGGCGCCTCGGCGGGATAGGGTATTCAACTCTGGTAACTTCTACTGGCCCTGGGCCAAAAAGATACGCAACCTCAGTGAGGCGGCCTCGCCCTGCCCGTCCTCCGTGCGCCTCTGGGTACCCAACTCTCGGACTACATACAGGTATAAGTCCGTAAATTCGAGGAAAACCACATGAAACTCAGATGTGGGGGGGGGGGGTAATTTCTAAATCACAACGCTGTTATGCTAAAACCGCAAGTTTGACTTCCTAATAATGAAAACATACAATTTAACTTTGGCAAAACAACCATGTAGCCTTAATAACGTTCTCCACATGTTGCTCTGCAATGTATGGTATGTTACGTTATGGAATATTCTTGTGGCTACTATCATCAGCTTCACGGTTATGAAATGTTGGACAGTAACGTTAAGATGATTCCCACTTTGTTACAAACTGGCATGCAACTATAATGCGTTATGTGAAGTGTAAAGACAAGTTGCTTGTAGTAAATTAATTTGTTAATACAATGCAACAACAAATGTTTTTTATTCATCTACACATTAACTTAGACAAGGTTATCATCTTTATGGAAAAAAGGGTATATGTTCATTTAATTTGTATTGTTAACGGAGTCTGGAACATAGTAAGGCTGGCAGTCACTGAACCCCAACTGCAAAGTGTGTATTTTCAGAGCAGTGGGCTTTTGTTTTCGGGATAACGGATTAAGCTTTGGCTACCATCAACCATAGAGATATACACGTATATTTATCGATGAGAGTCAACATAGCCAACATCTAGCTAACATTGACGTCGACGGACGTTGGGTTCAGTGTTCTCAACCTGGCAACCCACGTGAGCTTTGAGTCTGCAAGGAAGGGCCGGGAGGGGAAGACGACTCTCTACAGTATTTTGAATTTGGACTGCAGTACCCATTTTAAACACTAGCTGTCAGTAGTACATATTGCTCCTTTAATTCATGAGCTCACCTCTTAGTGTAGTACACATTCATTTTATTGTCCTCTATTACTATCAAGGTTGCTAATTCATGAATTGATGTGTAGTCCCACATCTCAAATGGGGATCTAAATACAATGTCAATGCTATCAGTGTCATGATGACGCATTTTTGTCCTACAAAACGAGCACACACACTGTTAGGGGGAAAAAAAGGATGTCAAGAATGTCAAAGGCTTTTACACCCATCTGTCCATTGTTATTACAGACATTTGATGTGGTTGTAGCCTAGCCTGCCCTGCAATTACCACCGTTTGCTCTGGAGAGGTTTCAGCTAAAAGTCAAAAAAGAAAAAAGTGACTCAATACTGAGGACAATGTTAACTTTGCTGGTGTCACATACTAAAGTATATCAAAATGAGGACTCACTAGTGTGCAACCTTTATTGATATACTGCTCGAAAACAAGTGTCATTACTATATTGCACAATACAGATTTTTTTTTTATATCTAGCACATACGGATTCTATTAAATTAAGCTTTATATCACTTACAACATTGTGGTGGTAAACCAAAGAAGGGGTAAAAACGGGACAGACCTATGTGTCCATACCCACAAAACCCTTCCCCACAAGTTTCTGCAGACAGAAATTATGACATTAATTACACATCTTATGTACAGTAGCTAATTGATAAACATCTTTAGGCAGGAAATGATGGGGAAAATGAGAAGATTTATAATTATTTGCCAACAGAAGCTTGAGCAATGGAATTAGTCAAGGGTCAAAAACAAGGCAAGAAAACTCAACAAGGCATAAAAAGTGCTGATAAACGCATTCAACGTGTGGGCTGTGATAAACAGTTCAAATTCCAGCAGGGACCAACAAAGCATTACACACCACGATGATAACAACTATCATTCCGAGGCCAAACATTTAAAAAAAACAACAACAAAAAAACACACATTTTATGCAAATGTGTAGGTTTTTTGTAGCTATTTTTGTTTCAACACATATGTACAGTGGGAGGCTAAGGCTTTACCCTGGGGGATGGAGGTCATTTATATGCAATTAGACCTCTAGCTTGGTTAAACCAACACAACATACTGAAAAATACATTAATTTAATTAATGCATGACTGGTTGGTTGTTCATGCACAACAACACCCACGCCACTATACTACATTGCCACAGTAACAGAATACAGTTGAGTCTTTTACTGTGACTGATAGTCCAACTGCTTTGATTCAGTCTCTGGTGTATGCTATCCCACAATGCAACAGGGGCCTTTTACTGTAAATGCGATAAGGGAATAACTAAACCAGCTGGATAGCGTGGAGCATTCAACAATTGAATAGCAGGGTTTGGTTGCCTAGTAACCATGGCAGGAGCTGGTGATGATCTGGTAATTTTCAAAGTGCTTTTGTGTTATCTCGTTTTCTGACACCCTTTGTCCCTCTTGTAGTTTAGAATAAGTACAAAATAAATAGTAAATGTATGTATCAGGATTTGGACGTGGACTACAATGATGCGCCAGTGGTAACTGACCTGAGGGAATGAAGCTGCAGTGGTGGGTATCGTCAAAGTTTAATCTGTTAATAATGGCACATGGCTTATCATTATTCTTCCCAGAATTTGCCGTTAATGTCATGCAGAAGTCAAGTCACCACGTTACATAGCTACACATCTGTTAGCACCTGATGGCTTGAATGCAATGCACACACTTACTGAGCCTCAAGCTGGGCTCAGACTACAGGAGTTTTAAAATCCGAACAGATTTTGAATCAGGTTGCAACACGCACGTAAGGAGAATCTTCACAGATATTCTTTTCTCAAATCTCTAAGGGCGTGAATCTCTTGGCACCTCACGATTCGATTCTGATTCAGAGGCCAACGATTCAATTCTAAACCGATAATTAATGCATCTCGATGCAACCAATTTTTATTGTACATTTCCATGTGTGATTTTTAAAAATATACATATAAATCCGAGTTTGCTACTCAGAGTTACTACTACTCAAGCAGCTAGACAAAGCTTAGATTTTGACATATACACTATTTGTCACACAAGTTTTAATGAAATGTTTTGTCTACTGAGGTTTTTATTTTGTAGTCATTCCATGCTTAAGCCTTAAACATGCTTGTGAAAGTCACCTTCTCTCACAGTAATCTTCCATGCCAGAGGCTCAGTCATGTTTAAAGGTGGATAATTGGCTTCTTAGAAGATGAAACATGAGGTGGCCAGATGTAACGTGATAAAGTAGATGAACAGCCTACATGTGTTTTGCCTAATTATTTTATGTATTGTCTTATATCATTACATTACACCACCACCACCACAAACACACAACATATACTATATATATATGCTACACATACATACATATATATATATATATATATATATATATATATACATATATACATACACACACATATATATATATATATATATACACATATATATATATACATACACATATATATATATATACATATATACATATATATACATACACATACATATATATATATATACACATATATATATATACAATATATATATATATATACACACATATATATATACACACACACATATATATATATATATACACATACATATATATATATATATATATATATATATATATATACATACACACACACACAGTATATATATATATATATATATATATATATACACACACTGTATATATACATAAAAATTAAAAAATATTCTCCCTTTTGGCCATTTTTGTGTCTTATTTTTTCTGCACTCTTTGTACTTGTCTGGAGACTTTTTTTATCGATTATTAACTTATCAGAATCGAGCATCGAATCGTTCTAGAGCGAATCGCGATGCATCTAAGAATCGATTATTTTTCCCACCCCTACTAATCTCAAACATGCACACACTAAAACATTAGAAAATAATTGGCACATTACATACTACAGGATATTAAGATTTTAAGATATTAAGCCAGAGGGAGCAATGCTCCGCCTCATGTGATCTCTCTCACGTGATCCCATGGGGAAGCAAATGTAAACAAAACGGAGACTGACGTGTGGTGACAACTTGCTTTAGCGGTAATAATGCTTTCCAGTGACAAAACAGAAACGGAGGCAAAATGAGTGTGGATTAAAAAGTGGTTAGGGAGACGCAATCACCACAGTCTGTCTGTTCTTGGTTCTTTAGCAAGAACTGGAGGTGAGTTTAACCATTTCTGTCTTCCGTCTCCACCAATGTGTTGATATTCTATGACCAGATATACTCATACGGGGATTTTGGAGTTTCCTTAGTCTCGCTTTGTCAGACCATCCACACGCTGCGGAGCGGAGGAGAGTCTGGGTAGTCCACATAGCATTCCGGGATGGGAGAAAAACGTGCTCTGGTTTATTGGCATTTCTTTAAACCAATCTCAATCGTCATGGGCGGCACTAAGCACCGCACCGAGCCACTGTAAAATATTACAAAAGGATTTGACAGATAGTCTAGCTAGCTGTCTCAATGTACCCTCCAGAGATCAGTCAACCATAGTCCTCATAAATCCACCGGAGTTTAAAATTCCAACACAAAGAAAGCGCAAGGAAACGGACATCGGCGAAGATACATGCATCCGGCGGAATTTCCTGCGGCACCGGAGCAATCCTGGAAGTGGAACGTCAAGGATATAGACTAAAGTTTCCTTGACTCTGATTAGAGGAATTAAAAAGTTAAAAGTTTTCAACTAATCTAATAAATCAACATAGTTGTTAAACAGTAACTGCTGTTGCTACCCTTTCACAGAAACTGAGAAGTGCATAATATTTATTCTACTCAATTTGCCCTTGTCCTGTCAGTCGCCCGGCACGATGTTCTGACATTTTTGCCCTTTGATAACAATGAATTGCTTCGCCCCTGAACAGCTTCAGCCTTCTGGGCTGCATGTAGGCTACAGAGAAAGAAATCTGGTACAGCCGACATGCAGCTCACTGTGTCACATGATCGTCAGAGAGCTTGCGGCACACTGGCTTCAACCGCCAAGCCGTGCTGCAAGTTAAATGAATAGCTTCAAAAACACCTGAACCTGTCGGTTTGTTCTTTAACAAGCCTTAACTAGTGCACCAAGACAGCAGGGTCAATATTGACACCATATCACCAGATTTATGACTAAGAATGAATCCTCAAGATACATTTATTTTCAGAGAGATGGTAATTGCTTCAGCATCAGAGATAAAAATGTTCTTAATGGGTATTGTGTATCATTTTATTGTCACCAATAAGTAGGCCTGTCATAGATAATGTTCATACATTATGTTACCCGCACTGCCATAAAAAAGGCACCATGAAAAAAAAATGGCAGGTACAATCTGACACCTGACCTGATAAGAAGATAAGATAAAACTCTAATGGGATTCCAAGTACTTAAACACACGCCTAATGAATGTCATTCCAAATACATATTTAAAATACGATTTTATTATTTATTTGGCATTTATTTTACATTTGGATACATGTTTATTCATTATTTTAATTTCGGAATTTGAAGTGTATCAAATAAGGAAGAGACTTCACAATTGTTAAAGTTTTCAAAAAAGCAAGTAAAAACAAATGAATAACCACTGAATGTGAGGAAGATAGTTTTGAAATGTACTAAATTCCCATTTAACATTTGAAAATCCTGTTTGATATAATTTGTCAGACTGCAGCACATTTCACACTGAATGCCCCACCGGGAAAAAAAGCATTTAGTTCATCCGTGGATGACAAGTGTCTGAAAGTAGTATTTGTGATTAGAACATGACATGAAAATGGAGTGAAATGCTAAATCTTCAAAGACTAGGCTGAAACAGACACATTTGTCTGACACAGTCTGGTTTTGGTGCTGGCAAGGAACATAACATTACATTTGAAATAGATTAATTTAAGTTCAGATGCAAACGCAAAGCTTTCCTTTCCCAGAATAAAATGATCTGTGTCAGGTTCTGGAATGTTTTTGGGGTAAGGTTAATTGATTGAGATATTAATTCTTTTCACAAATAGGAAATTTCTAATAACATTTCTTTAGGCAAAATACTTATGTCTAGTACTCTATTAAAAAACTGTATATACTGTGTCCTTGTTTGAAAAATGAAGCCAAGCTATTTGTTCTGAATACATGAGAGTTTGCAGAAGCTGTTTGTGTTTATAACTTCTCTCAGTCCTTAACTGAAGTATGTCAGGTGGATCCTGGAAGTCAACTTGTCATGTCATGTCTCTCTCTCTCTCTCTCTCTCTCTCTCTCTCTCTCTCTCTCTCTCTCTCTCTCTCTCTCTCTCTCTCTCTCTCTCTCTCTCTCTCTCTCTCTCTCTCTCTCTCTCATCATTCCAGCCACTCTCCACTGTATGCGAGAAAGAAATACCACGCAAACAATCTTAGAAATGCACCTGGGAGTTGGAAAAACCACACTTCTGTTACTCAGTCCAAATACAGCCTGGGTCTCTAAACCCATTAAACTAATTAAAACTCACCAAAAATACCCTGAGCAGATGATTCTGGGTAAACAAAGGTTAAGGCAGACAGTTCAATATTAAATCCAACCAATTATGCTTGCATCTCATAAAGCAGCTCTCTAAGCAAAGCAGCTTTATCATTCATGTCACTTCTGTCTACATCACAACTCCAGCAGACGTCACACAGACACATTTGTTGGTGGCATCCCTGCTATCAGAGTGACTAGTCTCATTATCCCTTTAGAAGAAAATAGGCTAATTCCTAGTTTACCATAGCACTGATTCCCCATAATTCATTGATATCCATCATTGGCATCATGAGCTTTGTCCAAACACATACACTGAGTTAGGCATGATGCAAAATAGTACAATGTCTTAAAACTCATTAAATACCTGTGCTTACCAATATAAACCAAATTTCAGTGATCAATCAACTGTAAAGCCTCCGCAACGGCTCTGTAGTGAGGAAATTTAGTCTCCCCATTTGGCCCCAGACATTTCTAATCAACAAAAGACTAAATTTCAGGTCTGGCAACCGTGGAATAATTGAAAATGTGCTTTGTGGAACCCAGTTAGATTTACAAGTGACCCCTTCGCTACCGATTTATTTTTCAGAAAGAGCCAAGCACCTGTGTTTTATAAGGCTTTCATATGCAGTTTTTCTCCCTGCTGCACTCTTAATCAAGTGGTTTCTATATGGGAGGTGTGAAGCCCTTTGTGTGTTGGATGGGTGGAGAGGGAGACACACACACACACACACAGAGGGAATAGATAGAGCGATCACATTTCTTGACGATCGAATGCTAGACAGATAAGTAACCAGACAGATAAAATGACACAAGGTATGACACAGACAGCCCAAAGATAGCAGGACATTCTTACTTTATTTTTGGCCATACAGACTGAGGTTAAGATCTTTAAACTTCTAAGTTATTAATATCTGACTATTCCCAATTCAAGGTGATCTTATCAGCCTACAAGCATAAAACACCTGCCTGACCACCTGTAAGATGCCTGTCTCACATTTCTGCTTCTGACCTTCAGTGTAAAGAATAGGATTTTACTTTTTTTCCGACCTTGTCCCTTTGAGGGTGGTTTGATGATGACTGTGCTGTTGCTCTATAGCTAAAGGGTGTATATGAGACTACTGGCGTTATGTGGTTGGGTTCAAATGCCAAATGGCTGTTTTATTAACCCCATTTTCTTCATGGCCTACAGTTAAACGTAATTAAAATGTTATATCCATAGGTTATTTGTAGATTTAGGTGGTGGGGCAATTTTAGTTGGTTGAAAGACAATTTTACATGCTCGTTACATTCACATGCTCATTCTATCATCACTACATAATGCATGAAAACCATTAAAAAGAACGGTGAAGTCTAGATGTTGAGATAGTGACTTCACTGATAGATATGTACTGATAGCTATGTGTCTATCATGTACATGTTCCAGGCAGACATCAGGTTTACAAGCAAATCATTGTGTTGTGAATGCATACCTCAACTATGGTGGTTTTGGCTGCCTTGCACATAGGTTGGTTGAAGTTCCTGGCTGTTTTCCTGACATAGAAAAGGAAGACAGAGATGATATGAAAACAAATACGAAATAATAATTATTATAATATTTCAACCAAAAGCAGAGATACGCAATAAACTCAAAAAACTCTCAGTGTAACATTCAATATCTAATATCCAGTATAGCATGTTAGTTAACTGGAAGAGACTGCACTCTTGTGGAGAAAGACTTTACTACATCTACTAATTTCTATACAGCAGTTTGGTTCAAACTACCACACTGATTCTAGATGGAGGGTCAATACTTAATTAAATTGCATTAGACCTGGAATTAAATTAGTAATGATCAGTGATGATCCCAACCCTATCCTGGAATGAGTGTGCTGTCTTAATAATTCAAGATATAGAAGCTAATGGAAATACTGTGAGATGTTCACAAAGTTAGAACAAACAAAAGAAAACCATGTAGCTTAAATTGATTAGAATCAGCCCATATAGCACATCCCACAAAGATTTTATAAAAAATAAGGTCAAGGTTCAAATAATTGAATTTCCATTGCTAAGAACATCTCAAAATGAAAAACAAATCAAACATTTTCTTAAATTACTGTTTCACTCTCACCACATGACATCAGAAGCATGTTGTGCAAACACAGGCAAGGTGATTAAGACAAGTCTAATGAGCTTTGAGGCAGGAAGAAGCTGAAACCTTTACTAGATACATACTGGTATTGTCACAATACAAAAGGTCTGTGCTACTGATGTGTGACCAGTAAGCTGCTTGAATTCCATTTCATCTGTTACCTGAAAATAATATTTCCAGCTTTGTCAGATTTCCATGCCTTGACCAGTGCAAAGTCTCCAGTGATGGCCTTTTCCATGATGTAGTGCCTGCCATTGAACTCCCGCACCTGAACATTATCAACACAATTCATGGAGTCAGTGGCACTGGATGCAGTTGAGGATGAACATGTTGATCTGTTTACAGCATTTCCACCTTTGGCCCAGATACTTGACTCCAGACTCCAGATTAGTCATTACTGCTGATTTTTTTCTTTCACACAAGAAAATCAATAGCGCAACAAACATTCATGGCAAGGCATTACGCCATCTGTGAAAAGCATTATTTTGAGCATGAAGAACTTCAGATTTTTTCTCTCATTATTTAATGCAGTTAACTGGGGCCTGCTACAACAACGGAACCAAACCAGACAAACAAGTTGCAATTTTCATTTGAAAATTTTCATAACATTGCAGGATTTTCCCCAGACATGAGTTTTGCTCTGTGCTCTAAATGCATATATTGACATGGCAAACATGAACTCATTTCAGCGGTCAGTCCTCCTTCGGCATGTTTTTATAATGTAAAGCCTATACCGATTCATTTATCCAAAGCATGGAGTGGAAGTTGGCTTTCACTTCTGCCAAAAACTACAACACACCACACCCAAGCTTTTGGGAAGCAAATAAGGATATGGGCCATTAAGGCGTGGATTCAAGACTACTTTAAAGTACCACACCTAAGTTTGACAGCAGCTCTCAACCCACTAAACAAACTTTCAGGAAAAGTGGCCATGGATCTGGAAAAATATACAGTAAGCTAAAGAAAGTTTGCATTGGCAACACTCTCACCTCTCTCTTCTCACTGGAGATGGCAATGCTGCCATCTTTGTTGTACTTAATAGGGGAGCCTCCCTCTTGGATCAGTGTGCCATAGCCAGTGGCTGTGAAGAAGGCTGGAACCCCAGCTCCCCCAGCCCTGATCCTCTCTGCAAGGGTTCCCTGTGGGGAAAGGGTGTCAGGTTAAAAGATTAGTACAACATATAAATGTCAACTGCATGACTTTGCTTATACATCATTTGGATGTTAGAATTTAACATGTCAAGACTTCTTGACTGGGTTTGTGAATATGTGTTTTCATATGCAACATAATTTGTACTTATGGAGAAAATTCATGTATGATCGTCTGTGAAGGTTCTCAGTCACTGAGGTCATAGTTATCCAAGGAAGATTAAAATCAAGGGCAACTGGGCTTGGTTAAAGGGGCACGAAGACGTTTCGAACAAACTGAAGAGAGACGAAACAGCTTCAAGCACCTTAAACCAAGTCCATTTGCCCTTGATGTTGACCTTCCCGGAATTAATGTATAAATCTTTCCAAATGTTTTTTCTGACTAACCTGTGGCGTAAGTTCCACTTCCAACTCCCCTGTCAGATACTGTCGCTCAAACTCTGCATTCTCCCCGACATATGAAGAGATCATCCTCTTGATCTGCTTAGTCTTAAGCAGCAGGCCCAGGCCAAAGTTATCCACGCTGAAGAAAACATACACATGGTATTTTGAACCTTAAAATAAGTGCAATTAGGCTACAGTATATTGAACAAAGCAGTGTGGCTTTATTAGGGTTGGGACGATATGCTTTGTCCCGATTTGATTCTTTTACGATGCATGGGTGCCGATTCGATTTTTAATGTTATTTTCATTTATTGCAATTCTATAAATATTGTGATTTTCTTTTCATTCTTTAACAAAAACAAAAGGGGGGGGGGTTTTGTTTTTTTTTTTTTTCCTCTTCTTTTTTTGTTTTTTTTTTGTTTTTTTTTTTTTTTTTTTTTCCCCTCCTTTTTTTCCCCCCCCCCCCCCACACTCTAGTTGCTCCAGAGGCGTGCGACCTCTGACATATATATAGCAATTGTAAGTCGCTTTGGAGAAAAGCGTCTGCTAAATGACATGATGATGAATAATACACTTCTAGAGACAATATATCATGATACATTTCTACAAACTAATTGTTTTCTAAAACAAATGCACATCACATTCACATTATTTTATTTGTAAAGAAGAACATAACATGGATTTTCTGCATTTTCTGCTTTAGGTCTGTTTTGCTGGAAACGGATATGATGTAGTCGCCATTGGCGGTACCGTATAAACAGAAAATATTAGGGTGAATCATTGGTAAAAATAAATTCTAGGGAAAAGAATCAATGAAAAAATCATCGCAAAAAATAAATCACGATACATACATATACTCAAATTTTCAATACATAACTCATCATCTCCATGCAACTTGCCAGAGCTTATAGAGCAGTTTGACAAAGAAGAACGGGAGGAAATTGTAGTGTTCAGAAGCGCAAAGCTGATATATAGACTCAAGGCTGCTAAATTTGCCTCTACTCTTAAAAGGGTTATTATTTTGTGTTTCATATTGTCAAGTAGCGTGGCCAGAGTGTCAAAAAATGATAAGAAAGCAGACTTCTTGAATTCCAGTGACTGCGTACTTGACAGTGTGGCCAAATTCACATATAAATGAGGCAAAGTTTAAAATAAAACAAATTTGAAACTATCAAAAGAAAACTTGAGCAAAATAAAAATAAATGTACTGGTACCAAATGAAACAAAGCACATGCTAATCGTCTATACTCTGTATGATGAATCAATTCTTTCCAAAACACGTGTTTATAGCAGCACGGCTTCTCGTCTATACTCTGTACAACTAAGCAATCAATCAATCATTCAATTCTTACCTAAGCACGTGTTTGTGGCAGCACGGCTTCTCGTCTCTGTACAACTAATCAATTCTTTCCTCTCTTCAGCAGCGAAATGCCACTGCCTTTATAGGGCTCTCAATCTACCCTGGACTGCACCACTATATCTCAGAGGTGAGCCTACAAAACATTTCTAACATTACAAAATCTCCACAAAGCTAGACTCACCATGTGCTCCTCCACACAATTAAAGGACACTTTACGAGGTAAGTAGCGCTGTGGAATAAGGTCTGGCAAGCGAGACTATGAGGTAAGTAACTCCCCCAATTTCCCATCAAATGCATCAAACAAAACTATGTTTTTTTATTTTATCACCACAAGGTGTCAATAGAGGAGTGACTGCACTTCATGTTGGTCTCAAGTCTGGGTTACACCTGCTTCACATGATACTATATGATGTCAACCATGGACATTTGAAAGACATGTAATTTAATTTATTGCAATTCTATAAGTATTGTGATTTTCTTTTCATTCTTTAACAAAAACAAAAGTTGAATAATACACTTCTAGAGCTAGTGGCCAAATCCCAAAGTGAGCCCTGAGGACTAAGGTGTAAGGACTCACAGACTTAATTGATCTCAGGTACTAAGTGAGTGAGTGTGTGAGGCCATATGGGCTCAGATAGGTAGAAATGGGATCGGGACAGCACTTCACGAGATCACATGTTACCTTGGCGACGTTTAATAACAAAGATGTTGCTGACACTTGCCGGTTTGGGAATTTTCATTTTAAGTTTGTTGCTTTCCACAGCGCCAAGGCCCAGGAGACGGCTACCTGATTCCAAACTCTTGTTTTACGAACGGACAACAGGTTGGTCCGTTCCGTGGTGGGTTGTCGTGCTGTTGTTTACCTTCGTAATTTCCAGTTCCATATCGTCTCCGTGAAACGGCGTCAACGCTTTGAACTGTGGGTAATTCCCTTTGGTGAAGTCTGCATTGATGCAGACTCACGGAAAGGGCTCGGTAAGTGTGTACTCAAACCCTCACGCCCTTTGAAATTCCACATTGGGACAACCCTAAGCCCTTACAAATTTCGCGAGAACGCGCACCAAAGTCCGTGAGTCTGTGAGTCCGGACTTTGGGATTGGGCCAATATATCATGATACATTTCTAAAAACTAATCGTTTTCTAAAACAAATGCAAATCACATGCACATTATTGTATTTGTAAAGAAGAACTTAACATGGATTTTCTGCATTTTCAGCTTTAGGTCTGTTTTGCTGGAAACGGATATGATCATTGGCGGTACCGTATAAAAAGACAATATTAGGGTGAATCATTGGTAAAAAAAAATAAAATAAAAAAATATCGATTCTAGGGAAAAGAATTGATAAAAAAATCGTCGCAAAAAATAAATCATGATACATACATACACTAAAATTTTCAATACTTACTTAGAAACATCACTCATCATCTCCATGCAACTTTCCAGAGCTTATAAAGCAGTTTGACAAAGAAGAATGGGAGGAAATTGTAGTGTTCAGATGTGCAAAGCTGAACACTACAAGCTGTCATTTGAAAGCAATAAAAACATTCTAAAACCTAGTGCTGTGACTACTCCTTTCTAACTTTCTGTGACCAATGAAAGTTATTGTGTTACTAGGGTTGTTAAAATACTCATGAAATGGTACTGTATCTGAGATGACTGACTTTATCTGGCTGGTCAGTCATTAACCTATGAAGGCATAGTCTTTATAAACCTTTTTAAAAACATATAAAGCCGTTTTAAACAGGATATTGTCTTGTGATACAAGATAAAAGTACTTGACTCTAATCTCTGATCAGCTGACAATCAATAATTTTGTATTTGTTACATGAAATCGTACGAGGTACAATTCCAGTGAAATGTAATCCCATCAGCCTCTACAACGTGTGCGTGAGTCATAGATAACAATATATCTAAGCCATGTGCTCTCAGAATACCAAAAACAGATGACTGAAAAGCACCCTGTCACACACGCCTCTAATGTTACAGCCATAGACTATACAGTCTATGGTTGTAACACATTGTAGGTAGTCTATAAGAGGATTTGACTAATGCTAAAATGTTGTGATCTTGTGCATGGCCATGTGTTTGAAGACAAAAACCTTGTCAAACTCAAGTGAGTGGACTCTTCTATCAGGGCACACAATATATCGGTAGAATCAAAATGCAAGCATGTCATGCTAAATGTTCATTGATCAGAGCAGACTCCAGCATTGAACATCATTTCTGCCTTTTATACGGAATCTGTACTGTTTGTGTAACATTACTGAAGCAGCTGATTAACAAATGAATATAACGCTGCAGGGGGTTGAGTTCTGTCACAGCTCAATGATATCCTTGTGTACAGCTGAATCTCTCTCATCTAGTATTACAGTGCTTAAAGAGCCCACTGAGTCAGTGAGTGTTCTACAAAGTTTCCCCGTTATGCTATTTCAAAGAGCAGAACTTCAGTACCCCAGGGTAATGTTCATGATTACTGTATAGAGATGAATAGACACAAACCATATTTTTGGCTATTTACCAAATAAAAGCAATTTTTAATTCTCCTAACTAAGACTTGTGTAAAGAAGTAAGGAATGCCCTGTCCATTATCATGTACACGTAACACAAAGTTGAGACTTGAAGAGGATTAACAACCCATTCAGGCATTTAAAAAGTAGCAAGCGGAGGAAGTGGAATTTTTAGCTTTAGGAGACTTCACTCTAAAATTACATTACATAACTACTTCTTTCCCCTTCCAAACCTCTTCCCTACAGAGCCAGGACATGTCAACACGCTTTTGCTACAACCAAGAAAACAGTGGATATACTGTACAGTACACAGGCTTTAGCTTTTATAAAACAAGAATAAATCAGTCATGTCACGTGTAACACATTCCTGCTAACGTCAAAGTATCTCTCAAATTTCAACTCCCCTCGTTGTAATACAAGCTAGATGCAAGGCATGTTGTTGAGAGTGCTATATGTACTATAGTTCCTACTAAATAAATGTGTAGACTGTAATATGCATAAAATGTTCCACTGTGTAGGAACTGGCTCAGAAATGCTCAGAAACTAAACAAAAGACAAAATATGGCCACTATTTGCAAGTGGTTAGAATCTTACCCAACAACTACTGTCTGCACAGGGAAAACATTTAGGGGGAGCATTGATTGTTCAGAGGGATTCCATGGCTCAAGCAAATACGTTGAGTACCTGTTCCAATAATCAATATTTACCAAAAATCAAAGTCCACAAGAAAAGAGTAAAATCTGTGAAGCACACTAACATACTTCATAGGACTGTTTCTGGCTAAAACAACTACTGGCATGGAGACATGTATCCACAAAGTATGTGCAGAGACTTAAAAGCCATTTGGATCTTCCTACTGCAATAAGTATCACTGTGTGCTACCAAGTATGTGATTCTAAATCTCAATTTTGCAGTTTTATCAGCATAGACAAGTTATTTTTTAAGTCGAGAGTGCATTTTATTACAGGAACTGTATACTGCAATTACAGTAGCTGATCCCTACCGTTAGTTTTAAAAAAAAGGCAAAAAAGTAATTAGTTCCTGTAAGTTCCTTAAAATAGCCGCCATCAAGTTGGCAATACCAATCCACGGATAGTTTATATATTATAAGAAGTAGAGATGCAATGCAATTCTCCAAAATAAAAAGAATATCAGACCACATTGTAATTGATTTCAGAGTTGATCACAGAGTAATATTAAGCTTTTTTAATGACAAAAGTAACAAAATACACAATTAGAGTTTGTACCTGCAAATTAAATTTAGGTTAAAGTTAAATATTTTTGTAAGCCAGTGGCAGCGCTTTCAAAGTAAAAATAAAAGAATTTGTGTGTGAGGTGTTGAAAAATATATTATTTTAAATTGCAGTCTGTAGTCAGAGGAGAAAAGAGGTAAATTATTTTTCTGTTTCATAATTAAGTAGATAAGATCACGTTTTGGTCACTGTCTCAAGTTGCAGTGTTGCTATGTAAACAATTCAGTTTACGTTTACTGCGTAGCTGCACAGTGGTACTCAATTACGGAAAAAAGACATGAAAACTGACAAGACAAAGACTGTTTCCTAGTGTGCAAGAGAGACATCAACATTGTGCTAAACAATGTCCAGGAAAATTGAAGTGAGAAGCTCAGCTGCCAGTGCATGGGTAAATGTTGCATTTAGGTCTTGAATATGGTTTTTCTTTGCACAACTTTCTACTGAGAAATGTATTCTTCAGTCTTATATGGGTTTACAGCTTGTCTTATTCCTATATAACTGAAAATTTTAAAAGGTTACCTCGCCTTTTATTTTTGCAATTTGTATTCCCTTAATATTAAATGTGTGTGTCTGGGATTATCACAATTCAGATTTATCCTAAAATATTGAGCCATGAACCCAGTGTATAGCAGAAACAATGACTAAATATATAGCTTGAGATACTGCATATCAAGGTATGCAAAACAATACATAATAAAGGGCATTGAGGTCAGCAACTTATTGCCAAGAGCCAGAAGGGAAGTTATCTGAGGTCTATCTCACTAAGAGCAAAGGCACACATCACACGCAATATCACCTGACCACTGAAGGAGTGGCAGTCACTGCAACAGACCTTTTTCCTTGAAAAATCTGATAACTTATCCGAAGCTAACTTCAGGTCATCTCTCCGATTATGATTAACACTGCTTGTTTGACAGCAGTGACAAGGTCACCAATACGAGTTTAAAACAGGTCTGTAAGGTGATGAAGTGACAGACTTCTTCATGAGTCCAATCAGGATTTCCCGTTCACTAGCTGGAGAGCTACACAGGAGTGACAGGGGCCAGCCAGGGGGGAGTCTCACTCACTCAGGGTTTCTACAGGTTTCACAAAGTCAAATTTAACAATTGTTAAGACCTTTTCAAGACCATTATGAATGAAAAGTAAGCCCTATATCATGACATAAAAAAAAAAAAAAAAGAGTCAGATGTGAGAGTCCGGAAACATTGTCTGAAACAATTCTCCGATTTCCTCATTGGCATTATAGGACTGGTGTCTAGACTAGACTGCAAAATACGTTGCATGTTGGTCTCATTTGTAGTCGTAATACAGTGAATTATATTTGCACTAGCGACAGAAATAACTACAGAATAAAAAATAAAATTAAAAAAAAACAAAACATTCTAAAGCACTGCGGGAACGTTTCAATGAGAATTAGAGGTAGCCGTTACATTGACATAGAAAAATTGAAACCTGTTTAAAATATTTTAAGACCTAGAACACAATACTTCAGGGAATTTAAGACTTTTTAAAGGCCTAAAATTTTGATTTTGAAATTTTAGACTTTTTAAGACCCTGCGGAAATCCTGCTCACTGACCTTGTGAACTTTTGTTGTCACAAAATATCACTTGCATTCAGGACATCCTTGGAGTGGTGATGGTGTTAAACTAATATTAAAATCAAGCCCCACCATGGAATGCACTGCATGGTTTAAGCACACAGTTACATGTAGGCATCTGCATGTTTGCTAAGCATGCATGTACTGTATGGTAAATACAGTACATGCATACCTGTGCATGCTTCCTCCCCTCCACACACACTTACCCTGCATTGTTGCTGACTGCAGTGAGACCGGTAACGCCGGTCTTCAGTAAACTGTTGATAAGATTCTCTGGGATACCACATAATCCAAAGCCTGTGTTGGAACACAAAAAAAGAGAGTAATGCATAATAAACAAAAACAAATGGAAGCAACCAATAAGTGATTGGTGGTGAAGGGTTAACTATGATAATATAAGATGGAACTTTCACCTAGTAGTAGATAAGAGACGTGGCAGATTTGGAAAGTAGTTACAAATCACACAGAAAAACCCCAAAGTCCAATAATATGGTCAACACTGGATCAAGCAGCAGGCAATCCTAGTCTTGTGTGGATAGGGTGTTTCTAATATTACACTGAGTGATGCAGATTCCTGTTTGTCTGTGTTTCTTCCCTCAGATAGAGGTGTGACACAATGGAAAATGTGTAACAAAGTCACTCCAAACTTGACTATTTTAAGAGCTGTGGAATTTACATGTGCTCTTTTTGTGGATGGTAATTAACCACCATGCCACAAAGAGTTTTGCTGGTAAGTGGTTATTGAACATACATTGTTGAACATGTTTTTGTACTTTTCGTCCGTTAACAAAACTTGTTGAAAACTAATGTAATTGGCCAGCACTGTCATTGAAGTGTGCATTTAACCATCCGACAATCTTCGTGTTTGTTTATTGTATATCTTACCTCCCACAAGAATGGTAGCTCCACTTGGGATATCTTTGACTGCCTCTATAGGATCTGAGAAGAACTGAGAACTTCTATTGCTGGAGGTAGAAAAGTAACAGCCGCAGGTCTGTAAAAAGCAGAACAAGAGATGCATAAAATGCTTTAATTTATTTTAAGAGCTCCAACCAGAAAAATAAACTAACTAGCCTAAGTGATTCTGGATAAAAAAAAACACATTAGTATAATGCTTAAAAATGTAAAATGTTGCTAGTTAAAACAAATCTGACTGATTCCTGAGGGCAGCTAATATGTTTGTACAGCTTAAATGGTTGATTCAGTTTATTTAGTTGAGGAAGGGAAAGATATACAAAACTGTTGAACAAATCCGACAACAAAAGAAGCAGAGCTTTGGGGTAGCCCACAGACAAGAGTCCCAACGCAACAGTTAGCTGAGGACTCAAATCTGAAATCCTCTGTGTCAACACTTATCCACTCTAACTGTACCTGTGGTGCCAAGACCAATTTTTCAAAAATTATTTTACAGGACCATTTGCCACTATTAATTTCCCAGACAGTGGCTACAATGGATTGGAACCATGATGAACTTCACCATACCCATTATATTCACTCTTTAGTATTATGGTGCGGATTAGAGCTGGGCTCGTGATATGAGACTAGATATTGTCTTAGATTTTGGATATCGTTCTATGACATAAGTGTTGTCTTTTCCTGGTTTTAATGGCTGCATTACAGTAAAGTGATGCAATTTTCTGAACTTACCAGACTGTTGTAACTGTTCTATTATTTGCCTTTACCAATTTAGACATTATGTCCACATTACTGATGATTATTTATCAAAAAGCTCATTGTGTAAATATTTTGTGAAAGCACCAATAGTCAACACTTCAATATCGTTGTGGTATCGATAGCGAGGTATTTGGTAAAAAATATTGTGATATTTGATTTTCTCCATATCGCCCAGCCCTAGTGCTGATTCTGTATGCGTAATGCAATTGCATTGTAAACCTGTAATACTGACATTGGATATTTACATATGTGTGATTTCTGACTGCTTTTAAAATATCGAACTATTTCAAACACCGTTGGTCTGACTTGGAGGAGGAAACTCAACATCACTTTGCATTGGGATGTTCCTAGTCGTCTCCTCATTCATAATTTCCCTTTATGTACAAATGAAGTGCCATACTGTATACACCTTGTTATGCAATATTGCTTATTTAACAAAATGAAACATACACCTGTCTATTTCATTATCTGTGTATTACAAGAAAAAAGGCATCAAGTCATGATCAGTTAATGGAAAGCTAGTTCTTATCTGTCATTCAGATGGTTTACAATTGGTCTAAAGCAGGGGTCTTCAACATTTTTTAAACCAAGGACCCCTTAACTGAAGAGAGATGGAGCAGGGACCCCCAACTACATATATTGGACAATTAAGTTGCATATTAAACTGGGCCTACAAAAGCGTGTAGGGCGGCCAAAAGCCTTTATACACACCCTTTTTTTGCTTAGAATACTAAGCTATTAAAATAATAATTGTTGGCATGATTTTATAAATCATCTTTTAATGTTAAACATACCTGTGGCACAGTGAAGCCTTATTAACTGTATCTGTGGATGGCTACCTTAGTGACTACTTTACCTATAGACCAGTAAGCAGAGATTTCTATTTGCTAATAATATGTTGGATTCATGTTAAGACATTTAAATAAAAAAAATAATTAAAAAAAGGAGGCCCCCCTGCAGTGACTCTGAGGACCCCCTAGGGGTCCCGGAACTCCTGTTGAAGATACCTGTTCTAAAGGTTTAAATTAGTATAATCAATTTCAGTAAAATCAGTAACACTGATTCAAGATAATGCTCAAAGGGCCATGTTACCTCGAGCATTTCCTAAATTTGCTTTCCCCATTTATTCTAATTTCAGACATCACGTTGATTTCCGAAACCATACTATTAATAGACATGACTAACTTGTACAATGTCATGACTGTGGGGTGGAATATGCAAGCACTTTTCATTTCACCTACAACACACCTTGACATTGGACCTAACTGCTGCATGTAGAGCTGCGGGTTTGACTAATGTGACATGTGATGTGTCTTGTCACTGACACACTGCAAAGTCATATTGTGCGTTACTGTTAATAATATGGTTTCGATTTTCTGTTGACGAAAATATTGAGAATCCCCGCCGTAGCCATCAGTTTGAGGTCAATTCACAATAGCATCGAAAAGTCTAATTAAATAAATCCAAAAGGATATGTGAAGACTGTTAACTTTCCCTTACTATATTCACGTTATTTGCACGACACATCTTCATAATATTATGACCTTTTAATCTTGCATCATGCTATTTCTACAACCAATTAACGTTAACGTAACCGTTTAATACCAACCTTGGTCAACTGGAGATTAGCCAAATTTAATTGGGTTCTGCAGGGTTTTGAGACGTTTTTGTAGAATAAACTCTGCGCTCTGTACAAAGCTTTGTAGGCCGCCATGTTTAGGGGCTATACACGGAGGATGAGCCGATGAGCAGAGTGAAAGCTCCAGCCGGTGGAAGACAGATGATGTATTCTGAAAGGTCGCAAAATGTGGCTACCAGCAGTGCACACACCAAAAAGTCAGAGCCACGATGACATTGGCTGGTGTCTCAATGGGCTGGACCAGGGGCTGGACCAAGCAGTAGAGGATAGAGGGGGCTCGGCAAGCTAATTTGAATTTAACCCTTTCACCACAACCACAATACGGTGGCCTACCAGGGCAAACGCGCTTCAACGGCCCCCTAGTGGCTGGCTGCAATATAAGTCATGAAACCCGTCCCCTCCATGTTAGCGGATGGGCAAAACAAATGTATTCAAAATACACGTCAATAATTTCCCACCAAAATGGTTTGTGTCATTTTTGATAGTTCTGTTCACCCTGATGTTTGTTCAAGTGTTATTTTTTTCTCATACGTTTGGTTTTCATTAGTTATTTGATGCAATAAAAACGAGGCTGAAACGTCATGATTGGCAGCTATTGACTCGCGATTGGTCGGGCGCGACTTCGATACCGCGACTCCGGTTCCACCATTGACATGGGTTCCACCTATGGGTTCCGGGTTCCGGTCCCACCAAAGAATTTCTAAGTAGACCGGCTTTGGTTAGGCTTAGAAATTCTTTGGTTCTACCCACCACCCATCACCTGATCACTACTACAGAGGGTCTGGCAAAGTGAGCCTACGACTGTAGAGATGGCAGCCCTGTCAGTTTGGGCTTTACTTTAGTACAGTGGTAGAAACTGGAGGAACATTGGAGAAGTGTCGTCCTTTTTATACAGTCTACACTTAAACGTGCTGCAAAATTTGCAGTGCAAATACAGAGATGAAACATTGTACAAAAATAAATAAATACTCAAACACGTGCAACAGAAACACTGCAAATACAGAAAATATGCAAAGTAAAAGACTCCTACTAATTATGTTAACCTACTAAATAAATGGGGAAAGGGAATGATAACGTAACGTTTCCATACTGTAGTCGATCCACTTTTTGCATTGCTGTCTTTGCTGCTGGATATATACGGTATACAGCCCCACGGGGGGTGGGAGGGGGGGGTTCATACGGGGTGTTCTGTATTTGCAGCACGTTTGGTTTCTCCTAATGGAAGTACCATGGATGTATTAAGATAACGTACATGTTGCGTAACGTTAAAGTCATTAATATAAACTCAAGGCTGTACGTATTGGTGAAGATTGCACGGTACCTGTTGTTTTTAAAGCTAGGCGCACGCCGCACACACAGAAACATTTTTATGGAAACAGACATGACATAGCTACACACGTGAGTAATGCTGCATCCATGTCGTATAAGAATAATCGGACAAATTATTTTCGGAATGCCTCCTCGATATACAACTCAGAACAACAACTCGGAAACTCGGCGAAAAATCTTGCTACATGAATATGATTGGCGTCATATTACGCACAAACATGGCGGATGAGCGTACGTTCTCTTAATACATCCATCACATTTTGGGTTATTGGCATGGATGTATTATAAGAATATTGGTAAGAAACCTTTTATTAATTCACATATTGTATTTTGGCAAATAGCTAGGTTACAGTTGGAAGTTTTTCACGTAGAGTGACCTAGATAAAGTTGGAAAGGTTATTTGTTATCATTAACCCTGATAACAAGTAAGTTAAAGCAATATTTTAGTGGTTTTAGGGAATGTAACGTTGACGTTACATGGTGCAGCAACACGTATGGGACAAAATCACGAATAGCATCAAACTGGAAATAAATGGGGCCCCGTATAGGTCAATCGGTATAGCGGGAGCCCATATAGAGAGGTAGTCCTGGACGCAGCGGCTCGACTCCAACCTGCGGCACTTTGCTACATGTCACTCCCCTCTCTCTCTTCCCTTTAATTTCTTCAAAAACTGGAAATAAATGCAGAAGACGCTCTTGTTTAAAATACAACAATGTTCTCTGTAGCGTCCATTTCTTTTCCACATTACGACTCGTGAACACACCAAAGTCGGAAAACTACTTCACAAATCGGGAAAAGGCACCATCCCAGGAGCACATGAATGCAGCATCATCCCTAGCTCACGTGACGCATACTTTAGTCATGGCCGACGACTACAGGCGACAAGGTTTTGAGTTGGAGAGAAGGATATTTGAGTTAGATATCAAGTGTTCCAGTCTCAGAGCTGAAAAGCAAGGTATCGATAAGGCGTTGTTCATTTGTTTCGTCTTGTGGCCAGTCTTGGCACCTCGTATGCGTGGCTATCATTCTTGTTCAGTTCATTCAGAGATAAATATATACGCAGTTTATTAGCCAACTAGCAAGCTAGCTAACGTTATCTAGCTAGCTAACAGCTTGCAACTATAACAACAGTTGCTGCCTGATGGACATTTCATGTTGACAAATAATACTTGCCCTACGGTTAGTTAACAGGTGGTAAAGTGTTGACTTAGTAGCGTTATAGTAACATTTACTCACTGACCGATGGTTGTTTTTAAATATCCGGGTGCTAGCGTAACATTAAGTTGGCTAACGTTAGCTAAAATGCAGTATTGTTGACAAACGTTTAGCTGACCATGAAACACGATGTTGCGTAGTGTAACCGAGTGTAACTAAGCGTCATAGTAAATTATCTAAAGTTGAGTTAATTATTTGATATTATACATTAGTCACTTTATTTCTATTTTATTTTTCTGATTGATTTTACCCTTTTTATTTTCAATTGTCTCTACTATATGTTGCGTCTTTTGTCTACTTGTTTTAGTAACCCAATTTGTGTCATGCTATTGTTTGGCACCACTGTTTAGCTCTCTGTTATATTCACCTCTGGATATCCTGCTTTTGGCTTGCATTGTCTGTTAAAGCCCTTTGCAAACTGTTTTTAAAGGTGCTATATAAATAAAGACATGTATTATTATATTTAAACATTGGCAAACGCTTAAAATGTTAGTTCGCATTTTATGCCTTAATTGTTAATTACTATGTTGCTGCATAGTCACATTGCTTTTAACTTTGGAACGTTAAAACTTGTTCTAGCGTCAGTCGAATTGTTTTTGTATTAACATGTAAATAACAAGCGACACATTGGAGACCAGTTTTATTTATAGATTTGTAATTGGTAACCTGTTAACATATCGTTCTTCCATAGATGATGACTATTTACAGAATGCGTCTGCCATACTAGACAAGTTGAAAAGCTATTACAGGCAAGGAGGGGAGAGTAGCAACCTTTCCAAGGTGCTTCAGGATTACACACAGGTACTTCATTACATTGAATGTCTAGAGCTGCAATTAATCATTATTTTCATTAGTTTTTAATATTTGACTCTGTTTTCAATTAATCATTTTGTTGAACAAAACATCAGGAAATAGTACATATGCCCATCTCAATTTCCCCAAACTCAGGGTGATCTTCAAGTCTGCATACCTACTACTAAAGTATCATGGTTGATTGTATAAAACAAGGAAAAGCATCCTCAAATTTGAGAAGGCGTAACCAGCAAATGCTTGGCATTTTGCTTGATAAGTGACAATCAGTCAACCAAAATTGCTGTGGGTTATTTTTTTCATTCTTCCCCTATAAACAGCAAACCTGCAGAGGACCCTCAGTTTAGCCTTTTGAGTTCAAAACCATATGCTATACAATATGTACTTTTTGGAAACTGATATCATGGCTGTAAGAATGTTGGAGTGGAAATGTAGTCCCAAGCTGTGAAAGAAGTTGGTACCAAGCCTTAAGAAATGCTTAGGTCAAGGAACATTAAAAACAAGTGTACTGGAGTCGTTGGCTAGTTGGAGGTCGTTATGGTTGTCTTGGTGAAGTGGTCCAAACCCTGACTGAAAAGGCTTTTAGTCTCAAATTGCCAGTAATCAAGCAACATGTTGCTACTGAATACTTGATACATTGGGAGTTAATTAGATATTAGTAATGATACTTGGTTAGCTTTTCAGAAGGGATAAATAAGAGTTTTGGAGAAGAGGCTATAGCTGTGGCTTCCACTTCCTGGCAGGTATATTATCAGTTTCATTCTTGATTTGGTCTACCTTTTTTATTGATGGGAGAACTCAAAGTAATTTAGTGAGAAGAGGGAGTTAATTGTTTCTGATGACTTGTAGCATATTTTGAAAATGTTGCTTAGTTTTCTTGCACCTTGTATTCAGTGTCCGTTGTGGGTATATATTTGTTTTTCATCATTTAGGTGATCCTAGACATCACATTTTATGAAGAGAATAAACTGGTGGACCAGGAGTTCCCTGAGGACTGTTCACCATTTAAAATCCAGCAGCTCCTGCAAGACCTGACCGAACCAGAAGTTTTGGCAGGGAGGCTAGCACCAGCACAAGAAGTGTGTATATGTGTGTCTCAACATGATTTTGTCTGCATGTTCTGTACATGTTTTTTTCTGGTTGATTATCAAGTATTTCCAGTCTAGATCCACTTCAATGTTCTCTTTGGTTTATAGTTTTGCAAAAAAACATTTACATTTACTTCCATGTCATTGTCTTACAATACTATTCATGTCTTTTGGTTTATAACAGGTGCAGTCTGTTTTGGGCCTAGAGCTGTTGGAATGCCTCTATTGGAGACGTGGAGCTCTGCTGTACATGTACTGCCACACCCTTCATCAACGAAAACAGTGGATTAAGAAAAACAAGGACACATTCCTTAAGGTGCCACATTGTATTTGTGAACTTTGTATTTGTGCCAGACAAATGTACTTTGTTTTGGTAAAAACAGCCGTTTAGTATTAGGGCTGCATAGTTAATTAAAATTTTATTTAAATCCCAATATGGACTTGGCAACATCTAAAACACGGGGTGGGGGTAAATTGTTGGCATATGCAGTTTGTTTGTTTATTAAGATCTGCATTAGCTTCTGTCTGTCTTAAATGGTTTGATTAGGCCTAATGCTCATTAGACTCTGATATTTTAATCCAGTGTATTCAGGAAGGGGTGCGCTACCTAATGCGGATGCTGCAGGTGAGAAACTCTGTGAAGCTCAACGATGGGGTAGTGCTTCATGACACTGCTACAGCAAGCTTCCTATCTGAAGGTAAATATGCCTGCAGTTAATACTGTTGTCCTGCTTCAGTCCAATGTAAGACAATTCTTCAGTTAAAGAAAACCATTCAAGTGGACCATGTGATCATACTCAACCACCTTCTTATGTTTCGGCCAGGCATCTTCTCAGACACACACCTGTTGACAATGATGTACATCGGGGAAATGTGTTTCTGGGCAGTCAAGTATGAGGACTGCAGCGCTGACACTATGGATCGCAAAGAAGATCGCCTCCAGTTTCGGGACATTGGCACACAGATCCTCAACAAATATGTGCTTGCATGTGAGGGCCCTCTGCAGGGCCAGGGCTGGAACACAGAGAATGCCAAGGAAATCCTTAGTATTTTACAGTGAACCAAGCTGCTCCTGTGTTGAAGATGCCTTCGGCACAGATCTAAGTTCAGTATTCAAATGTGTGTCAACCCCAAATAAAAATGGAATCCATCAGGTGGGGTGTAATGTTGTGGAAGGTTTAGGGGGAGCATGGGAAGAAAATGTTTGAAGAAAAGATTCTTTGGATCAGTGTCTACAGGCAATCTCATCCCATGCCAAACGG
Source organism: Perca fluviatilis (assembly GCF_010015445.1). Classification (NCBI taxonomy): domain Eukaryota; kingdom Metazoa; phylum Chordata; class Actinopteri; order Perciformes; family Percidae; genus Perca; species Perca fluviatilis. Next base: position 24,109,552 of record NC_053117.1, read on the forward strand.
CCCAGGCCAAAGCAGGTGAAAGAGAGGTTAGAAAGGATAAGGTAGGTGGTGTAAAACTGGCAGGGGCTGCAGAGTTGAATATTTTTTTGCCCTGTCCTGCTGAAAAAGCAGTTATCATCTTGATTCCAGACTGTTGCCCAGGGCACTTATTTTGCCCTGAGAATGTGTTATAATAACATTAATATGAATATAAAAAGGGTATTAATAAAATTGACCTTTTTACTTTCATTTTTTTTAAGATTAAAAGTTTGAAGATAATCCAGCTGGAAATGAGACATTGCACAGTAACATTTTATTTATTGTTTTGTTGCCATTTTGTTATGCTTTTAATATATTATAATTGCATATACATTATATATGTATGTGTGTATAAAAATGTGCACACTTGAGGCAAAGAAAAGGTGTTCAAAAACTGTTTGACAATGATGTATTAATGACTATTTGAAGTATGTTCAGATTTGTTCATACCAGCTTTGTAATGCGCCACTTGTATCCCCATCTATTGCAAGTTCCATTTTCTGCCACTTCAATAATCTTGATAGTATAACTATTAGAGAACCTGTGTTGTTTGGACGAAAATCATTTTCTGTTTTTTATGTCCTCGTTGACAATAAACACGCGCGTTGTTTTAAGAAAAACACGTTTATTTTACATTGTAACTTAAACTTGCAGTTTGCAAGCTCAGATTTTTAGCTATCCATTATTGTGGAACTACAATACCCATAATGCCCTACTGCCGCCAGCAACAAGGAAGTACGACAGACAGGTACATGTCAAATATGGTGTTGTCGTCATCTCTCTAGGTCCGTATTATAGTGTAATGTAGGCTATATTATCACTCATACTTGGAGTCATGGCAGGAAAGATCGAGCAGCTCAACCAGTCCGTTGTGATCGGCAGGCTCAGGCGGTTCAGAGAGAGATACTTTTCAAACAGTGGCAAAGTTGTCAAAGACGACTTGACACGGGATGTAGACACGGGAGAAGAGCCACTACCGGGATTTATGGATAGTTTACCGGTGAGTCAAATCATTCATGGAAATGTTTTTCATTTGTTCAACTGTGCAAAACTATTGCGGTGAATTTGGATAAAAAAACACTAGGATAATGCGCAGACCGCGGCCAAGGCCATTCCCTACCTCGCAAAGAAAGTGAAAACATTTTGTCCCCCCCCCCCCTGTGATTCGGATCTGCTGCTAAATGTAATGGTCCCTTCCCTTGCCCATATCTTCCACCAAGTTTCATTAAACCGCAGCCTGTGTGTTTTAGCGCCATCCTGTGGTGTTCAGAGGACGAGTTGGAAATAATAAATTCAAATATCCTTTTTGATTTAATGTTGCGCATTCATTTAGAACAGTAAACAGTCAGTTTCACCGGAACTCCTTTAGTAGGTGTCATACATCAGTTTTTAATGGACACCCTGCAGCCAATCAGAATCGAGTATTCACCCAGACCATGGTATAATACCTGACAATGGACACCTCGTCGGGCATTAACCCTTACATATAGTCTTTTCAAGCATTCTACTCAAGAACAGAATTTGTAGCCTACTTAAAGTGACTAAGTCATGGTAGGCTACTTACGCATTGTCTGATCTGATTGTACACTTGGGTCCATTTGGATATATTGTGGTTGATTTGACAAGTAGTAGTGGAGAAAGTTTGGTGCTTTTATGCCACCTTGTGATTTTCCATTTATAACGGCGTTTTTCGACCGAAACATAAAGGTTACTCTCAAACCTTTATGGATTGATTCGTCTCCCAGCACTGACAGAAAAAGATGAAAGCTGTTTTAAAAATCTTACGAAGTATGCCTGCTGTCTTATATATTTCATCCAGAGGCAGTTTTCCAATGAAGATAAGAGCTTCTCACAGTAATTGAAGAAGATGCTTTGATTTAAGGTCTCTGCACACAAAGGCCTAGTAAATGTATGTAAATGCATCTGAATTAACAATAGGTTTGGGTATCGTATTTTTTTTTTCGATTCCGGTGCTAAATCGATACTTTTAAAACGGTGCCGGTGCCTGAACCGGTACTTTTCAATAAAGTTAAAAAAAAGAAGAAGAAAAAAAATAAGGGTAGTAAACAACAGTCAGTGACTTGTTTATTGCTAAGGCCATGGTCAAAATTAAAGATTTAATAATAATGTAATAACTATAACAATAACAATAACTTATTTCACCAGTATATTGCTTTTGAACCCCAGATGGGAAAAGGGTATTTTACAATTACTGTGAATGCACCACGAGGCTACCTGTTTTAAAGGAATATTTCACCACTGGAAAGCTGAATATATCTTTAAATTGGGTCACTTATGTAGTAGAAATGTGAAAAAAAAATTGAAATTGGTGCCTTCTAGGCCGAGAAAAGCCAGAAAATGTGTTTTGGTCTTATATGGATGAAAAACACCAAATCCCAGAATGCACCTGCTTCGTTGCTTTGAGTCCACTCCCAAGCCACGCCTACCGCTTGACAGACCGACAGAGGCATTCAACTCAACTCAAGCGTGTTTTATTGTCATTTCAACCATATACACGAAACAACGTTTCATCGTGACTCAAGTGGTGTTACACATTTAACATATATAAAAACGACATTATATAATAAAACGACATACCAAAACAGGCTACATTTAGTACACACACTTTATAGGCTCCGAAAGTTCAGCTAACGATACTAGCATTAGCGCTTGGTGGGCTGTAAACACTCGAGCATAAACACATCCGTGAATTAGTGTGTAATGTAGATTGGTCGGCATTTAACAGTCACAAACTCCACCAGCAGTTAGCAGTTAAATGGATACAAATCACCACATTTCTACGCCACTGGTGTTAACACAGCCCACCTCTTTTACCTGGCGACAGAGCATCTCTAGCTCGGAGGGCTAGCAGGCCTGGTAGCTGGACAGTCCGGTACACTATTCAGGCAGGTTTCCACAACAACAAAAACACGGCAGTCTCTGAACTCACGTTTGGAGCGTCGTTGAAGTTGGATGTAGTCCAGTTTGTGGTCTAAATGAGCGGACACTTGCAAGCAGGATCCGTAAAGTTCAGCTAACGCATACTAGCATTGGTGTAGCTAAACACAGAGTATAAACACAGCCGTGAATTAGCGTGGAATGTCGAATGGTTGGCATTTAACAGTCACAAGCTCCACCACCAGTTAGCAGTAGCTAGTTGGATACGGAAGTAGATCCTACTACTGGCTGTAGTCCTTTGCCTCTGGCCCAAAAATCTTCCAATG